>NC_137454.1:131237430-131612430 GCF_964235325.1 Thermobia domestica | reverse complement strand
TCTCAGTTTCTGTGAAATCTAGGAATTGAAAGTAACACGTATATAAACACTTCTCAAACAACTATTGAGAAAAAAAAACATTAAATTTAATGTAAAAAGTCGATTTTAAGCACTTCGTTTAGGGTATCAGAGCAATTTGTATATGTAATAATACGTATATGATACTCGTTTTTTTAATTTCTAAAAGGAAAAGGAACAAGTAAAAAATCGAAATTCTCACAAAGAGAATGAAAATGCGAGAATCATACAATAATTCTAATATATTCAAAGTTAATATTCTTAGTGACTTCCTAGTAACTAACGTAGAAACAAGCTGCAAAGTGCTCGTATCCAGGTAGTAGCTTCTAGACTGTTAAGTGCCTGGAGACATAAGTGGTATTCTAGTAGTGGTGGCATGTAGAAAGAAACCTGTGTTGAGAACGAATGCAGTAAATTGATACTTTGCAGAGAAGTCCTTTCAAATGAGGACAGTGTTACTTCCACTCCAATTGCTCTCACTTCGCATAAACGTTTTACAATTTCAGCATCAACTCTTGCCTATGAGTGGCTGAATGCAGTAGAAACAAGTAAATGCAATAGTTGGTGCAATTGTTACACCTGGGCAATTTAATTTGAAAACAATTAAATTAGCAATCATGCAGACTATAGTGGATGAGCAATAAACCCAGTAACTGGAGGACCCTATTATAATTAAGCAGATGCATTAATCCTATCTCTACTTCAGTAAAACAATGCCAATTTCCTTTACAAAGAAAACAAAATGTGTTGAGGAAAATTCGACTCAAATATATTGGTCTGCAAGGACTATTCAGTTACTCTGTGTAGATCTTCATAGGGACAATCCAGATATGGACGCGTATCCAAAATGACCATCTTGAGGTACTGAAAACATGAAAGAAATATAATCGTATGATGCAGATATAGTTAATCCAGGAATGCCTAAGTTGCACAAGTACTGAAGCATCACTGCCAAGGACGGAACAAAACGAGATCTCTCATCAGACACGAGATTTCAATACCTTGGTTTGTAAACTCTCTTCGGGTAAAATCATTAATGGGAAAGAAAACGATGGCGAATTCAGAGATGCCTTTTGTTTCTGAATAATTCCTATGAAATATTTATAACTATTTAAAGTGAAGAGTAAATAGATAGTTTATGGTAATCCTTGTAACATCTCCATTAACACTAACATTACAGCTTTCACTGAAGGTATACTTATGGACATTTGAACACACATAACCAAACTATAACACAAATTAACTATTACAATTCTTGTACTATCGCGTAGGAATTTCATGACTACACGTCTACAGAAATTATTGCTATTATTGTTATTATTATTATTATTTGTTATACACTATGTGTCTCATGGCTGGTATAGGCTAAGATTTCACAATGAATTCATGAAACTAAGCTTCTGCTTTCTAGTTTAGACATACGAGGTGTGCTCAAAAAATATCGAACCTTTGGTCGACAAAAATACATTTATTGATTTGGAAATCTGAAACATTAATCCCTTCAAAGTAGTCTCCTTGGTAATGCTCTCACTTCTCCCAGTGCTCCCTCCATTATTAGAAACAATTCTGGAACGCAATATAGCTGATCAGGTTTTTTTTTTTTTTGTCGTTTTATGAAAACTAAAATTCGAGGACTGCTCTCTACACGTCGTCTTCACTCGTTAGCCAATTGCCAGCGACTGACGCTTCCTGCGGAGGGGAAAAAACGACTGCGCGACTGCGCATGTGTCCCCTCTATGTCCACACTCAAGAAAGTCTAACATGCTTCATTGGTTTACGCGAGAAAAAAAAAATAAGGTTTGATACTTTTTGAACACACCACGTATTACGTAATATCCATTAGTTCATATTAATGAAATAGCAATTAAATCAAGGATTGAAGCAAAGGTTTCTCCCTCAAATATTAGTAAACATCTTTTCTAAACAACCCGTGATACCTTTTGAAAGTAAAAGGCAGTTATTCATTTACTTTGCTTTTCCGTCGATCTGTCACTCACTAGCTGTATATATATATATATATATATATATATATATATATATATATATATATATATATATATATATATATATATAGATAGATAGATAGATAGATAGATAGATAGATAGATAGATAGATAGATATATCGAAAAGAAAAAGAAGTAGTGGCAAATGGATTACAGATTTGGAATCGTTACCTTCGTGGCCTATCTATTAATCCGTATATTTAACTTCTTGAATGGACTTCGGATTCAGAATGCGCTCACTCCATTACTCCGGTTGTATTTAATGCCAATGGCAGCGATTTGACTTTAAAAGTGGGGGGAAGACGACATAATCTGAATATTTGTATATCAATGTTAGTTTTCCTAGTTGTTTCTAATACTTCGTTAGACGAAAAGTTGTATAACTAATAAGATACTATCTTTTCAGTTAAAATACCGTATGTCGTTTTATGAAGTAAATTGACAAGAGCAACGCAAGTAGATACTAGCTCTTTGTACTCTTAAACAATAAAAGAGTAAGAAGAGATTTGATTTCTTGCTCATGACCACCTTAAAATTCTGTCTGGAAAATTGTGTGATCAGATTATTTAATAACAAATTTGCAAAACAAATAATTAGAAAGGATAATATTAATCATAGTAATAAATAATGAGGCTTGTTTTGCAAAAGTTATATTGAAACGGGGCATTAATGAACAACATATTTTTAATTCCACACATGCCATTAAATGTATGTTATTACTCTGAGAAAATGAAAGACAGTAAATACTACACGGATATGCTACGACATTTAAAGAAATACGGCAATTGCAATATTAATTGCTTTGAATTGGAATTACAACGCAATTCCTGTAGCTTTCTTAACTCCACGGGAAGATAAATAACCAATAGGTACTCACGCAACGCCAAACATTATATGGCACCATATTTTTCTATGAAGCAGTAATACATACAAAAACTTTACATTTCCAAATGAAACTACATACATTAAGAGGTCAGTTCAAAAAGTGTGGGGGGGGGGGCAACTGCCCCCTCTTGCTCTCCTAATCGCCGCCCTTGTTTAATGCAATGACCTATTATCTTTCTGTAAGTGTTTCCGTCCATCTGCATGTATGTAATCTCAATAACGGTAAGATCCATCCACTAATGAATTTTAGGCGTGGAATCAGGAATCTTGATTTACGCGGTCATTTTAAACACCACTACATATTTGAATATTATTCATGTACCTGCATGTTTTGTATGTAATGACTTTCTGCCCATCTGTTTGTAACTTTCTGTATCTCGAAAAATCATAAAGTACATCAAAAAAGACAACTCACATTCCAAATGAGACGCAGATGACACGTGGAGAAATATATTATGTAATATTAGAAGATGTGACACTATCTTTATCTTACATACATAGGATTTTAACTATTTTGTGATGTATTCATTACATTGAAGGTCTTGACTTTGATTTAAACTCAGCTTTTCATCATTCCTTCTCATAAGTCAGATCATGTTTTAACGTAATAGGTCAGGTTAGTGGATACGAATCTTTACTTATAGAAAAGCTTTACAGCTACCCATGGATAAAATTGTCAAGGATCTCCATGGTGGAGAAACATTTAATTCAACTAGCAACCAAAGATTTAGGTATGATTAAAAATGTAATTTATACAAGAACACTTTTTTTTTTTAGTTTAAGGTCCCACAATTGCACATCGAGGTTAAGGGAGACGGTGATGATGTGTTGGACAATAATGGAGGAATAATGAAAGTGGGAGGAAATAGGAGAACCTAAAGAAAACCCACACACATTCACAGTCTACCACAAAGTCCACTAGGTGGGAGCTGAGCTCGAAGCAGGAACCCCACGCACCAGAGTTGAGCACTCTACCACTAAGCCACTGCGATCCTAACAATACTTTTTAATCAATGCCTTACACAGGACAGGTTGTATTAAAAATTGTCAGAAGTATTAAGTACGGTTCAAAAATAACTACTGGATTTTTAGATACTCTGCAAACAGAATAATATATTCTATATTCTTTCACTGTACCAACCTCTAAGTCTAAGAATTAAAATAAACCCGCTTTTATGAGTAGAAAGGGTTTTATAGAAGATGAGCAGCTAGGGTTTCTTGAATATCTTGGTAGTTTAATCTTCCTTCCTTCTTTCTTCTTAATTCAACTAAATACGAGTGTTTGACGACCGTGAAATACAAATATTTATTACATTGCCATTTTACGAAACTAACGCTAAACTCACAGTTAGGCCTATATATGCTTATCGCATAGTATATTTCTCTGAAAAAAAAAGTACTAACATTGAAAGGATGGTGCAGTAGGGAATTATTATTTCGATTACCTATTTCTTTAATATAGTTAACGTCACATGTTTATTCTTTGCAATAAAATGGATTAGTTGTTCGTTTGAAGTTGAAAATATCTTTCAACAATAATACTACATGAGATACAAACCCGCAGCTTAACGTGGGATTCGAACCACGTGAACTCCCACTGAGTATCGAATCCAAGTCTCCCTCGCCACTAAGGTAGGTCTGGGCAGCGGCGTAAATCTGTCTTCAAAATTGGGGGGGGGGGACAAGTAAGACTGTTTCCTTTTCTTGTTTTTTGTTAAGCGATGCTCAAAATAATTGTGAAGTTGAAAAACAATCCAGTGGAGGATCAGGGAGCAGAGTTGTCTTCAACATTGGGAGGCGGGCAGATTTGAGGCTTATTCTGGGGGCACATCAATTTCATTTCACTTTCCTTTGTGGCAATCGGACACAAATCATCACATTTCTTCCCCAAAAAACACATTTCAAATCGGATTATTGGGAGGACAGTCCCCCTTAGTTCCAAGATTGGAGGGGATATGTCCCCCTCATCCCCCCGGGATTTGTGCCAGTGGGTCTGGGTATGCTCCAAGAGTGCGTATTAATGATATAACTATGAACAAGCTCTGTAGTGTATTTGGGAAAATGAGAAATGATCACAAAAATGGTAGTCAATATACAAACATCCCTTCCATAGCAAACAGAATGTGAATTCATAATTTCGTCTTACGTTCGTCAGCCAGTGTCTCAGGTCATTTGACTAGACACGTTGCACTTTTTGAGGGTTGGAAAAGTAGTGCACAACAACTGTCTATAAAGTTACTCTTGGAAACATACGAAGACGTACCAAATACCATATTCGTTGCAATATTTTTAGCAACACCACCAAATAGTAGGTAACACTGGCTTTCTTAACCTTGTTTGACACGCTTGTTTCGAGCTGCGAGCGAATGTGATAGTTCCTGGGAGTACTTTCCTGATGGACACTGACCTGCAGATTAAGGTGGAATCCGAACAACCGTAATCTGTTCAAATTTCAAGGGTCGTCCACAGTAATGAACCCGGGAACCCTCGAACAAAAAGGAGCAGAAATTACATATTTGTTGTATATCCACAAGCTGCTAAAGTAATTCACTTGAGTATTTGGATGTGAAAATATAATTTCTAAGTAAATTAGTTGGCAAGGAGATCCATTTTTGCTTCGGAAAAACTAATATGCTAAAACTAGTTTTCGCGAAAATGTGCAATATTTCAAATCTTTATCTTAATACCCATATATCTTATATATAAAAATGGAACACTGTTTAACAATCGTAAGTTTTCACGTTGATTTAGTAACTGGAGTGTATACCTCAGGTACATGTGATCCAGGGTTTAATTCCCGGCAGAAGAGCATTAAAAACTCGAATTTGTTTTATGAAAACGTAATACTTATTCGTGTTTCTTTTCATATGTTAACACAAATGGGATTCGAGATTGAACATGAAATATTTGTAAACTCAGTATATTATTTATTTCGTTCTTTAATATAACACCGAAGTTATAAGGGAAGGAAGTGTGTGTGTCTTCACCGGGAATCGAGCCCGAGGTTTCGCGCGCCGAAAGCCATATGACTTGGTGGACTTAGGTGTATGTAACTATAAATTGTATAAAGTTTAGAACAGCAGAAAAAGGCGATATGGGTGACTTCGAAGACCTCCGTGCCAAATGCTCAAGCCAAGATTTTTTTTATTTCTTTCATTCAAATGCGTATCCTAAGACGAAGAGGAAGTTAAACTTGTACGCCAAAAATTGAGAATCTTACGAGACTTTCATGTTAGGGAGATGGAATTCGGTGTATAAATTCTTTATTAAAAATAACTGCTTACGTGTCCCAGACTTTTTTTTTAAATCGTGCTTCTAAAGTTAATTAGGGGCTATTTCTATAATATATTAATTTCCCATTTTATATTCATAAAATGACCAAAATGAGGAAACTTTGAACCGTTTAAAATGATTTTTTAAATACCAGAATTAGCACTTGGGTCGATCTGCGTTTTTTATCAATTCACTTTCAATGAAAAAAATAATCGTAAGGGGAATTATTGTTTCCAATTCATTTTAAACTCTGGATCCACATCCCATATATTCTCGATGCTGAAAAGGGGCGCTTAACTTCAGTAAACAAACAAACAAAAATAATATCTTGGTTGCATAAGGTTACTATACGAATCCCATAAACATAGGTAAAATTATAAGGATAATTATTTTACAGGTGAAACGGGAATTTGTGCTGAAACTAATAAATTGCTTGTAGAAATAAAAACAATAATGCAATCTAAATTGAAATCCAATAACGATTTCAATTTGGGATAATTATTTCATTCAGCTAACTAGCTGCTGGCCATTGAACTGTTGTAACATGCAAGTATCTGAACGCGTGGTGAACAATGATTATGCTATTTTTAACATTCAACTGAATCTTGAACACAATACATCTATATGTGTACATGTCAAATTCTTGGAAGGTTTCATTACAGTAATATTCATATACATAATCTCGCGGCATAATGAAAATAATAAAATTATTGTTCTTGGTTCCTGATAAGCAATTTATAACACTAGTCAACAAATTTTAACTTTTTTCCTATAACATGACAGAAAACACCTCATATTAAAGGAACTTTTTTCCGCTGAATTCGAATATACATTCAGTTTTTCTCCATCACGTACAGTTCTTCCGCAACAGAGAGATTTTTGAAAAATTCCCTTAAAAATTTCCCTTTTTCGAGTATTTCATAACCCTAGCTCTTGTCCCCTTACGAATAATAAAAATTAAGCAAAAGAAACCTTGATTGATACTCAATAAACCCTACAAGTTTAAGAACAATCGCGTTATTATTTGTTGATTGATTGATTTTAGTTTAGCGTCCCTTTCAGCAGCGAGGCTATATGAGACGTGGACCTACTGATTAACGTGGAATCCGAACCACATGAGCTCCCGCCAGGAATCGCGTTATTATTTGTAGAGAACTAAAGATATTTATATGTCTATGCTTTGAGATCTGTTGATTTGGTGAAGAAAAACATTTGCTTCATCACTACAAACACATATAAAAAAAGAATACAATACAATTTACACGCATCACAATAACAATAAACAATAATACAAATATACACAAATGTCATGATAAAGCTATTAAAACTACCAGAATGTATGTAACTTCCATTGAGTTACACTACTTCCTTCTTTTGTAAGAAGTATTGTATTCTCTAACAAGATCCCAACAATAATTTTCAATCATTGAAGGATTCCATCGTCCTTGATACCTTTTCTTCATTGCCATTATGTCTTGGTGGAATCTATCCGCCTGTTCGTCGCTGACAGCACCTAGATTAGCAGGAAAGAAGCTAAGGTGAGCGTGTACAAAGTGGAGTTTTGAATAAATCCTACAAACTTTTTTTTTTTTTGGTAGCATGTCCAATGCTTTTTATGTTTATGGGATGTACTGATGACAAGCATTATGAAGTGAAGGACTGGGAACCTCGAGTGAATTACGTTGATGGAGAAATCAACGACAAATATGTTCCTTTGTGGTAGATCCTATTAAGATACTACTGCCACCACTTCATATAAAGTTAGGACTTATGAAGGACTTTGTCAAAGCCATGGACACAACTGGTAAAGATTTTAAGTATTTGCGACATGAGTTTCCTAACCTGAGTGATGCTAAGATTTCAGCGGGATTGTTTGTTGGACCCGAGATTAGGAAACTCATGCTTGATTGTAGCTTAGATAGCAAGTTAAACAGTGCCAAACTAGCTGCCTGGACAACATTTGAGTGTGTTGTGCGCAAATTTCTGGGCAATAACAAAGCGGAGAATTACAGTAAAAATGTACAGAACATGCTACAGAAATACAAAGATTTGGGTTGTACAATGTCCATTTTTTACATTATCACTTTAGCTTCTTTCCTGCTAATCTACGACGAATAGGAGGAAAGATTCCACCAAGACATAATGGCAATGAAGAAAAGGTATCAAGAACGATGGAATCCTTCAATGATTGGGGATTATTGTGGGGATCTTGTTAGAGAATACAATACTTCTTACAAAAGAAGGAAGTAGTGTAACTCAATAGAAGTTTCATACATTCTGGTAGTTTTAATAGCTTTATCATGACATTTGTGTATATTTGTATTATTGTTGATTGTTATTGTGATGCGTGTAAATTGTATTGTATCCTTTTTTATATGTGTTTGTAGTGATGAAGAAAATGTTTTTTTTTTCACCAAATCAAAGATCTCAAAGCATAGAAATATAAATATCTTTATTTCTCTAGAAATAATAACGCGATTGTTCTTAAACTTGGAGGGTTTTTTGAGTATATCCATCAAGGTTACTTTGGTTTAATTTTTATGTTATTATCCGTAAGGGGACAAGAGATAGGGTTATGAAATACGTAAAAAACGGAAAATATTTGAGGGAATTTTTGAAAAATCCCTCCGCCGCTGGAAAACTGTACGTAATGGAGAAATATTGAATGCATATTCGAATTAATCGCACATAGTTCCTTCAAGATCAGGTGTTTTCTCTTATGTTGCAAAAACCTTATTAACAAGTGTAATTTGTCATTATTATCCTCCTTACACTCAGCCACTAATTTCAGTCATATTTAGTCATAACATACACTTAATTTAGGAGAAAAAACTCCGCATATAGACTAAATGATTCATTATTATTTGTTTTATTTGTGTTTTATCTTCATTTCGACTATTAGGTTTTAAAATCAATGATACTCAGATTTTTGTGGTACATCTTTTGGGAAACACTGGTTTACCATAATTTGATCGATCATTTTCTGCTTTAACTGTGTGAACTTCGTGATCAGAGAGTTTTTATTTCGATCATATTTTAGTAAGGGATATGGGTATGAGAAAAAAGTTACCATTGCATTTAGAAGATGTCGGGCTTGACTTGGAATTTTGTTAATAAATATATAAATGCAAAAATTTGTAGAAAATTTCAAGTTCCTACGCCAAAATGTATCGAAGATGGTATGTAAATGGTGAAAAAACGATTTAAATTCTCCTTTCCTTCTTACGCATCGAATTTGGCAAAACCCCGTTTTATTCAGAGCTTAACCTTTAAGAAATTTTTTACGAAACTTCAAGTTCCTGTGCTCAAAACTTTTGGAAATCGGTTGAATGTTGAAAAAAAAAAGTTCACACTTCTTTTTCCTCCTTAAAGGTAGTATTTTTCGCAAACCACTATCTTATCTACAGCATAGGGTTTCCGGAGAATATTTGTAAAAGTGTTTGCGAATTACAGGTGGATGAGGGGCAAATCCCCCCTCTGAAGAATTGGATGTCTCCCATAAGTGTTGAACTTCCCCATATTAATTTTCTCGGATATGCACCTTATTCCTGCTGTACAATGTCACACTGCCAATATTTAAAGATTTCGGAGATCTGGTGATGGGCGAATCAATGGATTAAACTTTCGTTTCTTACCCTCCCTTAGGGATCCAATTTTGGAATGTCAAAACGTTGGCGTTACTGGACGTTAGCGGCAGAACGAAAAGAGAAAAACAGTTTTTCTAGATCAGTTGCTGTACACAGCGTACAACATGCACCAAAAACATGAAGATGTCTTCCATTCACATACACCATAATTTACACAATGTTAGAGGGTATTCTCAGTATACAGACACATATTACAGCCGGGAGGAAAAATTAACTTTTCAAGGTAAGTACACGAGTAGAACGTACATATAGCCAGGCACATGCGCAGAAATTTATTTCAACAGAGGTCCAAAACTTTTCGGGAGTTTCAAACTCAATATGAGGATAAATCATACTAAAGTTTATAAAACCATCCCTAAAATTAGACTAAATTTTCAGAAAAAAAATGGATTTCGGAGCGGGAGTTAACATTCCTTTCATATTCGTGTGTACGCCCCTGAATATTATTATTTATTATTTATTATTTATTATTATTACCTATAACAGGGGTTTCCCCCCAATTACAATAGGTGTACAAGCATATGTTTCAAAATATTATTACAAAAGAAAAAAACAGAAAAGAAAAAGAAGACGTCATATATAAGTACCTATTCCAGTATTAACTACAGTAATCAAGAGAATATTGCAATATGCATAGTTATACAAACATTTTTCTACAATACATAACGCTTTTACAATTTATACTTACAAATAATTTACTATCAATTTCATTTCCGCCTTGCTTCTATAACTGAAACTTCTTACTTGCACTCCAGCAAATTTTAAATATATTTACCTAGATACGTATCAAAAATAAAAAGAAATTCTTTATGCAATATTAACAACAAGTAAAATCTAAACTACTTCTTTAATTTTTGATACATATACTTTAAATGATAAAGAAAAATCAATATTTGAGTTACGTTGTACCAATTCATTATGTTTTTACTAAGCCTTATGACAGGTGAAAATTGGTGAAAATTAGAGCGTGAAATACCATAATAAAAGGGTAACCTAATACGCAATACATCTTTCTTCACATTAAAACAAAGTGAACCCAGAAAGTCGGGATTATTAATAACACAATTAACAATTTTATACAAAAAGATATGTTGACTTATTTCTCTTCTGGTATATAACGAAGTTAAAACAAATTCTTCGAGTAAAGATTTATAAGAAATCCTTTCAAAATATGAGGATTTATTGTATTTTTATAATAAAGAAATCGTAGAAACTTATTTTGTACACGTTCAATTTTCTCTATATTCTTTCTACTGTAAGGAAACCATATCAGGCTAGCATATTCTAACTTACTTCTTATACGACTATTAAATAAATTAGTCAAAGCAAATGCAATTTTCATCACCTGAGTATTTCTAAACATAAATCCAAGTAATTTGAAAGCCTCATTACAAATTTTGTTAATATGAAATTCAAAGGCTAATTTATCATCCAATATGACCCCACGATCTTTTACAACATTACATCTTTTTAAACTTTTTCCAGACAATTGATAATCGTAACATAATGCTTTTCTCTTTCTAGAAAAAGGAATAACACAACATTTATTTGAGTTAAAATAAGCTTATTGTCTATTATATTTGTATGCCTTTGATAAATCAGAATTTAATTCATTGCAGTCAGTGAGTGTTTTTGTCTCTTTAAATAATTTGACATCATCACCAAATAACAAACACCTGGAATATTTGAAGATATCTAGTAAGTCATTAATGAATAATAAAAAAATAAAGATCCCAAATTGGAACCTTGTGGTACCCCAGAATTTACCTTATATATGTAAGAATTTGTATGTCTATATGTTACGAATTGTTGTCGATCACTCAGATAAGAAGAAATCAGTTTTTAAAAAATATCACAAAAACCAAATTTAGACAATTTATTTAGAATAATATCATGATCCAGAGTATCAAAAGCTTTTGAAAAATCCAAATAAACTGTGTCAACCATGTTTCCATTATTAAAGGAATTAAATATATATTGAACAAAGTTAACCAAATTTGTTACAGTGGATTTTCCTAGACAAAAACCATGTTGATTAATAGATATATATGGTTTAACATGATTATATATTCTTCTGTATAATATATTTTCAAGTATTTTTGATGGGGCTGAAATAACCGAAATGGGTCTGTAATTTTCTATCTCTAAAGGATTACCTGATTTATGGATTGGACAAACTCTTGAATTTTTCCAGAGCTTAGGATATATTTGTGTTTTTAAAATTAAATTATAAATATGACATACCGGAACTTTCAACACTGAACAGCAACCTTTAAAAGTGTACGCTGGAATCAAGTCAGGTCCACTAGATTTTGAGGGTTTTAATTTTTTTACAGCTTCATTGTATTCCGAATCAGTAATTGGATATAGAGAAAGACATTGAGAAACTATCGTGTCAACTGAATCAAATTTACTATATGTGCAAGGAGAAGGAGAATACACACTTTTAAAGTAATCTGTAAAGGCATTAGATATCGATTCATTTGACATCAATACTTCATTTTTTATAGTCATACAGCAATTTGACTTTTTTATTTTTTAATTTTTTTATAAATGCCCAAAGTGGTTTTGTATCTTTAACAAGAGTAGACTCTATTTGAGCGATATATAATTTATATGATGAATCAATCATACTTTTTAATTTCCTTCTCAATTCAACAAATTTATTATAATAATAAACGAGTATTTCTGCCGTTTTCTACAAAATTCTTTTTCCTTTATACATTTAATGATTGAGGAAGAAAACCAGGGAGGATAACAATGTCTTGCATTTACCACCTTCTTAGGCACGTTCTTATTAATAATATTGTTAACAATGTCGTAAAATTTGTTTAATGCACTCTCAGGATTATAACTCATTACTACTACATCCCAATTTTCATCTCTTAAGGAAGTATAAATATTAACAAAGTCAGCTTTGCTATAATTAAACATTGTCACCTGACTGTTTTGTGTAAGTTATTTTTCCTGATACCGTACTAATATTTGTATTAGAAAAGATGGATGATGATCATCCTCTTTTAATAGTGCACAAGCATTTTTAGCAATACTACAATTTGTACTTTGATTAACAGAAACCAGGTCCAATGTTCTTCCATTTTTATTTTTAATATCATTTACCAATTTTACATACAATTTAGTATTAATACCCCTCACATTTTGGTAATAAATATTTATCCCAAAAGCCATTATGTTGAAAATAGTAATCTATTACAAAGCTTGTACATCATCTAATGGTCTAAGAATTAAAACGTTTCTATCATCTTGACTTTTTTGAATTTGATATTTCCCGTCTGATCAATCCATAAATATGCGTAATGTTTCTCATTTTTCTTTTCTTTGCCTGACCAAAAATACGCTTTCTATAGGAGGTAAGAGATTGATTTACATATATAGTTTCACTCATAGTATAACCCAAATGTGTTGTGTTCAGATTTCTTTTCACTTTTCTCCTCTGTAAAAACTTTTCCTTAACCGAACGTCGCACAAACTTAACTACGATTCCACTAAATTTTTGATGAGGTAATTTTTTCATTCTATGACATGTATCTACCATATCTTCACTAACATTAACATCTAAAGCACGCCCTAAATTTTTTACTACATCAAGGGTATTTTCATTTGTACTCTCCGGCACACCAAATATTTCAAGTGTATTACGCCTTCCGTATTGATCTAGAGCATCTAGATCCATTTTAACCTCTTGAAGTTCTTTTTTTAGGTTTATATTCTCCTGATTTAAACGTTCAATTTCAGCTAGGCATTCACTGATTTTTTTCATCCTGTTTTTTTTATATGTTCCAAACTTTCATCCAGTTTTTCGTGAACCAGGTCGAGAGATTTTCCCAGCTCACGTTCAGTCTCAGTTTGCGATTTACTTAATTTTGCAATTTCTTTTTTAGTTCCTTAGTCAGATTTAATACGTCTGCAAGAGTTGGCGATTCTGACTGAACAGTTGACTCCAATTGCATGCTGCTTCTACGAGATTTTTTACACTTATTGCAACGCCAAGACTCTCCCATGGATTTTAGATATTCAAGATCAGTTTCAACTAACTGAGCACACTTTAAATGACATAATTTTGCACAGTCACAGCATTGTGCCTTAATTTCCTGCCGCGATACAGGTTTATCGCAGTCCAAGCACAGACTCATTTTAATACTTCGACATCTCGAATGATCGGTATTCGCTCCTACAGGTTTGAGTTTGTAACTAGCAACACTGTTTGTTTACCTTTCAAAACGATATATTTGATGCCACTAACATTTATGTTTTGAGCACGTATGCACGCAATAACGCAAAGGAATAAGTTCAAATTAGTGTACAGTACTCACCATTATATAAACAAAGTAACTTGTAGCACAAATTGCAAAACAAACAGTAAAAATTATCCAAAATACGGAGCACAACACAACCGTCACTCTGACATTTCTTCTTCTTTCTCTTCTATTATAATATATCCTATTATCTGATGTAAAAGTGAGAAGCTAGTACTGAGACTATAAATACGTATTATATTATCTATATTTTAATTATTGTATTAAGATTAGCAATTCGGTAAGTAGCTGAGATCTAGATTTTATACATTGTATTTTGTTTGGTAGCTTTCACTGATATAGGTCTACCAGTACTGATTGAACTGTGTTCAGTACAGTACAGTTCAATCAGTACTGTAAAACATGGTAGTAAATTGAAGTTACATTGGAGGCTAATTCTGACTTTGCTTTTTATAGGGGGAAAAACAACTATTTGGTAAGGCCTAATTATTGTGTAACCGTCGAGATTGTATACACTTTCTCCAACTGAACGACCAAAAATGTCCTTTCTCAGCTTCACGAATAAGGAACTCTGCATCACGCACTGACAAAACTATGGTGTAGAAAATATCAAATTCCACCAGACTACTATAAACTAACTCGTAAGACGTGATTCTCATTGGTCTCATGAGGGTTGCCACGAAATATTTTCTTAAATTGTCACAGATGTTTTCTCTCTTACGAGAGTGAGCGCCCGCCTTTAATCACATGAATGTCATTTCAAGCAGCGAGTCATTTAAGGAGGCCAGAGAGCTCCTCTTCAGTTTAAAAAATACTGTTTTTTTAAATGTATATTAATGTATTAATAAAAAGCATGAAACTCTTGTGCCGGTAGGCAATCTTGTTCTCGCTTGCAAACTCTGAAATAACGGTACTGATTTCAAAACAGCATACTAATCGGGAATAAGAAATTACACTATAAACAAGGTGAAATATTTAGTATGATTAACATTACAATAAGGTTAAATATAATCTATTAAGACTATCCATGGCTTTGGATTGATTATTTTAACAAAAGAAACACTGACCAAAGCTTAAAACCCACTTTATTTTAAATTATAATTTGTAACGGTTTCGGATATTTAACATCCTTCCTTCAGAAAGTATCGACAACAAATGAAGAAGAATATTTTAAATATCCGAAACCGTTACAAATTATAATTTAAAATAAAATGGGTTTTAAGCTTTGGTCAGTGTTTCTTTTGTTAAAATAATCTATTAGATAAAAATTAGAATTTTCAGATAATTAAAATGTACACTTCATAACCACACAGAAGCTAGTTTGTGCACAGAGAACACTTGTAAAATAATAAGTAATTATCTGGAGTATTATTATCACTATAGGCCTATTTCATCATTATTAAGCATCTGGAAATTATAGTTAGGCGATAATGTACTTTTATTACCACTACAAGCTTAATCTCTTGATATAAAACCATGAATTTTGATATTAGGTTCTATTTAGTAGTACTCATAGGATAATTATGTTATTGAGTTGTATTATGGATGCTATTGAATTTAATATTATGTATTGAATGTATTGAAGTATGTATATTATGTATATATTATGAATTGAATTTAATATGGATGTATATGGAATTTAATATTGTGTGTGTGAGAGAAGGAATTTGAACTGTTGGGATAGATTAAGAAACTTAGTTGGGTAGATATTCCTTAATCTATGTTATTGGTTTACATTTATTGTCCTTTTCAGCATAGAGGTCACACCACAGTGGTGTAGGCAGGCCAATAATTGCCATGTCGAAAGGAGTGCGTGAATGCATACACCCACATATTATACGTACGTATATAATCCTGGCGCAAGGTCGTCATTGCAACTGGAAATATGTGTCTGACGCCTGGTATTTTTAATATTAGTATTTCCGATTTGTACCTCCTAATCAAAGATTATGAAGATAAAACAGATTTAAACCGAGACATAATAGTGATAACAATAATAACATAAAATATCGCAACTTGGAGCTGACGAAAGACTACTGCTTCCAAGAAGAAACAAGTGCAAAGTAGAGCATGTGTTCCCAACAACATTATTTCTGTCATTCTAGATCAGTTATTGCTTTCTTCTAATTCAAATAGCTAATTTGTACACTGTGTTGGTTAAACTGAAAAGAAACATAATTTGATACCACGAAGCCCCAAACACCTTAAGCTAATCAGTTAAAGATTTTACGATAATCACCGCATCGTGAATCCATTTGTACTGTTGATTTCTTCGACTTCTTTCAATAAAGAAAATACTTAATTGTTTTAACTATGTATAGTGAAAGCGACACTACCAAAATCATCTTATTTTCTGCGTTAAGTACGAGCCAGCGTCGAATATTATTTAAACACTGAAGATAGAAGGTTCCAGTTTCTACAGGGAATCAAACTTGAAATAACGCACAACTAACATACGCAGACTAACAATTCGCCTTAGTAGCATCTTCATCTTATCATTATTAGGCCTATGTAATTAACAAATATTCGGATACAGTTTACGATACCAATTTACACCGGAATTATTAGCACTCAACAACAATAATAATTGAAAAGTCTTCCAGAATCTACATTTAAAAATGCCATCCCTACATTTTCCTAGTATAACTTAGGAAAATCCTGGAAATATCTCAATGAATATGGTCGGCCACGGGATTCTAACCCGGTTCCTCTTAATAGCGTATCAAGAGCGTTAACCATCTGGAAAGGACCGTTTAAAGTTTTTGTGAACGAAATGGAAATAAATTTCTTAACACTGCGTTGGTCGCGCCCTCCACCTTTACGTGAGTGGTCGCGCGTTCTACTATTGTAGAACATCAGTATTTTTCTATAGCAATATGATTTTTAGCAATATTCGGTCTTGGGTATGTTAGTTATGGTATTATACACGTTTTAAAATATTTTAAAATTATTTTGTTTGATTAATACAAGAACATTGACAGAAATAAACATTTGATATATCGTATTTAATATATGACAATGTTGAACTGAAAATCGAGCAAGTGTTTCGGTATAAGTGTTCATATAACAGCATAAATCTTTTTTATTATACATCGTACAGGTAGAATGATTTGATGTACTCTTTTTGAATGACTGCCTACTCCAAGCAATCGTCACACACGCTTTTCTGCTGGTCTGGGCACACAAATCTCTGGCATTTTCCAAACGTTTTTACTTGTTGACTTGTTGCGAGAATGGCAACAAAAGACACATTTTCCAAACCCAGAATCTCTGTCTTATGGTAATGGAACACCTTCATTGAAGCCAATCCGAAGTCTTCCTCTACGTCGAAGCTCGTTTGGCAAGGATTCCATGGCTAAACGTTGGGTTATTGCTGGTTTTATAAACCTAGATCAAAACCTATATCATGGGGGAAAAGAGCATTTACACCAGCTACGCTTCTTCCTCAATTCATCATCAACTAGGCATGAAAAAAAGATGCCTTGCGGGCCAAGCCTATGAAAAGCTGGTACTATATTGAAATTGCGAGTTCGTGGGTTTCTTGGCACTATGTGATCTAAATACCAGCGTGAAGGTTCTACGTTCTTCTCTCTACCGATATAAAACGCACGAGTATCGAGAGAAGGTGGTGCAGCAAGATCCATGACTTCAATACTGGCTTGCACTGGTATGTTTCCTTCTTCTTCTTCTTCTTCCGGTATATTGCTCGTACATCTTCGGTATCACTGCACTCAACTTTTTCTTCATCAAAATCTTCCTAGAGCTCCTACATGTCTTCAATCCCAAATGCACTTTCACAGTCACTTTCTGCCTCTACTAACTAAAGACGCACTTGTTCTCTGTCATACACTGACATGTCATATATTACAAACACGTATTCCACAAAAATAACGTGAAAATGTAAAACGAAATAAATCACTAATACGAAACAAACTTGTACGCCAATAGTCGCGCGATCTACAATAGTAGAACACTTATGAAACCATAGAACAAATCTGAGCAGGTGCAAGAACAAGCGCTGAAAATTGTCTCGAAGGTACAGAAGATTTTCGGAGAAAGGTACATAACCGCTTAAGCTCGAGCGTGTTGCCAACTGCTCAGGATTCTAAAAATAAAACACCTGTTCTACAATAGTAGAACGCGCGACCACTGCAGTGTGTAATTCAGAAACTGAAAAAAACTGTTTCTCTGAATTCTCGCAGTTTCAAAACTTTAGATTTTTTCCTGTCTTACTGAGATTTGTACCGAACTGAAAGTGAATATTGGCGTCTTGTATTCACATTACTTAGTGACATCGACATCTACGCATGAAACCAAGTACCAAAGATTGAACGGCAAATCAAATTCTATGTGAGCTTATTGCTTTGTTTCTAATAAAATGATTCACCGTATTTTCGATCACACCTTTTATACATATAAATCGAGTTTACATTCACGACGTTCAGTAATAAATACTATTATGGGGTATCTCAGATCCCAGATAACTCACATTATAAAACGTCATATTATCTGTTTTTGTTCTTAATAACACAAAACACAATGATAGTTCATGCCAAACTATGAGGATAAACCTGTATCATCTACTCTATTAAACACTTGGCCCCCGCGTAGCGTAGTCGCTAACGCTCTCGCCTTCGGTGCGAGCGGTCCCGGGTTCGATTCCCGGTGGGGGCACTCGGTCGAAAAAGTGTAAAACGCTTTTTCAGGCCAGCCACCCTGAATGAGGTTTTCCTGGGTTTTCCTCATTCACACCAGCCAAATGCCGGGGTGGCACCTAACTTATAGGTCCCAGGCCGCTTCCTTCCTTCCCCAATCCTTTTTTCCTTCCTTTTCCCCGGATTGTGTGCTCTCCGAGGGACGTCATCCCTCAAAACGTGAAGGGCTAAATGGTCTTAGATGCCGAAAGCCCAGAAATCTAAATCTATTGAACACTTTTAAATTTAGAGAGGAACATATGACGACTGCAGTCTGATGGACTCCACTAGATTAGTTAAGGCTTAATAAAATAAAATTGTAACAAAACTATGAGGAAATTACGTCACAAGAATTACTGTGAGTTATAATAGAAGCAAATTATAGAATGTAAACTAAGGAGTTTATTACATACTGTATGTATTAAGTTAATTAAAAACTTCTCTGTGATATACAATAAATAGCAAAGTAATCTGATGCTAATTAGGAATATTTTAACATTATTCCCTTCATAATTAGAAGATGAAGAAAAAGAAACTGGCTTCCCTTTGTTCATTAACATGCAATGTTTTTCTTTTCCTCGAAAGTAGACTGACTTATTGAGGAAACAAGAACCGTAAGATTACCATTCAAACAAAAGCGCTCTGTTTTCGCTAAGTGAAACTTCAATTTAACAAATTTTGAAAGGAATTCTTAAAATAAGCAAAGAAAACATGTGTTTTACTAAGGCTTCACTTCTTTCCTTATTCAGCGTGTTTTTCACGCAATAGTATTGTTTTTGTACCTTATTCCATTCTTTAATAAATTTCAATTGTTTACTCTTTCTTTGCCTTTCTTCAATAAAAAAGAACTAAGAACTTGTGGTCTTTTCTCAGTATGATTAATTAAATTGTCTAAAGTTTGTTAGCATATGTCTTAATTATAATTAATTTAAAAACAGTGGAACCACGTAGTTTATATTTAATTTTAATTCTTTTCAAAACCCCGTTCGACTTTTGAATTGTTCGAAGTCCCAATCAGGATTTGCATAAGGAGCATAATTTGTTCTCTTTATATACATATAATCTCCCATTTTGTTTATTATAACTACCAACATAAAAACAAAAGTGAAAGTTTTTCTATGTGCTTAAATGCATATACGTACCTGTACAAGTAAGCATTTAATTAAAACTAAAGCTTTGAATAAGATGGAATACTGCAAAATTCCAAAGCCTGACACTTACGAAACTCGATCATTTGTGGTACTGTTCGAAATAATTCCTTGGGGACTCTGCACACATACCGTCAAAACTATCGTTCGTAAAATATCAAATTTCACCAGACTTCTATAAACTAAGACGTAATTCTGATGGGTTGCATCAGGGTTGCCACGAAATCTCTTAAATTGCCATAAGTGTTTTGTTTCTTCCGAGACTAAGCACGCAAAGTTCAGGTGGTCATTTGAGAAAGCCATGGAGCCATTGCACCCTGATTTTGAAAAATACTTGCTTTTTAAATGTATATTAATATATTCATACAAACGTGAAACTTATATCGATTGACAATCTTGCTCCACTTTTACAAAATATCAAATGACGCTACTGAATTCAAGACATCATAATAATCGGGAATTTTAAAACAAAGTACACTATAAATAAGGTGAAATGTTTGTTACAGTCTATTAGATAAAAATTAGAATTTTTAGATAATTAAAATGTACACTTCATAACCATACAGAGGCTAGTTCGTGCGCAGTGAACATTTCTAGAATAATAAATAATTATCTGGAGTATATCGTCGCATGAGAACCAGAGGAACGTAACTTCATTTTCATAGATTTACAGGCGAAAGGACAAAAATATTATTTTCTTAGAAAGATGTATTTTTAATAAGATGGTAATTGAGCTACATTACAACAGATGATCGACAAGGAGAACAGATGGCGTTACGTTCCATTTACACCAAGTGGGGCTTTCAAAATCATGTCCAAACGTGAAGAAAACGAGAACTGCACTTTTGGAGTTACGTTCCTCTGGTTCTCATGACGACGATATTATCATTAAGGCCCGGATTTGTATGTAAAAGCATGTTTTTGTTGCAAACACGTACAACCCCAAAACAAAGTTTATTATCGCAATTAAGAGTCTGCAAGTGTAAATTACTAATTAATTTCACATAGAAAAACATATTTTCTGAAAAAGTTATGTAAATAAAGATTTTTGACATTTTTTGGAATAAATACATATTTTAAATAATTTTCCGTTATTTTATTCTAAATTTCACAAAGATTTTTTTTGTTTGTTTTCGAAAGAAATTAACATCGGGAAAAGATAGGCTACATAAATCTATCCATCGTATTTACAAGCAATTTCCTCCCTGCAGAAACAGCGTCGTCATAAATTCTGCATATCTGTGCTGGGGTAACTTGTGCCAAACAAAGAGTTTTTAAAGGAGCGCTTTGTACTTTGAAGCCAAAACTGAGGGGAGGATAGTGACCGTATGTGAAGGAGAGGTAATCATAGGCAGAGCACTATATTTTATATTACTAAAGAAGAAGTGTTTCTTTGCAGTGCGTTATCATTGCCTTCACCACCATGTGATTCTGTTAGAAAAGTGGGAAATGTTATAGTCGGTACTGAAAAATGATGAAATAATTTCCAAACAACATTTCTTGCTAGCTTCTAAAGAACTTTCAGTTACGAATCACGTGACAATTGTCAGGCTGTTCAATGAATCTGTGCACATTTTGGTGCCGAGTGGTGTGAAATATGACAGTGTTTTGCACTTTCTGACTAATGGTGCTCCTTATGAGGAAAGTTGGTGAAGCTCTTTCTGTATGCTACCCTAATATGATTCATGTGACAAATGTCGTACATCGATTGTGCCAAAAAATGCGAACCCTTTATCTTAAAGTGGACAAGTTAGTGCCAAAGGAGAAAAAAAATCGTAAAATCGCCAACTGGAACTGAACTTTTCAAAGAAACAAATCCCGATCTTGCACTTCCTACAACACCCTAATTCACGCGTTGGGGTACCTGACTTAATGCAGTACTATATTACGTGGAGAATTTTGAAGCAAAGAAACACAGGTGTCTGCTCGCGTTGCCTTCTGGCCCGAAGTCAAATCATGAGGGACCCATCGACCCAACTAGTAGTGCTTCCCCAATTGATGGAGGTGCTGCCGAATGGTTTCTCCACTCACACTGAATTGTAGTCGCAGTTCCTCAAATGTTTGTCCAGTGTTCACCTCAATTGGTGCCTGAAGATTTTCATTTTGTACATGTGTTGGTCTTCCGGCACGTGTTGCATCTTTGACTGTTTCGTCACCGTCCTTAAACTTGTTAAACCATTGCTGCAATGTCCGCGTAGTCGCAACACCCTCACCAAAGGCCTGGCATATCTTCCGCCCCGCTGCAGCGGCGTTTGACCCAAGTTTGAACTCGTACAGCATACACGCCCTTATGACGCTCTGTGGAGGCCCCATGTTCACTCTGTCTTTACGCAAGTTCACGATGTAGCTGAACTACCACAACCAGATAGTATGTTGGATATACCCACATCAACAATTGATCTTCGCCTAATCTCCATTAGCATTCAACTCATGGTGTGAGGGTCAATTGAACACAGACCTCCACAAAAAGCGACAGAACTTCCTTGGTTATCTTTATAAATTCTTAGGCGTAGTTTGCAATAAAATCAAGAAAAATGATTTTTGTGAGAAAGTAAAGGCTGATTCACACATAACGTGCCTTGGTCATGCCGTTCCTCTGCCACGACCGCGACCATTCACACATACCATGCCGTACCGTTGCCGCTTTCTACACCATTTCCCAACACGGGTTAAAAGGAAAAAAAGTTCGTGTTGGTTCGTGTGCTCCGAAGAAAGCCGAAGAATCGTGGTCGACGAGCCACGATCAGGCTGGTTTCTCTTCAAGGAGGCCTGTCGGGGCAGGCATGGGAACGGCAAACAATGTGTGAATTAAGTTTAAAAATTTAATATTGTACGACAAGCACGACATCTATGAACATGAAGCTATTATTGAAGTATATCATCAAGCGTTTCATTATGACAGTCTTCAGCATAGTTAAATGAGATACAGACCAAAATTACGATAGACACTTAAACTATAATTTTGTTGCTTATCCATAACATCGTTGTAAAATTAGAGTATATTGAGTTAAACAGAAATTAATACTTCTCGGAGTAAATTCTCAGTACGTAGTTTGAAAGAAATCCGAGAAAAAATGAAATGTCTTAAAAGTCTGTCGTTCATTACCATTAATAATTGATAGTTCTTATTCTGCTGGGACACGCTGTTTATTTATTTAT
This sequence comes from Thermobia domestica, assembly GCF_964235325.1. Lineage (NCBI taxonomy): Eukaryota > Metazoa > Arthropoda > Insecta > Zygentoma > Lepismatidae > Thermobia > Thermobia domestica. The sequence continues at coordinate 131,589,325 of NC_137454.1, read as the reverse complement.
TATATATTGTAATGTATTGTAATGGACCAGTTTGATACATTACAGGAATTTATGTGATCTTGTTTGTGTGCGCCCTTATTCTTTATAATAACCTATCTAAAGTGTTATGAAGTGTTGTTAATGTTGGTTTTGATAAATCAGTTATGACAATCTATGTGCCATGTGTTATAAAGTTCCATTTTATGATTACTATTACATTATTTATTATTTGGTACAATTACAGAATCTTTACAAGTTGCCAATTAGTAGGAGGTACTTTGCATGGAGGTACTTGCACAGTATTATATAAAAATATACAGTGCTAAGTAACATATATTGTGCTTTGATATCTCCTAACATTGACACATCCGTCCTAACGGTGGCACACACGTTAGGAATACGCAGTTGAAGGAGAGCGGAAAGTTCTAAAGAATACGTGTAATATTAAACGCAATAAAAAGTTGCTTTGTAAATACAGGTATTTTGAGCTTGACGGATTTTGTATGTGAATGTTTAGTAATGATGATAACAGTTACGTAAAGCATGACACATAAATAGCTTTGAAAATCCAAAGTTGAGCGAAGCAGCTGAACTTTCTCTTAAAGACTTTCTCCCGTACTTCGCAAGAAAAAATAATTTGGAAGAGATCAACTGAGGCAAACTTATATATATATCGATGAACTAAAATTGTTAAGTAATTAGAAGTAAATAGCAACTCCTATGAAAACTTCTGTTCAACATCTTACTCCTAGGAATTATACAATACTAACAAATACTTAGAAAACTCATAAAATCCTTACTATAGAATTTAAAACACTGTAACTTGTAAGTCTGTAAAACTATTACATTTTTTTTTGTACTTCAGTAAGTATAAAATTTGTTGTGATTGTTAGGGTTTATCACCCAACTTCCAGTTGTACACCATTCACATCGTTCCAAACACTGTTACAGTCTTTTTTTCTAAAACCAAGATGTGCGTGCTAACGGTATTCGTACGGGATATTCAGAATCCTTCGGACCGTCCAGAATAACTAGTGTCTGTCCATACACTTCAGTCTTTATACCGTATATTCCCACAGCCAACCATTACAAGGTGCAAACTCTACTGATCTTGCAGGCCAAGGTGCGGATAATTTGGGCAATCTGTCTATCCAGAAATTGTTCCTTTAAGAAACTACAAACTCGATGGACAAAATATTGCGGTGTCGCCTCTTCTTGCACGTGAACCACATTGATAATACCTAGTCTCCCAAGCTGTGACACAAGGAATATCTGTTGCACGTTCATATTGCTGCCGCATTTACTGTGCCTTACTCGAAGAAACAATGGGCCAATGACTTGACAATATTGACTTTGAGACTATCCTGCATATACATCTCGAACTCATGTGGATTTTCAATCTTCCAAATTTCCTCAGTGTTGCCTGTTCACTTTTCCCGAAGCGTAAAACGTGTCCTCATCTGAGAACAGAATCCGTAGTAGGTCACCATTACCTTACATTACATTACATGGGTAAGTATTGATTTATAAATTTCACTCTTATATCACAGTCTTTGTCTATTGGATCTTATACAAATTTTAATTTATAGTGCCGGTCTTTCACCTTCCTGCATATGATCATGTGCAACGTTGATCTCGGCATTCCCAGTTTCAAGGATCTTCGTTTAAGTGATTTCATTGGAGTCCGTTTCACGCTCTTCTGCACAGCTTGAATTAATCGCTATTTGTTCCTGGCCTTGCCTGCGCAGTAAATCTAACACACTTCTTGTTCATAGTATCTCTTGACACTTCTTATAACAGTGGGTAGATTTCTATATGTTATTTGGAACTTTTTACGCACTGAAATGCAAGATTTTATCTTTACACAACACAGCATACTCTGTACCTTTTCTTGTAGGTACACCATCTTAAGTCATGTGACAAGGATGACAAACGTCATTGAGTAGTATGACTAATCCAAAATTTTAAACTTCCGTCCTCCTCAACCCAAAAATGTTGTATTCATAAACATAACAGTTAAAATGTTATCGAGTTTTAGTTTCCTACAGAACTTTATGTATTTACTGTACATCTAAAGGTATTTTAAGTGGCAATGATAGCAAATAGCGATGAATTTCTGAAGCTGACAATGACAGAGAATAGCATCTTGCCCCTGTGGCTTCGTTGCCTTAACTTTGTGTTACTCGACTACTCCTGCTCACTAACTCTCCTTCCGGCTATTGCTCTCTCGGGCAGGCACGTAGCCAGAATTTCGTAATAGGGGGGTTCCGTGACAAATTACTGCGGTTATCACACAAGGGGTTCGATCATTCTAAACTAATTTACTGCAAAGATATATTGGTTCGTTCAGCTAGGATTTCGTAATGTGGGGGGGGGGGGGGGGGAATGACATGAAATAGTCTGGTTACACACCAGGGGCTCAATCAATCTAAACTATTTTACTGGCAACATACCCATATTGGTTTGTTAGGACTATTAAATTAGGATATGTTAGTAAGTATTTTAATAAAGAACTATGAAGAATCTCGAGTAAAAGCATATAAAAAGTATTGAAAAATCAATTTTCTTTCAATCTTCTTAAGTTCTCCTGAGAGACTACCTGATCGAATCGATTTATCGATCGTCATTTGTAGTCGATGAGATTACCATGGAGCTAGATGAAATTCGGAATGCTCCGTTATAATAATACCCAATTTCAACTTAACCGTCCCCCCAGTTTCCTCCACACAAAGCTCCTCATAAGAAAGAGTAGTCAAACGCTTGCTGTAACTTTATATTTTTAACGCTGATTCTTCTTTTTTCCTCGTTTCTTTTTATTTCGTCCTTCCTTATTTTTTAACATTTTTGGTCCCGAAGGGCGGGGGGGGGGGGGTCCGGACTCCCCGGACCCACCCCTTGGCTACGTGCCTGTCTCGGATGAATATTGAAGCAAATTTCCTGGTAGACATACTTTCTTTCTAGATAGCGCCTGTCGTTTCGCCCTCGACTTCCTAATTCTCTATGCTATTGGCCTACCTCCCAGTTGGATTGACTTAACCAGGAATGACCAAAGAAGTGTGGTCATGGTGCAAGGTGCATCGTTGAAACTTTAGGGAGTTCAGAAAAAATAGCTGAAATATTAAAACTAGTTAGAGGACTCTGGGAGAATGAGCACACTAGTTTGCGGTGATAAGTACACCAAACAACCAACCAAATAAAATATAGTCACCTCCATTGAACATACCTAATACAGCAGCACCGCAGAACTATTGCACTCGAAAAACCACATGAATTATTCTTGGTAATGACTCCACGAAGTGTTTGTTACAGATGTGAATCCGCCCGCTCAGTTGCAGATAGTGTAGTTCCACAAAAGTAGGGGATATATATTCCCGCGTTTAACTCTTTGTTTCAAATACTCCCACAGATTTTAAATTGGATTTACAACTGGGAACTTTGCAGTCCATAACAGGTGCGACAGAATATTTGAATATTTCTTAAACAGTGTACAAAGTTTTCAGCCCTGTGAATACGATAGTTGTCATCTTAGAAGACGACAGTGGCTACTACATATTTATCATGAAGATGATGTTGAAGTCACAAGATCTGGTCACTGAGAATGTCTAAATGATTATTACTAGCGTCTGTACGACTGGGTATAGAAAATATCCGTACCTTTTCACAAAACCTTCATTAGCCTGAACCACATCTTGGAATTTGGTGCAATCGAGTCGTGTATAATTAGAATATACAGATAGAAACGCGATTAATCGTACCACATAGTAAGTTTTCATTCCTCCGTTGTCCAGTGGCTGTGTTATCGCACCTATAGAGGATGTGGAGATTTTTGTATCACAGCAAGAAGTGGAGTTTTTCGTGGTATTTGACTCTACTGTAAAATTCACTGCATAAAGTTCTCCACGCAGTGTGCAGTTTTCTTTTAGAAAGTGGTTGGATTAGATCTGCATTCACGAACTGCAATTCATGTCGGATTTGAAAGCGATTTTCCTTAAAGAAGTGTGAAGCTCGTCTGGATTCTGTTGGGTTAAGATTGTTTTGTAATCACAGTTCTGACACAGTTTTGCGTTTACACACGTTGTATTAGACATGTTGGACAGTCCGGTTTGATATGTCAGTACATCGAGCAACTTCATTTATTGTATGACCATAAGTGCGTCCAAATACAACGTTCCATTTTCGTCATTCGAGCTGTTTCCGTTCGTGATGTTGACGAGCTGTTTCCGTGCAATGAACTGTTACACTCAACCTAGTTGTCTAATGGTCATGACTACTCATTTAGTCGTGTGTTACCAATGAAATACCAACTCTAACAATAGTTTCAGAAGGTAGGGACTAATTTTTTGACCGGCGTGCTTAGTAGATGTGTTATTAATCGTTATTTCGGGAACGTCCAAAGCTTTTCAGGGGGGCCCAAATTCAATATGATGATATGATTTTACATTAAAGTTTGTAAAATCACCTTAAAATTACACTAAACTTACAGAAAAAGATTAGACATCGGGAGGGGAGCGGTCGGACTCTCAGGACTCTCTCATAAGAAAACAGACCAATGCAGGAGGTGCTAAAATTACACTAAACTACACTAAAATTACCAAGGTAGGTTTAATTATACTCTTACTACAACGAAAGGAATTTTCAGATGAAAATCATACTTTTTTCACGAATTTTACGAAAAAAAAAAACACTTGGAGGAACGGCCCGATTTGTGGGCCTGAGCCGCTCCACGCCATCTGTTAGCGATTGGTGGAACTATGTCCAGCCTAGCGATCAACTAATAGCCAGCGGGCCGCGTCACCCTATCGCTAAACGTCGAGCTTTCTACACCTAGTGGCCGTCACGTCTTTTATTCACGTGACTTCCTAGTTTTGCCTCACGACTTCTGATGGACGCCGAAAATTGGGGAAGCGCTGACCGAGAATCGAACTCGGGACCACGTGGACGTGAGTCCTACTCTCTAACCACTAGACTACGGTGCTCCCTATTTTTACGAAAACACCAATCGAAAAGCACCCACAACTTATTTAAAAAAAGCGCAAATGTGCCACCTTCATGTTATATATTTTTAGCACTCGTTGAACTACACGGCAAGGGTGTAGTCTTACACTGATTATTCTCATTAAAAAAATCAACATATGGTAAATAAATTATTTAAAAAACGAAGTTATACGTGCAGTAATGCATAAGCTGAATCAGATTAGTGGAGAATGAAACCGAAGAGCTAATCTCCCATGGAAGTTGCCGGAAGTTTTGCTCATCGTCTTATGTTCAATAACAGCTTACGCACTAATATCCAATTAAAAGAGTTCTCGTCACTATCCAATTAACAAAAGTTTAATTAGCAAATCAGACTAAGCGGAAGAGCCAATTTGCAGAAAGAAAAAAGATACGTACATAATCATTTCCATTTTTTGAATTTTATCCTTTAATCTTTTTGTTTTTAAATTGTGTTCTCTGTAAATCATATTTAAAATAGAATTCCTCATTTCATATACATTTATGCTATGCTTTTATTTGTATTATTTAATCTCTATTTCAATGTTGTTGACGGTGGTTTAGCAAAATCGGAATCTTTAAATCAATAACTTGTGTATGAAGTTTATAGAAAGTACCTAAGCCCGTCCTGAAATTTCAGATAGATCAAAAGTATGAATACTTGAAAATCAAAGTGGGCCATCTATTTTGAAGTTTCACATTTGGAGGGGCACTTTTCAGGATATAGGCCTATACTAAAGGGGAACGTGAATGGCGGAAACTTCATAACGAAGAACTACGTAAGTTATATCGTTTACCAAACATTGTTAGGGTCATCAAATCTAAGAGGCTCAGGTGGGAAGGTCATATAGCCAGAATGAAATAAAGTAGGAATGCTTTCAAAGTTTTGACTGGAAATCCAATCGGAAAACGACCATTAGGAAGACCTAGGCGCAGATGGGAGAACAATATGAAGAGGGATCTCGCAGAAATAGGAATACAAAGTAGAAGCTGGATCCATTTAGCTAAGAATAGAAGTCATTGGAGAGTTTTGTAAACGCGAGATTGAACCTTCGGTTTTCATAAACTATAGAGTTGGTTAGTTAGGCCTATACTGAATATGTAATGTCATCTGTTGAAACCCATTTGCGGACAAAATCTGAGAAATTATTAATGGTATTTTCGTACTTTCTATACGCAATGTAAGACATCATTGATGAATGTATCAGCGCATTTGCGTTTTAGAAGAAGTCATCATTAAGTGTTCAAACATTTATCTCATTGCATGACCAATCTACGAATGTTATCCATGTAAAATTTTGGAGATTCGCATTCGAACAACTGATAAACTGTAGCCTGCACTTTTATCGTATGAGTGAAACTTCTGACGTTTCAATTTTTTCTTTAGAGAATCAAAGATTTGAAATCACGAGGTAATAGTTTAGTGCTGTAGGGAGGATGATACTACATTTTTCAATCGAATCTTCGGAACGAGTCCAGAACAACGTGTGCATGCAACATGGGGATGCACACTATCATCTATAACACAGTTACCCCATAAGAAAATAAACCAGGTCTTCTGTTTTTAATAGATGTGCGAAGATAGATCAAAGTTGCACATTAACGTTCGACATTAATGGTTTGTCCTGGTTCCTTAAAGTCAAGCTTGATTGGTTCATAGCAATCCAGGAAAATAGTAACCATAACATTCCCTGTAGACGCTTATGGCTTAAATTCCTAGGGGAGCGTGGATGAGGATTGTTTCCAGTGGATACAGGAAGATTTTGAAGTTGGCTCAAAATGATGGTATCAAGACCCATCCGCAACAACAATACGCAACAGGAAGTCATTCCCCTCCAACTCCTTCGAATCAACAAATAGCCTCAGACATTTTTGCACAATTATCCTCAATATCAACAACACGGGCTTGACCAGGACGGGAATAATCACTTGTCACTGCACGCAATTCCCGAAAATGTTTTTTTTCGATACGCATGCGTCGTCCTTCATCCGACGAAATATCTCCTATGACATCCCTCAGCAATGAGGTCCATTGCAACAACAGCATTTTGATCTTATTTCAAAGGGTTGTGAATGCAGAACGCCATCTGTCAAAGGTTATTGCTGGTACGACAAATACATACTACAACCATTACCTCTACTGTACACGAACAAGGGCATAATCCAAGGTATACCACTACAACTACACATTCCTTCATCACACCATATATTGTAGTTAGTATCAACGTACGAGTTTCAGTTGATCAACCCTCATATTACACAACAAAAATAATTTTACTTTGGAAGTCTTACGTTTACATAAAGACGAAAATGACTTATTCTGGCTGTAAATACCTCAAGCTTATAGCAGAAATTTTACCCGAAGGTTTTCAAATATAGAATTAGAATAATCACTTTTCTTTAAGTATGATTCAGGATCTATATAAAAATTATAATTTACAAAATGTAGTTATGGATTCAATTTTCTTATATGCTGATCACAGAGAATAGTGAAGCCAGAATTTAAATGTAGTGAATAACAATCGAATTATCATTTTATAGTCGTGTACAGTATATTGAACTTTTGTAAACCATATTTTACTTGCAATAACCCCTCTTTAAAGCATGTCAGAATATATATGTGGATAGGTGATAGAACTGAATCGGCCCGGACTAAACTGGTGTGACTCGAAGACGACGAAACCTTGCCATAGATATGGAGAGTATCTCTGAGACTGCTAATGTAATTCTAATAAACACGATTCACTCTTTTCTCTCTCTCTTTCTCTCTCTCTTTTTTCTAAGTAAATTGATAATTATCTTTCTTTCCTGTTGTGTGGGTCTGTGTCTGCCAAAACATTGCACTGAAAGACAACTAGAAGGCCTATCGGCGTATAAACGCGTGCGAATCACAGAAAAGATAAACAACCTAGGTACACATTTTTTCTTATGAGGGTTTCTCAAAATGTAATCAAGCGAACTTGTAGAACTTGCCATGTAGAATATAAGAGATGTTGCTGAAGCCAGTGTTTTGTTAAATCTTCTCGTATGGTCTGTATTCAAAAACTATTGCATTATCTTTTAGTATTAAGACGAATAGACATGAAATTATATTTGAAATAGACAAGGCATAGTAACTTGGTTAAGAAGTATCACATTGGGAATCAAATACGTGAGTATTCTACAGTAATGCTGTAGAGTTGATATTTCGGTTACTATCAGGTGAATGGGTCTGTCCAGGTCTGGACAGCTGGATCTATACCCAAGTGACCCGGATAATTGTTGTGGCGCAAGATATTCAGGTGACCCGGTGACCGGTGCTATTACTGGTAGTCACTGCGTTACAGTATTGAAATTGTAAGAAAATATTTAGAAACTGTTTAATACGCAGTGTGTTTTAATAATAATGATGATAATAATGCTAATAGTATTGAATCTGTTACTAAGAAATTTTTTTCATTTGTTTTTCCAAATATTGTCCCTCGTATCTTTTTCCAAATTAGATGTGAGAAGGGTAGCCCAATTAGATTGATTTCAGGACAGTTTCTTATGTATTAATATCTGTATCGTAACTGCCGTTATACAAGGGTAAACGAAGTTTCATTCATTCATTCGTACATATAAAATCTTCCATACGTATAACAATAGGTCGATTATTTTCTGGATTTTGAAGTTTTGTTTTCCTGTGTATGATGGATGTTATTTTCCTTAACGTACTCAATTTTCTTCTTTTCTTTTTCTTTTCCATTCTCGTCGTTGGTTTTTGGCACTTGATCCGTTCCAATCAGATTCTTTTCATTGGATTTGAGCTGCAAGAGAGAAAGAACACCTTTCTTGCATTGCAAAACGAAAAACGAAAAGAGGTGTTTACATGCTTTCTAACTCAATCCTCACTTCCCAATCTCTTTTCCTGTCATATACATGCAGTGACTCTGTGCTTATGCTGTCAATGATAGAATGGAATATTTGTGAAAAGCAAATGGTTTGCAGTGTTCGTAGTAAGAATTTCAAGATTGTCAACTTATACCTTAAATAAAACTATTGTATTACAAGTTTGTTTCGGTTTGTCCTACTTAAAAAAAATGATTCCAGCTCTTATAGGCAGTTGGCAAATTGAAAAAAAAATATAGTATTTTACTTTATGAATTAAGAACTGTTTGGATTTGAAAATGAAATATTAAGAAATTATTTGGAAAATAAGATTGATTTTTTTTTAGTGTAGGTATACTAGCATTCGAGATAGAAGTAATTGGTATAAAATTTACTTTGGTCTCATTTGATTTAGGATCCATCCAAGATTGACACATTAAAAGCACCACTATCCAAGTTGGGATAATGTATACAGGGTTATCCAAAGTTGTTAAAATTATCATGTAAAATCATAAAATAATAATGTATAGAATACTTTATGCAGTAAAAGAAATATAACTTACGTGAAGGCTTTACTCCCTTGAAAGTGGAAACCTGCACAGTTTTACACAAGTGCATGCTCTTTTCGTTTCTTTGAAGTTGCGTGCATGCGCACATACAGGGGACACCAAAAAATTGCATTGTTCTTCGAATGAAAAGAAGCAACGAGTAGTCAAAATTCTATTGAAACGGACAACGCGAAAACCTTTAACTATTTCAAAATGATAATTAACGATATTTGTCTGTGAACACTTACCAATACCTCGAACGCTGCTACGTTCACATTATTATGTTTAATTGGAAAGCTAGTAGTATGTTTTCAAAAAGAATTTTGCATATATATATATATATATATATATATATATATATATATATATATATATATATAGAGAGAGAGAGAGAGAGAGAGTTTAAATTTTAAAGCCCAACCTTCATAGAAGTTAGAAAGGTATTTCTATCTTTTTAGGTCATGCTGTGAATTAACATTTGTCACAGCATAAATGGTTGCCTAGCGAGAAGATTTAGACGTTAGCCATAAGTAGACGTATGTTTCATATGTTGCGGTTCGGATACCAACAGAAGTAGTTGATTTCAGAAGGTAGAATTCAAAGAACTTCAGACACTTTTAACATTTAGCGAGCGTCAAAATGATCATGGTACTCGACAGAAAAATCTTTGAGTTTTACGTCCCACGGTTATGCCGGTTAGGCTAAAGGAGACGGTGATGATGAGTAATGAGTGAAAATGGTGGAATGATGAAAGTGGGAGGAAACGGGAGAACCCCGAGAAAACCCACGCACGCGGTGTGGTACTCGACAGAGTTGGATTAAGAGAGAGGCTTAAGGGGGCTATAGCGCCGGGACTCCAGGTGCACAGGGGTCTCCATTTTGGTCAAAATCTCAACTGGCTATTTAAAAAGAGTCATGAAGATACAATCATCATCGTAAAATAAAATATTACCAAAAATATGAAAGATACTCCCTTAACTTTCCTACTGTACTTTCACAGAAATGCATTAGGTGAAGACAGCAGGGGCCACATATGGGGTTTTCTAGCCCCGAGCCTCCAGATGGGTTAATTCAGCCCTGGTACTCGGGATGCAATCAATGATATTAAGAAACTTAATAGTGTTGCGAAAGTACACAAATACTGTAGCCGTGGCTACACCAACAATTGAAGAATATAAGATTGCGAAGAAGAGCTACAAACACCGTCTCCTAAAAAGAAACGCCTCCGATCTGGGTAAGAGTTCAACTGGAAGATCAATTGTTTATTCTGTTGTGGAAGAATAGCTTTCACCACCCTGAGCGTCAAAAGATCCTGAAACTGTACAAATGTGCGAAAGTAGTCTTTTTCATTGGAGCAGATGAAATGACAAGCGGGTAATGGGAGTTGCGGGAAGACTTCTGCCTTATGGTGATCTTGTTGCAGCTGAAGCTATTTATTACAAGGATTACCATGATAGATTTCGCCTGAACATACAACATCCTGTGCAAATGTCTACAGAAAGTAGGAAAAGGAGCAATACACCTGGTCTAAAGTGAATAACGAGAAAGACGAAGCATTTATTTTGATGTGTGAGTGGCTGGGAAATAAATCAGACTGGGAGTTTATTACAGTAACAGAGGAACATGATGAAAAATCTAGCTTGGAAAGAAGAAAAATATTTCGTGAAATGTTTAAGACAAAAACTTATAGAACGCTATGGTGTTGATCTGTATTTTAGTACTATTCCTGGAAAGTCAAAAGTTGTATGTTTGAGTGACATAGTGAAGTATTTGATCGAAAGGAACTGGGCGAAAATGCACACAAAAATTATAATGATGAGAAAATTTGGGTAGTGACATTAGTAACAAAAATTATAAAGGTGGAGATTTGTGAACACGTGTTTCACTGACTTCCATCTGCATCCCATGAACTTTGGTGTAAGTTACAGTTCTAAGGTGATAATAATACATTCATTAAAAAAAAAACTTTTATTACTAAACTATTGTTTTGTGTAGCATAACAATTCTAATCTACTCTACTTCTGGCTTTGTATGCTGGTGTTCCTTATCACTAAATCAAGTCGCCGATCCTAGGGGGGGGGGGAGGGTAGAAGGGCCACTCAGATACTATGTCAACACTAGGAATGTTAATTCCTTCATCGAGAATCGAACCCGGAATCAAGAACATAGTCCGAACATATATTGAATGAAGTTTCTGCTAGATGATAAAGATATACAAATGTCTAACAAAAACTGTTGAAATGATAAAATAGGTAGAAACAGAAACAGCGTATGGACATCTATCATTATGGTATCCATTACAAAATCTACATAGTGAGACATGCAAACAAATTGTATCCTACACTTCATTGATTTGAATATTGTCACCTATTTCTGATTAATTTCCATTTTTCTTACATTAAATCAACAATTTGTCAGGTGACACGGTGGCTTAGTAGTAGAAGTCACCACTGGTGCAAGGAATTCCTGGTTGTATTCTAACCCATGTAAGTTTGTAGTGTACAACATATGGGTTTTCTCGAGGTTCCTCCCATATTATTATTTCATTAATATATTCATAATCATTAACTTCCATTAATTATCTGTCTCTTTTAACCTAAATGGCTTATTATGCAATGCCACATATTTAATTTCTTTCTTTCTTCTGGGGAGGGAGATTGTAGGAGAGTTACCGTAATTTTCATATGTTTAACAGAGAAACAATGTATTATATTTTATTTGCAAAAGATGAATCGAAATCATATATCATATTTGTGACATGTCAAATGATAACGGATCCAAGATGCATCCAATTTGAACTACTTAGAAGTTCCTTTTCCCATACTTAGAAGGTTCCATATATAATGAATTCAGAGTTCCAGCACTACTTGTATATTCAGTAAGTATTCTTCACTGAATATACCAGGTGATAGTCAGATTTTCATCAATTTTGTAATATTTAAATTAGTTTGTGATTACTTTCGGGAAAAGTGAATTCTAAGTTGAAACTAAGTTAGCAGATGAGATGAACCGTCTCTTCTACTTCTTGGAGACAGCATCCGACAAGAAAAGTTTTGAAGTCAATGAACCCCTGCGAAAATTTTCAGAAGGTTATTTAGATATCATACCTCTCAAAAGTGTACCACTCTCACGAAGATCAATACCAAATGCTTTAAACTTTAAACTTAGGATTATACACATTGTAAGTTGTGAGCAATAATAGTGTTGCTTTTTTCTGCACGAGTTGTAATATATTTAGAAAAAGAAAGTTCAGATTCTAAGTTATAAATGTAAAATGACATTATTTTATGGATATATATTTTTCACTTTGAAGAAACAATAGGAGAGAAGAAAGATGGTAATCGTGAAAAAGAAAATCGATTTCGAAATATCAATGGATACACACGTTTCATGCCCCTGTATGTCTGCCCTCCCGTCCATTCGTCCCTCTGTCAATATGTTTATTTGCCTAGAGATTCATTAACAAATCGAGACTAAACTTTAAACTTAAGGTATTTATATAAGAATTTCCAGTGTTTTTTGTTTGTTTCTTTTTAAAGTTTCTTCCTACCCGCAAAAATGAGAGTCGTTTTCTGAGGGTGAAAGAAACTTTAACAATTTTGTTCACATTTAATAAGCCAGTTTCATTAATATTCCTTCCTGGGAAGTTGACTGAGGACAGGTGACAGTACAGAAAGTATAGGTTAAAAAGGTAAATTAGAAATAACTTCGCATGCTTGCACAGAGGAAATGGGTGCTTGCACGGAAGAAATAGATTATTGCATGGGAGAAGTGGGTTGGTGTGGTTGCAGAGGAATGGCTATAGAATAGCTAATTTCGTTAAGAGTTTGTGAAGGAGTTCGGGAAGGTTGAGCGTAAAGAGAATATAAGGCTTGTGAAAAGCTTCACATAATCTCGCTTTCTTATTAGAACTTGCGCAGCTTCTAAAGAATGGAGGGGAGACTGTAGAGCCTGAACTGTTTGAAATGTTTCTAGGGCAATTTTCTCTAAATAACTGGGCTGGAGCTCCAGCAACAAGAATAAAATTTTCTGTTCCTCAGTTCCCTCAGGCATAAGTTGAGAATTATTCTGTTTTCTTTAAAAAAAATTAAAAAATAAGCGTCTATCGGCTCATTCTCTTCTTGCTGAATCTGGAATAACTCAAGTTTGACCTTGTATGCTTGAAGTTTTCGCCTATTTAATGAAATTAATTTTTGCTTTCGGTGTTCGTACGATAAGATGCCCAATTGGTTTTGATAATTTAATTGGAATACTAAGTCTAAAACTACATCCTGGAAATAAATCGGTCATGCTTCCTTCTTCTTTTCGGCCGTCCACGATTGCAACGTAGCCACGTGGTCAAATGGTATGAAAAAACGGTCAGGGTCCTCAGTTGTCCGGCCAGAATATCTCTCTAAGTGTAGTATTTTAAACGGAACCTAGGACTCTGAAATGTTCTCTATACGAGTATTTTCTCTATTTTCGCCTTGCCAAGTATTTTTCCCATTCTTGTTTAAAGGATAAAAATGTATCTGATAAATTTCAAGATTCGATTTCGGTTACTAAAAAGAGCGTCCCGCAGGAAGATCACAGACCAATAACACTCAATCACGTGCTGATCGAAACAGACGCGATCACCATGTAATATTTGATAGAATAAACGGACACAAGTGTTTTCTTACCCCTCGTCTTTTTTTTTTTTTTTTTTTTTTTGGAAAGCCATAAAAGTATATTGTACAGTTTATAATATAACAGATCAAAAATAGCTGATTTCCATAAGTCTCTAAGAGTTCCTCAAGGTTAAGTACAAGGAAACTTCCTGCCCGTTGCAGCACGGTGATAAGGTAAGAAAAATCTCTCCCACCCGTTGTAGTGTGGAGAGAAAGGAGTATCTTTTGCCCGTTGCAGTTCAAAACTGATACCTCCTGCCTTAGAATGTCCGTTTGTGTAGCCAATCTTCAGCGGCCTCGTGTAGGGGTATTGAAGGGGATCCTCTTCATGTTCCATAGGTGACAATGATATTTGTCGTCTGTTTGCTAGCAATGGTGTTGAAGTACGTGGCTTTGCTCATCAATATGAGACACATGGTGTTCACTGCCAATACGAAGAGATATTTGCAATATTATCTATATTGTTTTACTAAGATATATCCAGAAGTTGTATATTACTCTCGAAGGTTTTTTTTAGTCGATTTTCTCAAAAACGACCCTAGTGACTTTGTTCCTAAACTAACTAACTAACTAACTAACTCTATGGCCTATGGAACCCGGAGGTTCAATGCCGCGTTCACAAAACCTCTCCACTGACTTCTGTCCTTAGCTAACTGCATCCAGTTTCTACTTTGTATTCCAATCTCTGCGAGATCCATCTTAATATTGTCCTCCCATCTGCGCCTAGGTCTTCCTAATGGTCGTTTTCCGATTGGTCTACCAGTCAAGACTTTGAAAGCGTTTCTACTTTCTTCCATTCTAGTTACATGACCCGCCCACCTAAGCCTCCTAGACTTGACGACCCTAACAATGTTGGGTAGACCATATAAATTATGTAGTTCCACATTATGAAGTTTCCGCCATTCCCCATTCCCGTTCCTCTTGGGTCCGAATATTCGTCTCAGGATCTTGTTCTCAAATACTTTCAGTCTATGTTCTTCCCTTAGAGTAAGTGACCATGTTTCGTAGCCATACAAAACAACAGGCATAATTATCGTTTTGTATATTTTAAGCTTCAAATTCCTCGACAGAATTCGCGACGACAAGAGATTTTGAACCGAATAGTAACACGAATTCCCTGCTTTTAGTCGACATTTAATTTCTTCGTGAATATGGTTTTCCTCTGTTAATATTGATCCTAGATATTTGAAACTATCCACTTTATCAAAAGTATTATTTAATATTTTAACGCATCCACAATTTGCTGTATTCCGGTCCCGACGCACTTGACTTTGTTCCTATTTGAGAAAATTATCTTTTAGTAATAACATTACACTGTATTGTAATTTTTTTTTAAATTTAAAATCCCCAAAGGATAGTTTATCTTGGGATGAAATTTTCCAGACAATTTTCTGAAAAAGATTCAAGCGATTTTATTCATACTTCATAAATAAATCGTTTATTAATAAAATGATAATGTGACGTAACTCATTGATCCTGAAAAGTCTACAAGGGTTGTTTACTGTTCGGATTGAATTTTTGTTTCAGTCGATTTTCTCAAAAATAACTCGGGCTATTATGTTCATTTTGCGTTAATAATCCGCCTATAATGTTGTAATTCTCACTCAAATGTCCACAAGGAATAGTTTACATTTTTTGGACAATGTTCTGAAATACGCTTTTAAGCAATTTTGTCCATGTCTCATTAAAAATAATTCATAATGAACCCTAATATGTGGCATAAGTAATTGTTCACGGGAAAGTCCCACAAAGATTAATTTACCGTTAGGGGATGAGTTTTCTTCGTTTGAAGTATCCCGAAAACAATTTTATTTGCATTTCACAAATAAATATTTCAGTAGTAACTGCAGGACAATATGATTTATTTTTTAAAAAAAATTGGAGCAAGAAAGTTTAGTGAGGTAGTCCATACCGTTTTCCCCCGCCTTTTTCTTCCCTTGTAGGAGAAATATCATAAAACGCTTAAATACGTACACGTATTTAATTGTTTTAAATGAAAATAACAAAGTTCAGGTTTGTACCCTTTAGAGATACGGAGATATGGATAATTTACTATAATAATTACCACCTCTATTTCTCTTCATCCTTCTTCGTCGAATTTCCTAAAATCCTTCCTTAGTGGTACTTCACGTCACAAATTTTATGTACTACTAATGCAATATTAACTCTTAAACTTCTTAATAACACAGTATTTAAACAATTCATAGTACGACCTTAATTAAAATGCTTTTCTGTTATAAATTATCAATTTATTTTACACGATTTTAGTTGTTACTAAGTTAAAATGTCTCATTTCTTTCCTCCACCTAAAATTTCAGTGATCTCGTGTCATGAATCCCTTCTCGTGGTCATCCCTGACACTGGACAGATTTTCAAGTGCTTTAGCAACGAATAAACTACTTTCAACTTTACTAATTCCGTTTGTAACTACCTGGAAACATTAGATGCTTTAAAAGTCACAGAGATAGAAAATTCAGGACAGAGACTGAGCTAAGATTTAATTGATACAAAAAGTGGTAGTGTCAGTTGTTAATGAAATTGGGTTAATGGGAGTAAAGGAGCTCTTAATTGACCTCATTTAGGTAATAAGGTAAGAGCATCGTCTACTTTTCTTTCGTTTTTTAATTAAAAACATGGAATTAACGTGTTAATCCGAGCTGAGTTCGGTTAATTATGTTTAAAAGTTTTCTTTCTAATGTTTTCAGACATCTCTTTCTGTTTCATTAAAATATATATATATATAAAAAGATTAAGCTTCTGGGACCTTACTTTACTAGTAAATCTAATATCCAATAAGTAGAGCATGAACACCTTTTATTTGAGTTTCAAACGGAGACGGAAAACACGAGTACTTTTCCATCTATACGATTAGTGATGAGCAAATGCAAGTGGTCTTGGTCTTGGTCTTGCATTGGAACCCTTGGTCTTGGTCTTGGTCTTGCACACCCCGCCTTGGTCTTGCACATCCAGTCTTGGTCTTGGTCTTGGTCTTGCACTGGAATCCTTGGTCTTGGTCTTGGTCTTGGTCTTGGTCTTGCACACCCAGTCTTGGTCTTGGTCTTGGTCTTGCTTGCAAGAGTCTTGCAAGTCTTGCTTTTAACAAATCTTATGCTTTTCATAGGCAAATTATACTATGGATATAAGAGATAATAAATTCCATAATGCGCCAATAGTAACAGAAATACAATGTATGTTTCTAAATGTATAGTTTATCTTCAAGCAAATATTATCATAGTGTATAACATAGGCGACGACCTTTATTTTTCTTCAATGGATGCCCATGCTTCACTACTTATAAGACACATCACAACGCTTCGTAATCTTTTTATATTTTTTAAACAGATCCAATACTTCACCGTTTTCCATACTGGGGAGAGTACCCCTGAGACGTATGAAAGAAAATCAAGGCTGCACAGATTACTGAAATACCATGAATTGCAAAATTAATTTTACACTCAAAAGGCGTCAGTTTTTTTTTCTTTTCAACCACGATTAGCTCATCTTTGTATTGAATAAACTTCCAATTGTTTTACTGATTCCAATATGTACGATGTAAAAAAATGGAGGCTTTCGAAACGTGGGTATGGAGAAAAAAGGAGAAAATTGACTGGGTTAAACAAAAAACGAATGAGGTGTTAGAAATAGTAGAAGTAGGGGGAAAAGAAAATTTTTAGGTGTAATTAAGAGAGAGGAACTAGTTGTGACATTGGCTGAGAAGGAACTGTATTATGATGGGCATGCTAAAGGGTATAGTGGAAGGAAAAACAGGGAGGGGCGAAGGAGACTGTAGTTGAAGAAAGGTATTGAAGCAGAAAATTCCTACGTCAAGACGAAGAGACTAGTTGAGGACCACCGTACATCGAAGCTTCTCAGTAGCAGCAAGTGACCTACCAATAACAGCAAAATAGCTATGACGACGACGATGATTATGATATTTTTAGCAATATTGGCCAGAAAAGAGAGAGAAAAATTGAAATAATAATGTTTATAGTCCAACCTCTTAATATTTTAATATAATTTGAGTGAAACCTGAAAACGACTCAACTGTCTATGTATTTTGTGTAAACTCAATTTATATAAACACTTTTGATCTATATTAGAAACACAAAATAAGGGCATCAAACTCCAAAGTTATTTGAAATAGTTGTACAAAATCACTCTCACTTGTGAATATGAATTATTTATTGTTCTATAATGTTATATCGATCAGTCCTTGGTGTGCCGTAGGTCTATACCTAAGGAGGCTAAAAGTTATAATAAACAATTATTCAACGTATAAGCATCTGCCCATGAAATCAAACTTGCGGTCACATACACTAAGTTTGTGTCAATGTCATGAAAATGTTATTTCGATATTAAGCTAGGTTTACCACTCGATCCCGGAAAATCCGGGACCGCCACGGAATCGAGATCTGCGTCACGGCGTCCCGAAAATATTACTCGAGATGCTTAAATGTTCCGGATTTCAGTGAAGAAGAGAAGGAAGGGGATATTATAGTTTGCCTTTTTTCACAAAATTAGGTATATAATTATTCTCTTTAACTTCTGAGTATGGCAGTTCAACAGTTGGAATAACAACTTTAGTACATAAAACATGGATTTAATTAAGTCCTCGATTTAACTACTTTGACATTGAACGAAACATTCGTTTCATTGGGCAATGGGCAAAAGGTTTTACTACTGAATCTTATTGCTATCTTTAATACTCTGTTTCAATCTGCATCTTGCTTCTAATCAATAATCCCTGACCGATATTTTTTGGTGATTTTCCGCTGACCATTCAAGAAGAAAAATGTATTGTGAAACGAAGTATCATACGTGGAATGAGCTAAAACAGACTGTGAACGCCATGAAACATAACAGGTCCTGAGAAGTTAAAAAAAAAAAAAAATTGCTTACCAGGGGTAGAGGTAAATCATCTGCTTACGTTTGCTTAACTAGGGAGGAGGTCTACTAAAATGACTAAAAATGTGATTACGTAATACCTGAACAACTCTATCTAATGGAAGAAAGTAAATTAGTATTCAACATTTCTTTTCATTTTAAGCATTTCAAAGATTCTCGTAATTTAGTTACGTCCCGGATTTTCATTTTTGAAATATGGCAACCATATATTAAGCACAATTCGATATCAGGACACATTAAAAATTTCGAACGGATGCTTGAGCCTTGGAGCCATCTAGTCGGCACCTATGATGTACGGAATTACCGATATTCAATACTACATTTCTCTATAGTTTTGCACTGGCGTCTCTGGCATGTAAATTTTGGGGGGGACATAAAAAAAGCAATTTAAATGGTACTACCTAACCCAAGCTATGTATTATCTTTGATTCCATTTGTTACTTTCCCGGACCCCCTGAGAACTCCAAACTCTGTTATAATCGTTTCACAGCCTGAATAATATATTCCAAATACGGTCGTTAGTAAATAAATTAAATTAGAATAAAATATGAAATATTTTGTACTTCAAAATATTGGGGGGACGCGTCCCCCTCGTCCCCCCGCCAGAGACGCCCATGTAGTTTTGGAAGAACACCACTAATATGTTTTGAAATGAAACAAAATATTTAGTTTAAGATCCCACGATTATGCACGGTGATGATGAGAAATGGATAAAATGGTGGAACAAAGAAAGTAGGATGAAACGGGAAAAGCTTGAGAAAACCCACGTGCATGGTGTTTGTCTACCAAAGAAGTACACGTGGCGCAATCTGGGATCGAACTAGGGACCCCGTGCACCAGAGGTAAACGATATACCACTGACCAATCACGGCCATAACATGTTTTAGTTTATTTTTCGCTTATCCGCTTCTTATGAACACAACTATTCTGTGTATGATTTCCCAAAATCCAATCATAGGATACCGTAAACGAATCAAATGATGACCAAAGTAAATCACACACTGAAGTTCTTATACTTTGTAACAATTCATATATTATGCTCTCGGTCGTCTTCTAATGCAGGAATGCATCGTAATTCAGCACCAATGACACATTTCTTTGTGTGCAACAAGTTTTGACCCATGTGGCTTGAAAATGAGTAATAACTACAGAAAACGGGAACAACCGATTCAGAAAGCGACACACTGCAGCAATATGCTACAGGAGCAGATCGACTCACATGGATAGCATAGCTACTGGGAACATTCACTCCAGCGACATTTTTACTGAAGCCAAGAAGTTCAAGTGAAAGATGTAATAATTTTTCACCTTCATTTTTACTCTCTCTCTCTCTCTCTCTCTCTCTCTCTCTATATATATATATATATATATATATATATATATATATATATAAGTAGTACCGATACTTGTGCAAGACTCTTGCGCAACAGTCTTGGTCCTGGTCTTGGTTTTGCAGGTATGGTCTTGATCTTGGTCTTGCATCCCTTGGTGTTGGCCTTGGTCTTGCATCGGGATTCCTGGTCTTGGTCTTGGTCTTGCATGCAAGACTCTTGAAAAACTGCAAGACCAAGACTCTTGCGCTCATCACTATAATACGATTACAGTGCATGTTCCACATGACGCCAAGAATGCTCTCACGAAATAAAAAAATGCTCTCTTTCCTCCGTAATGCAAATAAATCTGGTTATGACCAGATTAATTTAACAGTATACAATGAAATTGGTCTACGTTAATGGTGCTTTGTTAAAAAAAAAAAAGTTTACCTTATGCAAGAGACCAACTCACTGGGTAAAATAGCACAGGGCTAAATGTAAGATACCTAGATTTCGAAAAACAAAAATGATTTTTTTTTCAAGAAAAATATTTCGAGTGAAACTGAGAGATTTTCAATGATAGATGGAGTCACCTAGCAGACAAAAGTTGGGGCTGTTTGATGTTTCGTCTCAGAAATAATGTGTCGTGAAAGTAATCTCGACTCGGAAGATGTAATCTGTTTCTGTTGGAAGAACTCTTTCTCGTTACAAAATTTTTGTATTGTCTCGTCTCGTCTCGTTTCTTGAGCAACGTTAATGACAATAACAAGACACTTTTTAAAGGCTATTCATACTCCCACGAACACTAAAGTAGAGGAGATGGGCTTTAAAGGGTTAAACCTTCTCTTCAGTAAGTGAGTTGTAAGTATCAGCGGATTTTTAGAGGATCGTTAGGTGGTTATCCCTATCGTGGTCTCGCAGTGATCCTCGTTGAGGCATGGATATAACACACTTGTTTTCGAACTTTTACCACTTTCTTCTCCGCGCTTCCTTGAAATGTTTCAGGATACACGTGTTTCAGTCTCTTCTCGGAGAACACGACACATTCTTTCATTATTTCCATCAGGATGGGGCACTACGACACTACAATCAAGAGGTTCATCAGTGCTGGATATGTAATTCCTGAATCACTGCATTAGGCGAGATTATGCCCTCGAATCGCCTCACACATCACCCAATGTAACTCCTCTGGGGGGGGGGGATTACTTGAAGCAACGATTACTCAGAGAAAATGCGCATTGTGCATTGTGTCATGGAAACCAGTACTGACACACTCTCGTAAATGCTAATGCGGATCGATGCAGAATTGGTCGCTTGCTTTAAAGAGTGTTCATCAAAAAGGATAACAAATTGAGCCTACTATAGAACTTATCTGTTATACCCCAACATGGAAAATAAAATTTTGCCATAAATAACCTTTAAATCGTTACAGTTATCAACAGACTAATTGTAACATCATATTTATGGAAAAATTTTCATGTCCTTTGTACTCCAGTTCATCCCTTTTTCATTTATAAAATCTCACATCAATCCAACATGTCGGATTTAAAACGTCGGAAATATCTTAAATCATAGATCTCTTAATCTGATTTACATAAGTGAAGTCCGGTGTCATATAGAAAGACTTTCTTCCATAAAAATTTGTCCTGAGGAGGGGTCAAATCGAAATTTAATTTACCTAAGATTATTTTGGTAAATACGTAGGTGCTTCATGAACTTCATGATGTCCTTTCTAACACAAATTAACAGTAATTTTCAAAAACGGTCTTCATTTATCTTCTGATTTAACATTTCTTAGTAATTGTTTGTCTTGCAAGATATACTGTACTTATGAATTTCACTGAAAGTCATGTACAAATGCACTAAACACTGCAACATGAATTCCACTTTTGTCAGGTAAAGACTGTTTCTCTCCTTACTCCGTTGTTCGCTTATCAATGAAAATAGTATATACGTTCTACGTTAGAATTATGTGCTGGGATACTGGGAATTTTTGACAGCTGCGAATACAATTCTGAGGAATTGTCCACAGCTCACTCAGTCACTCATCCGAAACAGCCGTTCAGAAAGCTGGACAGCTTCGAGATCGACATATCACTATCAGAGTGTAATGTTATAGTTCTTCCCTGAAGAAATTATAGTAAGAAAATGCTCTTTGGCGTGGCTTAAAAATTTAAACTGTCGGTCTTTTAAAGCAAATACAGGACAAATGTGTGTCCCGTACAACCTTCATACACGACAAGAAAATAGAGAGATAAAATACAGGACAAACCTATATATACAGGACGTCTGGCAACACTAATCATGTTATTTACGAAGCACAAAATTACGTAGTATTCAAATAGGCTACGTTCTTATACGTCAAAAGTGCTTAGATATCTAGATTTTAACGTTGTGATCAATTATTATCTCTGTTAAATATTATTTAAGAGATTTGGCTCTCTTGGTGCTTTTACTCAAAGTGAAATCCTCTATCTACCTGGAATATTTTGATATTCATCGTGGTATAAAACCCTGTAGCCCACCTGCTCAGGAAGATGGAACAATGTGTGAACTAACTAACTAATTAAATCTATGGGCTATGGAACCTAAAGGTTTAATACCGCGTTCACAAAATCCTGCCATTGACTTCTATTCTGAGCCAACTGGATCCAGTTTCTACTTTGTACTCCTATTTCTGCGAGATCCATCTTAATATTGTCTTCCTATCTGCGCCTAGATCTTCCTAATGGTCGTTTTCCGATTTGACTTCCAGTTAAGTACTTTCTTCTATTTCGGCTACATGACACGCCCATCTAAGCCTCCTAGACTTGATGACACTAACAACGTATGGTAAACGGTATAAATTACGCAATTCCTCGTTATGAAGTTTCCGCTATTTCCCATTCCCGTTCCTCTTGGGTCCGAATATTCGTCTCAGAATCTTGTTCTCAAATACTTTCAGTATATGTTCTTCCCATTATTTTGTGTGATGTTCGGTTAATTGGCTGCTTGATTGGGACTTAGGGCGGATTTTCATACAAGCGTCCGTTGCTTGTGATTTAAATGTGTTTCCAACAGGAAGTTGTGTTACGCGTAGAACCGTTTCTCAATTGGCTATTCAGCCACAACGCAAGCAAAGAAAGAAACGGACGCTTAGATGAAAATCCTCCTTTAAGGTCTCTTTTTAGCACTAAGGCTACCAGACGAAACCCATTGTTTAAAGCGGGATCCGAACCACTACCTGACTTTATATCCACGGCAATTAACTCCATCAGAAATCGAACGCAGGGCTTTGCACAAAAATACCCGCATAACCACTTGGTCGCAAAAAGCACTTCTGACCCTCCTCGCTAGCACATTTGCCTCCTTTGATAAAAAATTCGATTCTTGCTAGGACAGCATTAAAATTTGAACGGATAACGGGAGTTCGGATTCCTCTTTAAACTATAGATTCACATATCATATTGGTCTAGCCTTAGTACTGAAGGGGAACACTAAGCTTCAACAACAAGCAAACAAACCACACGAATGGCGCTTGTGGTTTTCGGAATACGCGTAGAACATGTTGGTTTCATTAATATTATAAGTTCAATATCCATATAATTTTAGGTCCTTGTAGTATTAAGGTTTTAGTGATTAACTCCATCCTTTTCCAATGGGGCCGTGGTGGCTCAGTGGTAGAGCGTTCACCTCTGGTTCTTGGGGTTCTGCGTTCGATCCCAGCCCCCGCCAAGTGAACTTTGTGGTAGACGAATACCATGTGCGTAGGTTTTCTCGGGGTTCACCCGTTTCCTCCCACTTTTTTCATTCCACCATTTCATTCATTACTCATCATCACCGTCTCCTTTAGCCTAACCGGACGTAAAACTAAAATATTTCATTTCATTTCCATTCTTTTCCCGTTTCCTATGATTATATCCTTCAAGTGAAGGGAGACAATGATTAAGGCAAGTGAATGATGATGGAAAAATTGATGGAATAAGAATGTGGGAAGAAACGGGAATATCCGGAGAAAACTCAGAGATGATGTTGTCCACCACACATTTACCTGGCAGGGATCTAACCGGGGACTCCATACACTACAGGTAAGCACTGTATACTGAGCACCTTGTCCCTGAAGTATCATTAGTTGAAATAAAAATGTACATAAGAAAATAAAATTTTAAATATTAGTGATGGTTTGCATTGTAGAAGCGAAAGCTTACTATTATTATTATTATTATTATTATTATTATTATTATTATTATTATTATTATTATTATTATTATTATTATTATTATTATTATTATTATTTATTTATTTATTTATTTATTTATTATGAAACTTACAAATTGGAATAACTTTGGTCAGGTTTTACTCCCTTATCAGTAATGAATTCTTATACTGACAATACGGTTATTTCTGAGAGTTTGAGAAAGGCACATATGAAGTTTCATTAATATCGGATGTTTTATGGAAGTTATCGTGGAAGAGACAAATGTACAGACAGACAGGTTGACGGACATACAGACACACAAATGCAGACTTACTTCAATTATTTGTCCATATAATTCTTCCAAATGTCTTTCTGAGTTTCATCTAAATTAGAAGCTACCCAGGGGGTAAAAGTGAGGGGGAACGCGAGGGAGGTCGTTACTCTAATTACAAAAAAAAAAAAAAATCTTTGGCGTCCCCTCACTTCCTAAAAAATTACAATGAGAAAAGATATGCACCTGGGCGGCGTGACATCATGGGTCCACTACCTTTTCAGATCTACTTTTAGGAATAAAGTTAACTAAATAGAAGGTTGCATCCCAGAGCCCGACCCTGCAGTTTTATTCAAACTGCATTACTTTCTTTTATTACCATCACCACTACTATTACGAAAAGAATAGTCTACTTTTTCCTAATGACAATACACTTGTACAATGTTAATATTAGAATTTCCTTTCTCTCGCTCTCTCTCTCTCTCTTTAGAGTTCCAGGAATATACACCAAAGCCAAGAAAAAGGCGATGATGATAATGAATGAAATTGTAGAATGAATAAAGTGGGAGGAAATGAGAGCATCCCAAGAAAACACATTTGACTCAAGCTGAGATTGAACAAGGGACCTCACGTACCAGAAGTGAGCGCTCTACCACAGAGCCACCGCGGCTCCTCTGAAAAGACTTGTTCATTTTAAGAACGGAATTATGCTCCCTGATTTCAGGATTTCCTTCAGCGAGAGTAAGCAACCTTATTTTGGGCTGGCTAACCGTTTCTATAATTAATTTATATTATTTTCAAATACATATAAAGAGACACACAGTAGTAATGTTGGATAATCAAAAGTTCGGAAGGAAAAATGTAATAACCCACCTTCAAGAAGCCATAAAGTAATTTTTTTTATTGTTTGTAAAACTATGCACATAAATTTTTTTATAGCCTAAATAGATTTTCTAGACCGCGAAAATCCCTGCACACAGAACTCATGAACTTGTGACGACTTAATACCATCATTATTGTGCTCCAAAACACGCTTCGACGGTCCAGTCACTGCGACAAATAGAATTACTGTAACTGTCATAGATTGGACATGTTGTTATAGCAAATCCTACTTTAACTGTACGTATACCGAAGTTATTTTATTCAGAGTATTGTTGCAGTAGTTATTTCGAACGTATTGCCTGAGTCTACAATTTCAATGTTGTTGGTTTCAAATTAATTCTAACCATTTCCCACTCGTAATTACCAACACATTGATTATTAGTAAGTAGAGCTACTAACTAGTAACATCGCATGTTTATTTGGTGAACAATCGGTGTTCTGTTGTTGACGTGGCACTGAAATTGGACACTGTAGCCTGGCGAGGAATAATGCTTTAATGCTTTATTAATTGAAAACATTGTACATTGTATTTTAGGCACACAAATGTTTTACAATATTAAGTATGAAGTGATCCAATTATTCTACGCTCAATACCTACATTCGAAGAGAATCTGCTATGCGGAATTCTACACATATTCGTTTATATAGTAGATGTACTGATATAACGTATTGAAGACGTCATAATACAATTGTCTCTATTTGCATTAACTGTAACATTTATGCTAAACGTGTTCTATAATGAATTATGGAAACTCATGAACGAACTTAACTATCAGTGTCGCTAACAATTTCCGCTAAATCTCTCGGTTTTAGAATCCATCCAGTGATAGAAATATTTTAATAATATTAATTATCTTACAAATAAAATAATTCCAGCAATGCATAGGGCCACGGTGGCTCAGTGGTAGAGCGTTCACTTCTGGTGTGGTGTCCCTGGTTCGTTCCCAGCTCGTGCCAAGTAGACTTTGTGGTGGACAAACACCATGTACGTGGATTTTCTCGGGGTCTCCCGTTTCCTCCCACTTTATTAAATCCACCAGTACGTTCATTTCTCATCATCGCCGTTTCCTTTAGCCTGATCAGCATAACTGGGGATGTAAAACTTAAAAATTTCATTTCATTTCATTTTCAATTCCAGCAAAGCCTAATTAAAAAATCTTATCCTAAAATATGCGGCAACTAGATGATCCCCAAAGTAAAATGGGTTGCATACAACCAAGAGACTGAAATATCTTTATAGCTCGGTTTCTCCAAATGGTTTAACATTGTTTGATGATGGGTGTTTAGGTCATTTTCAATATCAGGACTGTTTACATTCCGGTCTTGCTCAACTTCTGCCAGAATATCACCCATTTCTTCTGTAAGTGGCTGCCAACTACGAGGAACATCTTGGACATTGGCAATTCCAGAACGAAAGAATTTTTTTTCTTTTGCTCTTGCTTTTGATAACGTATCTTGCCCATAAACACTGCATATTTCTTCATTTGCCTATGCAGCATTTGCACTTTTATCGAAATAAAATGGGAAAATGTAGCGGAGTTTTGCGGTAAGTTCACTTATTTTGAAGGTGCAGTAGTCTATTCACACCTGATTATAAGAATTGAAATTTCCTTTTTTTTTATTTTTACATATCTACTAGCTTCAACTATCTGCTGCCAAAATGGCATTAAACCTGACTCACTGCAACTCATTTAATTCATGCACCCTGCTATTTGAAACACTAACGCCATCTCCTTCTCAAAAGACTCACTACTTTCTAGACTACATATTTTGTTGAGGTTTTCAAGAAAGGTTCTTATCTATAGTAGATATAGGGCAAGTTTGGGTAAATCCGGACAGTTCTGATGTTTCTTTCTTGTACTGCTACCCCGCTAAACGAAAATATCCAATACTTCGTCATATTATTTAATGATATGTTAGTATGCATGTACAAATGAAATAGTTTTTTTCTGGAATGGCATGTTAAGAAATAAAAAATAATTTTCTGAAAGTTAACAAAATCTTTGATTTGCAAATTTGGAATGGTGAGTCCGGACAGTAGGTTGGCGATTCCGGACATTGAACTTTGAAGGAAGATAAATACATGATAGGTATATTTTAGGTTACACCAACATATGTATCTTGCTACACCAACATTCTAACATGATAAGTACAGAACATAAATACAACTAGATTATTAGTAAAATGTATAATATGTGTGCACTGAGACTAGCATTTATTTTTTATTTTATTTTATTATTATTTTATTTTTATTTTTATTTTTTGCGTTAATGACGTCTTCCAGTTTCGTGAAGGACTAGCCATACTTTAGACACATTGTCCACAGATAAAATACAGTTCCTTATCACCTACCACACATCGTTCATGAAACCAGGTCCTACACACAGTACAGGAAACACAGGAGCCGTATTTGCTTGATGATGGTGCATAATAATTCTTCCCACAAAATCTTCATTCATACTTTCGATTGTGTTGGAGGAGACAGCTTGAAACAAACTGTAATTCGTGATACGTAATCTTTTAGCAACGCCGGATCTTTGGAATGTGGGTTTGGAAGAAGCAACAGCAGGAAAAGATAGGGACTGTTTAATTGAGGACTCTGAAGGCGATTGAGACGTGCTTGGGGATGAATCTGATGACACAGAAGAGGAATTGTTCCCAGCTGTTGGCGAATCATGTTTACTCGACAAAAGAAACTCATGTTCCACCTGTTGCGGATAAAATGGGAATATAAAAGATGATGGAGCCATTCAGTAGCGTAGAATTTCCGAGCACCTTATGATTAGCATTTTGTATTTTTGTTGTGTTGGTAGATCCTAAGATAGTTTTATAGCTTTTTCTGGTGATTCCTCGGAGTCTATTTATGGCAAAAATGAATAGACACTAGATATAAGCAATAGACCTCACGTAGGGCCTCAGTAGACCTCTATTTTACACTCATAAACGTGAAAAGCAAGAGAGGAGAGAGTGTTCGGAATTCTCTTAGTTTATTAATTACATTGTTTGG
Source organism: Thermobia domestica (assembly GCF_964235325.1). Classification (NCBI taxonomy): domain Eukaryota; kingdom Metazoa; phylum Arthropoda; class Insecta; order Zygentoma; family Lepismatidae; genus Thermobia; species Thermobia domestica. The sequence continues at coordinate 131,560,753 of NC_137454.1, read as the reverse complement.
ATTCACCTTAACGTAACAAACGTGTCCGAATTCACCCTTCCCTAAACGTCAGGATTCGCCGATTTTGAGCACTCTAAACATGTGCACGCGTTGACCAGGCACTTGCAAAGTAATAGAATTCTTCCAATATGCAACGAGTAAAGTAGGGTCTTTGCTTCGATATATATCTTACTTAACCATTTGCTGACAACCACTTCTGTGTAAAACCTTAACATATTCCACTAAAAAGTTACATCAGGTCAAAAAACGTGCATGAACTTTCCTGTTTCTTCTTCTTTCCCCCACCGTCGAAAATACGTATAACACTCTTGATACTTCCTATTAAGCACTGAACTGTAGAAAGGTATGGTGCTTCAAATAGGCGTCACAACAATCTACACATTACACATATGGAGAACAGTATTATCGTAAGCTTTGGTTGTCCGAATTCAGCGACTGTCCGGAATCATCTAAACTTACTATATTTCAATAATTTTGATAATGATTACACATTTATGCATATATATTTCATAACGAGATCCATTTTACAGGATGTTAGTGTCGTACTTTTAGTTTAGGTATCTAATTAAGCCGCTGGCGTAATGAAAAAGTGGGTCAGCAGTGGCTCAGTGGTACAGCATTCACCTCTGGTGTATGGGAGTCCTTAGTTCGATCACAGTTCGTGCCAAGTGAGCTTTGTGGTGGACAAACACTGTGTGCGTGGGTTTTCTCGGGGTTCTCCCGTTTCCTCCCATTGTCTTCATTCCACCATTTCATTCATTTCTCATCATCACCGTCTCCTTTAGCTTAGCCGGCATAAACGTCGGACGTAAAACGCACTAAGAAGCAGAAAATAAAGATTTTTTTCTGAAAATAAACGATTCTGAAAATACACTTAAAAGTAGAAAATAAAAATTTGCAAAAAGTATATGAACAGACTTTTTTTTAAAAAAAGTACTAAAAGGCAGAAAATAATAAAAGCGCTAAAAAGTAATAAATTTTAACTCGTGCCAAGCCAAACATATTAATACCTCATAAAATTATCATAGAAATTATTTTATATTGGGCATTAATTTGTTTAGCTCGGCATGACTTCAAATAATATTTATAGCTAATAGTATTAAATGATTTTCTCCTTTGTAGAGTTTTCTTTTTTTTTTCTTTCTTTTTTCCAAGTCTATTCATATTTTTTCTTTTCAGTTTGTATTTAAGTTTAGGTTAAATATTTCAGTTATCAGTACTTTCCAGGACGAATAACATACAAAAATATATACGCATTATAAATTTTGGGAATGAACACTTGTACCATGTAAAATATAAAAATATTTTTAAAAAACTTTCGGTTTTCTACTAATAAATAGTATACTCCGGCCAATGGCGTATTTACGATTGTGTTTCGGGGGGAGGGTGTTTTACAAAATATATTCCTGGAAGTGTAAAAATTCTGCAGGAATTTTGATTTACTTTAAACTAGCAAGTAAAATTTCGAGGGCGGGCTTCAGCACGGAAGAATCCCCTTAAATACGCCACTGGCTCCGGCTAAACTTTCCCTCCGAAATTAGAGTGATCATTAGATTTAAGCACAAAAATACAAAATTTCTTTCTTCTTTTTCTTTTCCTCAAAGGAAAAAAAAGCTCCTATTCTGACATAGACCTTTTCTTGTTTTAGAAACCTGATGTTGCTATGTAGTACTCAACCATACTTAAATAATATGTATTTTTGGGAAGACATGGCATAACATAATTTTTATAACAGTTTTCCTATTGCACTTCTAGACAAATTCACTGCTTATCATCGTATAAGATAAACTCCTTGTGAGGTTAGACGTGCAGATCACAATTCTATTTTACTCTATAAGGTGAACTTCGTACAAAATAAAAATTTCTATGAGCGTATACGCTCACAAGATTTTTTTCTGTTATAGATGTTAAAAATGCGCGTGCGTAGTATTAGGTTAGTGCACATGAAATGTTTGCTTTGACATCTGGTGAAAAACACCTAAAAAAACATCAACACAGGGATGAATTGAGATCATGCACCTAACGTCATAAATTCAATACACGTTCAACAAACAAACAGAAATCAGGAAGGGGTACGTTGTTGAACAGGTTCGCATGAAAGTGCACCATGGAGAACACAGAATTGCGAGTGATATTTATTTATGATTTAAAACTGTGATCTTCTAGCCAGCTGGCCGAAAAAAAACATATTAACAGTGCATCTAGACTAGAAATGGCGAATGAACGCCGTTGATTTGCCAAATTTCATTCTGGTAACACAACATTGCAACATGAACCACGAGGGCACTTACCAATATCAATATGCGGATGAGTTCTTTAGGAAATACAGTGGAAGCAGAATCTCGGAAAAGTGTTTGTGCCATTGCAGATGAATTAAGCATATATCATATCACTGTCGTTCGGGTCACCGTGCAATCGGCAAGGCAAAAAAAGAAAAAAAAAGTTGGCCACATGAGTTATATCGGCCGACAAGAATCGTTATCTGGAAGTGTGGAGTTCTCTGAGTGTAAAGAATATAGGAAAACTTTCTTGTATTGGGTTATCACTTCAGATGAAAAATGAATGTGTTATGACAATCGGAAACGGTAAGGACAGTGGTTAGATCATAATCAAAGTTCAGGGCGGTTTCCCAGACTACCTCCCATCTACAGAAAGTGTACTTGTTCTGGCTTGCAGCCATTTCTTAGTGGGGGCAGTACCAGACATCAAGGGACATCACAAAACTCTATAGAATCTGTAATAGAGCTGCAGATCTTTCTCATCCTTCATTCGTGACTGCTGATTTTTTAACATATATTTATGTGAACAAAAAAATTAAAACTTTCAGTGGGGATTGAAACTGACTGTTGAGTTTGCTAAGGCCCCCTGGCCACTCCCTAGCAGCGGGTTTACTCTACAGTTTATTGATATTTCCAGTTAATGTTCTGTAACGTGTTCCAACTATTCTTGAAAGTTAATCTCGTTCCACGTCTTTGATGGTTGCCATGATACAATAATAGGTAATTGAGTTTGAAGAATAATAGTTGGTGCATCTAGCTAGAAGTTTATCATTTTACGCACAAATTACTAAAATACACTAAGATTAATTTAATTTGATGAACACAAATTGCCAGAATTTCATATCTAGTTTTGTTCTAATTAAAGCCTTCTCTATAACGTTCTGTTTTAGAAGAGGCAATAAATAATTTAGGACGAGCACTGCCTACTCTGGCCCCTCCCTGGCTACGGGGCAGAGTTACTGATATAGTGGTTTATCATGTGTTTCTCAGACGAGGTAAAACCACCAATGGAGATCTTTACAGTGCTGAACTCTGTGAAATGTACCGCAAACTTGTTCGTAATTATCCATCATGTAGTCTTACTACATGTCGCGTGAAGGAAGATACAGGCTCTCTATGACTAGCAGTATGAAATATTTCGTAACACGCTCTATTTCCAGATAGCTCTCCCATTGACTACAACCTCTTCTGACACCACGACTACTCTTTGGCATGGAAGACCAACCATGATGAATTAGGCGGTGCAAAGTGCGGTTGAGAATTTCTTTCAGACTTCTTTCTCTACGGAATCCAATCGTTGACTGAGCGATAGGAAAAGTGTTAGTACAGTTGCAGACAGCAACTATTTTGCTTACTCAAGTATTTTACTATAAATATACACACACAGACATTAAATATATATATATATATATATATATATATATATATATATATATGTTTGGCCTTTAGGATTTACACATCTCGGAAAGACATTTCATTCGCACGAACCTAACAGAATCAATATCGTGTTAGATTTGAGAAATAATGATATTTCTCCTTTGCAAAACTGTACAAAATATGAGTACTTAAGGATCTCTAGGGACCAAATATTACTAGTGTCACTATACTCGTATTTCTAATAGTATAGTGTCAGTAATCAAATTCTATGGTACCATAGTGGATTTCGATACATATGACAAAGAAAAATAAAATAATTATAATTTTCAATATTTTAGGACCCAAGAAAATTGTAGATGATACTCATCATCACCTCCCTTATGGATTCTGTCATTATTGAGAAGTCACTTGCCTCAACTGAAAAGTTTTCATTCTCAGCGATCTTCCGCTAACTTCTTCGTTTTCATGTACGATTTTTTTGTTTTGATATCGTCCATCAATTGTGATCTCTAGTAAAATAATAATAATTTGTCCTTATTCTAAATTAAAATAAAATTGTTCCAAATTATTACCTACAGATTTGCCACACACAAGAAGCATTTATTACATTTTTACTGTTTATAATTTAAATACATTGATAAAAGAGATACAACTGTAATTTTAGAGCTGATTGGTCAGCATTTGGAATTGTATCCTTCCTCTTGCTTCTAGCATCGGAAAAGAACTTTTTTTGCTTACTCTAATTACGTAAAACATGTGCTTCTCCCCACGGGCAAAACTAAAATCAACTGTTCGTAACAGAAGTTCAGGTTAAATATTTGCTCCCTTCGCTTACAAATATGTAAGCTTTTTGTTTACAATCACATCATTTTTGTATATCTAAACAGGATGCAAAGTGTATACACACTTTATAAATGATTACAATAACTGTATAATTAGCTTAGATTTTTAGAGCTAGAAGGGCAAATAACAAGCCTAATTTTAGTGTTCGAAAATAAAATAGAGTTAAGTGAAGAAATAATAAGATAAATACATCGAATCACTGTTATTTCCAAAATAGAACATCCTGACAATAAGAGGTAAATTGTCTTAGTATACAGAGATTTTTCATTCTATTAGGTGGGCCTTTCTCAGCTGTATACACTAGTAGCTGAAATATCCATTTCTCGCACGTGACGTATAGGTTTGTGAGAAATATTGGAAAGCCCGATTTGAAAGCTCTTTCTCCTGAGATGCGTATTTGAATGGAAATAAAAATGTTAAAATCCAGAGCAATGCAAGTTCTAACTAGGTTCAAAAGTTAATTTTAAACGACGCAGTCCTTATTATTTTACGAAACATTTCCCACTTTCCATCCCTTAGGATACGGAATCAAAGTGTAATGATATAAATACATATCAATCTAAGTGTTTTCTTCAAAAATTCAATTTAAACGGTTCAACCATTTTCTTACTTTCGCCATTTTATGAATAGAAATTGAGAAATTAAAGTACGTATTATAGAATTTACCCCTTATCTCTCTTAGAAAGGCTGGGTTACATGTACACTTATTTTTTAATGATTCGTTTATATACAAAGCTTCATCTTTCTAACATGAAGGGCCCGTGAAGTACTCTTTTTAAGCTCCTATCTTCTCCTTAGAATAAACATTTTAAAGAAAGAACATGATAAATAAACAATTCGAGATAGGGGAGATTCAGCCGTTTTTCCGTGATGCGATTACAAACTAGATAACTTTTATATTTAGGTTCATGGCTTACCAAAAAGATATTGAATGTGTCAACAATATGTACAGCTGATAAACTTGCAGCAAAAAGTTTTTCATTACATATTAACAGAAAGGTGTGAAAATATAAACACACATAATTTTAGGCACTTTATTAGATACTAACATGGAATGTTCACACTTTGCATATGAATCAGGTATAATTGGTAATAAAATCTTGGTCAAGGCCATCTAAGCAAGATAAAAATTTTGTAGACACCTCTTACCATATAAAACAATCATTTAAGAGACTTAATGTAGCAGTAGTCAGTTACTGTTGGTCATGCTCGTGATCAGAAGCAGGCACGCATTCAGAATTTTTTGTTACGAGAGGTCCAATCTTTGGGAGAGGGGCAATACTACAAGCTACTACCTCTATATAGTATTAAACGGGTATTATTCTTCACCCGAAAAGACGATAAGTAATGGTGAAATACTTCCACCAAATTTTCAGACAAAGTGATAGAACTAGACTGTTTTTTATAATAGAAAGAGTATAGATGAAGCGTAAGATAGACTTTTCATACTACATCAATCATTTCCCTGTTAAACAAGGGTAGTTTTATTAATGAAGTGTACAAAAGTATGTTGAGTTAGGAAGTGTTTTGGGGAGGTTCGGACACGGTGGACCTCTTATGGCTGCGCCCCTGCTCAGAACTAAACCTTACAGGGACTAATATAAAGTATAACGTATAGTTACGAGCAGACTAAATTTGATCAAGGTGCCACTAGAAATTTGTGTACAACAGTAAAATATAGTAATAATAATAAGAAAATATGTAAAATGGTTATGTTCTAATATTTATACATGATAATTACACATTTCTATGTATAAAATATGAGTAAAAAAGTGCGTGAGTCTGTCTCTTTCGTCCAATGGATTGTTTTGAAACTATCATTTAGTTATCTGTATATTTGAGTTCATGATCCTTTCTTTCTTGAACTAGGAAATAACAAAATTACATTGAACAGAGAACTTAATCCCAGTCGCCCAGAAATATTTTAGTTAACTTTATATGAAGCGAAAATTTATTATATTCTCACACTTACTACATATCATATGAAAACTCTTATCGAGTAATTTCGAAAAAAAAAAAATTACGAAAGCATTGTTCTACCGATCTTATATTGATAAATGCGATACTTGATAATTTAATTGAATTGCCTTCTTCAAAAGTTGTGTGTATGGCCAGTATTTTTGGAACACGACAACTCATCAACAAATATCACACTGGTATTTAATACCGAGTTATCTACAATTAGTTGGATACTTTGCTGGTATGGGAATTACATGTAAATTAGAGATAATTCTGGTGAAGAAAAACTTCTGTTGAGACCTGTTGAGTAAGGTGGAAAATAAGATAGGATAATATAAAGCAGGAGTTCATGGAGTTGGACAACAACCATAACAAGATTGGTTTAGACCGGGATAGTATCCAATGAGGAACTCTGGTGACAAATTTCGGGTTTCTTAATTCAATTCATTTTCTTCATTTAATTCGTGGTACATCTGCATTCACTGCGTAGAAATAACTACAAGGCATTAGCTATTACAAAGTATGTAAGGATGAAAGGTCGCTTCCTTTTCTATCAAAATACGACTAATCATGACTCATCTCAGGTAGATCTTAAAACAGTGACGACGCTAGAGAGAGCAAGGGGGACGGTAGCCCTCCCTCGCCTCACTGCCCCCTGACATGTTGAATTATATTTCTAATGTAGTTCAAATAATATAAAACTATTATTGTCGGTGAACAAAAATAGCTGTTCCCCTAAAAATGTCTCCATTCCTCTATTTGGCCCGTAAAAAAATCAAGCTGGCGTCATCACTGCCTTGCAATAGTTACTTTACTAACATAATGCCAAAAATTTAGTTTAAATAATTAAGAAATGTAGATGTAAAACCAGTATTACAAATAAAATGTTTCATAATTTTGTTCAAATTACTGTTTATTTTGAAATTTAAATTACATTTCCTAACGATTTAATTAACTTAAATTTATTTGGTTAATTGGTAAAAGATAATTCACCTAAGTTTCAAGGTAATTCAACTTAAGTTTACTGGGAATAATTAATTTATATGATAGAGATAATTCACCCAAGTTCATTTGGGATAATTAATTCTTCTAGTTTAGATAATTCAACCCGAGTTATTTGGGACAATTAATTTTAATGGTAAATGCAGTTCACTCAAATTTGTTTCAGATAATACATTTTGTGGCAAAGACAATTCAACCCAAGTTTGTTTGGGATAATTAATTTTTGTGGTGAAGGTAATTCACCCAAGTTCCTTTGAGGTAATTAATTTTTGTGTTTAAATGCAATTTAACCCAAGTTTGTTTCAGACGATTAATTTTTATGGTTAAATGTTAATTATCCAAGATTGAGCTAATTATTTTTTTTTAAAAAAGGAAAAAGTAATATACCTGAAGTTTGCTTGGTGTAGTTACTTTTTAAAGTAAATTAATAACTAACATTTTGGCTATATCCTACTAGAAAATGCCATAGGTAAGTAGGTTGTAATTTTTAAGCATCTCTCTTAATAATATGCTCAACTTTAAGCATATGAATCTACCTTTAACTTTACTGTGTGAACTTACAAAATCTGACAAATCGATAAGTTAGGTTAAGTCATTTTTTCTGGTCAACATTACTTAGACTTAACGTCTACCTTAGAAATCCCTTTTTCCCCATCAGATGATGAAAGAGTTTCGTTCTTTGAAACTTCCAATTATAAATTCTGAGTAAGCATTTCGGAGTTCTCTCGTGCATTAAATGAAGTTAGCACATGCTTTCAAAAGTACAAGGCAAGCAGCTCCAGGAAATACCACTTCAAGCAATAATACCAGTTAGCTTTTAGCTCTCCTTGTTCTTCAATATGATTAAAATGATGTTAGTGCATCAAAGGCTAAAACATTTTTGTTCCTTTTTTTATTTAAATGCATGTACGACTAGGCCACATTGGTTTATGGTTAGCAAAATTAAGCTACTAATATTCATTCTTAGAAAACGTAATTGGAAATGCAGATCGTTCATTGATCTTTAGTGCTTTTAATGATATAAATTAATGTTATATCATTACTAACAGAAACTCTATACATATTACAGATCATTCAGATTAATAATGGCTTTCTGACAGTGGTACTTAGGTTTCATAATCTTAAAGAATTATCGCACAGATTGCATTAGTGTAAAATTATAGGAAAATTCTAACTATTAACTAAAAAACGAGTCTGTTCCCATTGTTTCATTTTAAAGCAATTTGCTTTATCAAAAACTCATTTATACAGACTGTTAATGAACTATATCGACAAAAGGTAATCATATTACATCGAAATAAGGAAAAAAGTTCATATGACTTCATGGGAAAAAGCACATAGTTTCAGAATCGTGAAAAACCATATCAACACGCGCTATTTCTATTTTTTTTTTTAACGTAGGGTGCATGGATGTCCATACAGCATAAAGGAACTCATACATACGCAATCAAAAAATGTATATTTCATCAATGGGCAAATAGAATTCTCAGATATGGTTTGATTGTAAGGTAAGTCCAAAGTAGGCGAAATGTAAATCTTCATACCAATGAACACTGAATGCTTCGGCGGGAAGTCGGAAGTGATTCTGATTGCCAGCACGACTGTTCATCGTGTTCGGAATATCGGGTGCGTGTAAAAATATGAAATTTGTACCATGAAAAATACATCGCAGCACGCGATATTCTGAACACGAAGAACTGCGGTGCTGGAGGTCCCTAACACTTTCGACTTCCCGTAGAAACATTCCGTGTCCACTGTTGTCAAGGTTTAACTTTTAACTGCTTTGGACTCACCTTGAATTCAGATCATACCTGAGAATTTCGTTGAGAATATGTCTTAGAATTATACCTTGTACGGAATATCTTGAACACTCATTGCATATTGGGGAAATGTGCATTTTTGAATTGCGAATGTATGACTCCCTTTACGCTGATTTGAAAAACCACTCCAACCACTTTTTCGAATTCGAAATAGCGCATGTTGAAATTGTTTTTTTTAATATACAATTTTGGACAGCCGTAGCTCTGAAACTATGCATAGGCCCACATGAACTTTTTGTTTCATTCTGATGTGAGGAGTTACACTGAGAAAAATAGGTGGCGTACTTAAAAAGATAGGTTACATGAGTAATTCCTGTAGTTTTTGGACAACGTACAGCAGACGTATAACTGAAAACGCATGTTTTATAATACTTTCCGTATAAGTGTTCCATCTATACGTACTTTCCGTATGAGACAATGTAGGTGGTCAGAATCTCAAATACAAATGGGCGTATATAACATATAGCTGACGGAGGTAACATAAGTATATGCATGTGATATATGGAAAACTGTTAGATGTCAGACATCCTGCAACGGCATGATGTAACATCTAAGGGCAGTGCCTATGTAACATACGGACAACGTATGCTCCGTACTGATTTCTATAGTAAGCAAGAAGGTACCGTATATTTGTACAATTTACCACTGTCCGGAGAACGGATTTTTCTCTGTGTGTCTCTTACCGTTTGTCGGTATAGTTCATTAACACCCTTTATTTGCAAGTTACAAGTTGCGGAGACGAAGATGTTGCGGAGGATATGTTGAGTGACGCGGAAGGACAGAAATAGGAATGAAGGAATTCGAAGAAAAAGCAAAGGTGAAACCAGTAGTAGGAAAAGTGAAAGAAAGTAGACTTAGGCTAGTTTTAGACGAAAGCATTTATCGTAGCATTTCTCGTAGCAGATGTGATGCCAAAAATCTCGTATAATATTCTATGGCATCAAAAGTATATTGTGCTTTTACACGGTAACATTTTGATAAGCATTTTGTCGTCACGTAGCAAACAAATCTCTGGAGAAGAGCGCAATTATGGCTCCAAAACTAAAAACAGATATTTTGTCACTATTTCTTCTAAAGCCCTTTTTCGCATATGCTTATTATGATACAAAGGACTTTTAATGGTGCAGTTATACTATACAGATCCATAGATTTTAAAATTTACAGAAGAAATTTCTAATATTTTAATAGAGTAGTGTATAAGTAATGGAAATATGGTGTGCACTTACATCTGATATGCGTATTTAGGTGGAAATATAGAAATTAAAGTCGAACCTGAAATGCACGTAATCTTCAATAAGCTGCCATAAAATTTTGGCAAGTCTGTAATTTCCCCATTTTGTATCGAGAACAGAACCCAACCAACCCCTTCGGGGCTTCTAACCCGTTCCCACTCCTCCTCCTCCTCCTCCTACTACTACTACCCGTTCCTACTCCTACTCCTATTCCTACTACTTTTACTACTACTACTCTTACTATTACTACACCTACTGCTACTGTTACTATTACTAAGTACTCCTCCTACTCGTACTACTACTACTACTACTACTTACTTCTACTACTAATACTCTTACTACTACTACTACTACTACTACTACTACTATTACTACTACTACTATTTACTCCTCCTCCTCCTCCTCCTACTACTACTACATATACTATGGATCCGTATAGTAAAACTACACGTTGACACCTGTTAAAGTGAACCTGCACCGGAGAATGCAAGAGCACACCTCAGAAATGATTGCTGAAGGTACAATAAATGAAACGAGAAAGTTTTTTAAAATGAATTTCTGTGTGGATCCGTATAGTGAAACTGCACGCTTTTAACTTTGTACAAACAAGGATGTTTCTCATATTTTTTAATCAACATAATAATAGTATCCCTACCCCAACTCATTTTTCTTTACTACAATTCAATTTCCCACACAAAACAAAGAGTATGGATATTTGACACAAAATCTTTCGCTTCCTTTTAACACACCACGGCGCTGCAATCGAAGCAGAAATGCTGGGGAAAATGCTACGAAATAGAGCAGGTTGTATCGACAAAAAATGCCATAGAATATGCCATAGCATGGGAAATGTTATAGCATTTGCTACTTTACACGGTAGGATATAGATGATACGATTTTTGCTACGAGAAATGCTACGATAAATGCTTCCGTCTAAAACTAGCCTTAGATGGTTTGGGCATGTAAGAAGACCTTTGAAATGCGAGCTTACCGAATGGATGCTATAGAATTGAATGTGAAACGATCGCAAAGCCGAACAAAGAAGAAGCCGGGAAATTGTGTAAAGAATGATACGGTGTAGTGTGGTGTCACAGGAGATATAACCTAAGATAGAAACAGGTGGAGGACGGTGATCCGAAAAGCTGATCCCGGGGAAAAGCTAACTGGCAAAAGTTTAGAAGACGAATATATATATATATATATATATATATATATATATATATATATATATATATATATATATATATATATATATATATATATATATATATATATATATATATATATATATATATAGGGGCGGATGCAGGATATGATCAAGGGAGGGGCTAAACCATATTTTGCCGTTTTATCCAGTGTAATGCAGGATCGAAGCCCATTTTATCCAGTGTATACCTGAGCGCCAAGGAAGGGGGGCTATAGCCCCTATAGCTCCCCCTTGGATCCGCCACTGTATCTATCTATCTATCTATCTATCTATCTATCTATCTATCTATCTATCTATCTATATATATATATATATATATATATATATATATATATATATATATATATATATATATATATATATATAACGAAGGCTGAAGTGTAAAGAAAATTGTTGGGAGCAAAAATAATAGACGAATTGAGCTCTCTGAAATCAGACCGAACTAACTTTTTCTTTCTATGATATGGGAAATTGACCCTTATCGAAACAGTTAACTATTTGACACAGACTACTGGCTTTAGATTATTAAGGATGATCGGTGTAAGGTTTATAGAAAAAGGAAAAAAGAAGTGTATGTTCTAAACATTGATCTAGAAAAGTTTTTTTTAACCGCGTGAATTTAAATTTATTATTGGGACTTTTAAAGAAGGTTGGATTAGAATGGGGAAAAAAATCGAAAACTCATGAGAAACTTATATATGAACCAACAAATAAATATTAGAATAGGAGAGGAAATGAGAGAGAAGAGTGCAATTGGAAGGGGAGTTCGACAGAGATGTTGACTCTCGCCAAAGAGCCTATATGCTGAAGACGGCATTTCGTAGGAGGTAGAATGATTATATATATATACAGTGGCGGATCCAGGATATGATCAAGGGAGGGGCTAAACCATAATTTGCCGTTTTATCCAGTGTAAAGCAGAATTGAAGCCCATTTTATCCAGTGTAAACCTGAGTGTCAAGGGGGGGAGCTATAGCCCCTTAGCCCCCCTTGGATCCGCCCTTGTATATATATAGTTTTCAGAGAATATAGCGCTTTTTGCGGAATCTGAAAAGAAAATCAATAAGATGTTAGAAAAATTGAGAAAGACTTGATAAGAATATGGGATGAAAATAAACGTTAGAAAGACCAAAGCCATAAAGATTGAAACGAAGCGGTCGGTGTCAAAAGTAGAAATAGGAGGGAAGAAAAATAGAACAGGTGACTAGTTTTCGAGACATGGGTAGTATTATTAGTGATGATATGAAGTGTGAACGTAAAATAAAAGCACGGATAGGAATGGCGAAGACGGCCTTTAGGAGGAAGAAAAGTCTATTTGGTAGGACCTTGAATAAAGAGTTGAGAAAAAGACTGATAAAATGCTTCGTATAGAGTATTGTGCTGTATGGGTCATTACGCAAAAATGATGAAAAATGACTGGAAGCATTCGAAATATGGATGTGGAGAAGAATGGAGAAAATTATCTGATTCGAGCGGAAAACGAATGAGAGGGTGTTAGAAATGGTGGGGGTGAAAGGAACAATTTTGTTATTATTGAGAAGATGAAGAGAAAATGATTGGGACATTGGCTAAGAAAGAACTCTATTATGAGGGACGTGCTAGAGGGTATGGTGGCAGGGAAAGAGGGAAGGAGGCCATAATTGAAGGACAATATCAAAACCTAAAAATCATACGTGAAGACGAACAGGTTAGCGGAAGACTGCTGAGAATAGAAATTTCTCAGTTGTGGCAAATGATCCGCCATAATGGTATAATACCCATGATCTCTCTGTGGAAAGTGGGCTTCACGTGACTGTTGCGTCAATTTTTACACTTAGCTTGTTGTGGCATAAGGTTCGGTCTGAAATACACGAAATGCAAATGATTTCATGCTTAAGCTTAGAAATCGGCAAAAATGTAGTAGTGCACTCTTGTTTCAGACAGCTCAAATAATAACATTATTGAGTATAATTAATATTTTTTTTTATGTTTCACGTTGATATGAAAGGACAAAAGCAAAACATTTTTATATATTATATTTGTTTCTGGGACCAGTTCGAGCCAAATTTTACTGTTTCCATAGGAATGAATTTTCCTTAGGACGAAAGTGTTGTTAGTTCAGTCCAAAAATCGCTAAGGAACAGACACGTTGGCTACCAAGGCCAAATTGTGTGAAGCACATCGAGGAGCCAGGTACATTACTGTATATAAAAGATGTCTCAAACACAGAATATAATGTCTTACTTCTTCTTCTTCTTCTTCTTCTTCTTCTTCTTTTTAGTTTTTAAAAATTCAACCATCATCAACTAACTAACACCATGCAAATGCATAAATAGTTGTTTCGAAAATAAACAAAATGAACTCACTATAAACAATAAGAAAGCAATTCTTTTATTACAACAATGCTAGGGACAATTTCACGCCATTGTTGTCAGCACGTGCTGCTCTCTGGCTCCGAGCCATAAATACAGTGTAACATTCTGAGGCCAAATATTATTTTTGATCCGAGAAACAAACAGTAAGTGAAACCTGCGTGCAGCTATCGCGGCCTGAAGCAGTAGCTGAAGTAATACCCAACAAAGTGGGTATCACGGCTCCACGCGTGACGTTCACTGAGAGTCGTTCTCGGGTCTCATGGCAGCCAACGTGTTAAAAGTACGAAAAGGGAAACAAATTAAAAAGCACTGTCACATTACTATTATCAACGAAAAAAAAAGAAGAAAAAATGAAGTCAGTGCCAAGTCAAAGAAATTTTGCCTAATCTAAAATCAAAGATTCAATGCTAATTTTTTGACACTAATTTGCTTGGATAGACACAGACTTCAAACTTTTTAGCATTTTTAATTTATAAGGATACCTTTTTAAAATTATTTTCTTCTTTTTAATGGATTTTAGATGTCGGTTTAAAAAGTTTGTTTTATTTTTCTACTTTTTCGTTACCCTCAGTAATTTAGGTATGTATCTAAACTAAAGACACTAGCTTTCTATAAAATGAATCAGCTTACGAAAAATGCATGAACATATATTTTTCTTCAAATGGTCTACGCCTTGCGGAATTATGCGTGAACATAGCTACACTTAATTACAGTATAAGAATTTATCCGTTGAGAAGTTTCATGGTCTGACTCCGAAGAACATAATGAGATCTTAATTAAATTTATTTACGCACAACATACACATAAACACACAAATTTATACACGCATACATACACAGTTGTACATATATACCGGTACAGTTCATTGTGCACGGCAATAATTAGCCACAGTGACAATGCAATATTTTATCTGAGTTTTAAGACACAACTTTTATAGATAAAAGGACAAATGTCCTACATGGAAAATGCGTGTGAAATGTATAGAAGTTGGAAATTATGTGGGAAAGACCTTTGGACACTCGAGGAGAATAAGTGAAAAATAGATATCTGGGAACCAGAGCTGTAGTTATGGGGGCGTGAGTGGAGCCGTTGCCCCTGTCGCTGATAGTAAGAGGGCGACGAACGAGCAAAAAGAAAAAAATGTGTTGGAAAAGAGTAAACGACGTCGCGCCCGTAAAACTAGATCAATCTTGTCGGTTTAAAAAAAATATATATATTTGGCAACAACATTTTCATATCTCTGCTCTCAACCCAAACGTTTCAATAAAAGTCACAACAAGTCACGCAGGAGCGATTTTAAAAGTCAGAAAGGATCGAAGTCTGAAATACGTGTTTGGCGTCTCGTGATGGTGATTGGTTAGTTAATCTCGCTTTTGTACCCAACCGGATTAATCACGACGGCGAGAATAAAGGTATGAAAATGAGAGGGGTAAAAGAACACACGCAAGCTGCTGTTTGTGCGGGAATATTAAAAATGAAGGTAATCAAGGGGAATAATAACATTTTCGAACTTGAAGCAGTTGAAAATAGGGGCTTCATATAAGTCACAACTTAACCCAATGAATTTCGGGCTTTTGAAAGACTGATGACTACCAGTGATTTTTTTTTTTATTCCATTGACATATGAAATGCTTCCAATCTAAAGGAATTTATTGGTATCGTTTTTCCATCAACTTCTTGTATCGTCATGATATATTGTTTGTTTGTATTTGTTAATAGTTGTATGATTTTTTATATCTACATATATACAAAACAGTGTGTGTGTGTATGTGAGTGAGTTAGTGTATTTTTAATATGATAATTATTGATTGAGTAACATCAAATTCAGAACTTTCATTCATTAAAAAATTAAGTAGTTACTGTAATTTCAAAGATGTTTTATTTTGGATTTTAAATGCAAATATTAAACATATTCTTCAGCTCCATCGATCAATATTGAGAAATTTCCAAAGCAGGCTTATTCTGAATTTCCGTTAAGTTTCACAAAACATTTTTCATTTTTACCGTAAAAGAATCGAAATTAACGTGCTATTTGTGTGGTCACATACAGAATAAAATTTAAAAAGTTTACAATTAAAACTGGAAATCAATGGTGTCACCCATTTCAAACATTTTAAAAGCACACAGTTTCCAATGTATTGAAATTTCACTTCTTGTCGTTAGTATGAAACGTTGTAAATTTCCATAACTGTTCTCCAAGTGGATCTGTATACCAACCAAAGATAGTTTTGTGTAGTTTAAGAAAAAGTCCAAAATAAACCTCTTGAAAACAACTCTTATTTGTAAAAGAATGTATCATGATCGCTTTTGGTTGTGGCAATGATCTGTCGAAGCAGATTGATTAAAATTAAGGGGACACCGAATTGTACTTCGCCTTGGGCGCCGAAATTTCTAGCAACAGCTCTGTTGGGGACTGAATATTAAGAATAACAATACTTATTTGATATATTTTGTATAGAAGAACCACTAGCCGAATTTTATTTTTGCGGTAATAAACTCTTGGAATTCAAAAACCATAAAGATATATACTAAAATCTTAATTCATACTTATTGCGATCATAAATTCTTTTAAATCTGAGTTTTTTGGTTATTTTAACTTGAACCAGCTTCACATCAGACGCGGTACTTCACAAAACACAAAGTTTCCTTTGTATTTTTTACTGGCCATCTAATATGCTGGCGAAGATGTACTGCAGAGTACCAACGTCAAGAAAATGATCGAGAAGACCCGTTAAATTCGTCCTTGGAAAAGACATATCTTTAAACATGGACGCATGAAACGTGCCTTTATAATTTATGACAGAGAATAGCATGAATACAGTAAGGAAGAAGCAAGTGGCTTTAAAAACAAGAGCCCTCTCCATATTTGCACTTCTGTCCGATTGACGTCAAATCATTATTGTTTCTTTCTATAGTTTCACTTTTGTACTTACGACTGAAACAGTGGCTGTATTTGTGAACTGCAATATATATATATACATACATGCTTCTATCCCCGTGTATAGTTGTTCATTTATGTTATTGGCCTGTGTGTATAGTTCGAGCTTAACAGCAACATGTCATGCAAAATGGATACCTCATGCTGCTGTTGTCATGATAATCAACTTACATGTGTTGTGTCTATATGTTAGTATCCTAGTTTGTACGCTGTTCATGTAATGTGCTATCTACATCGTAACACATTGTTAAGTGGTGTTACATTCAATATGCGCTGATGATAGATTGTTGTTTTGAGTCAAAAATTTTTGAAATATTAATATGTACGTATTTCTTGCTAAATTACCAGGTATCTATCACATTTCCTTATTTTTAATTAACTCTTAAAATTTTGAGTAGAGTATTGTGTTGTATGCCGAAGAAACGTGGATTTTACATGAGAAAAGGATAAAAACAAATGAGTTTCAAAATGAGAATGTGGAAAAAATGCAGAAGTTTAATTGTGTGGAACAATCCAATGCGGAAATGTTGGGAATGAAAGGGTACAAAAGAACAAATTGAAGCAGTAAGAAAGAAGAATCGAAACTTGTCAGGGCATGGTTTAACAGGAAATTTTATTCTGAGTGATGTGGTAAAAGATACGGTGGAATAAAAACAGATGGTGAAGAAGAAGGTCGATGTTGAAAGTATGTATCTTACGCTAAGAAGAAAAAGAAGTTACCCCAGGATTAGGGTGAAGAGAAACTTCTTAATTTAAAGCAGGCTACTTATCAAAAATGGAAGATATATTTGATGATAATTTGAAATTACTGTATAGTAAAACTATTATTTTTGGTTTCCTGTATATATATGTTGCATATACATATCGGGTGCATATACATGTATATATATCAGGTGTTGCAAAATAAGTGTTACAACTCTTGGGAGGTGACTCCTGCCACTGAGACAAGAAAAAAAGTTCGGCTATCGAACATAGTTTCGGATCTACAAGGTGTCGAAAGCGTGGGAAAATGACTTTCGGACACCAATAGTTCGGAAACTATCCAACGTAAAGAGGGCGGGTAAAAAATTCACTGAAAAAGTCATACCAGCTGTATTGAATTTTGCATGTTTCACAATCCTACCATGCACGCGCAAGGGATTCCTCAAAGGAACGTAGGGAATCCCGGATAATCGGTTAAATGAAAATTGGTCTAACTGGATATGAATTGATAGGGTTTCTACCAGGTAACAATAATTCATTTGTATTAAGTCGATATCTGGAACAAATACAAAATGGCGGACACCTTCATGCCCGTTGTGTGTGGTTGCCTAATCGCCAGGTACGGATGCTGCCCAACAGACGTTCTGATTATTAAGTGTAGCGAATTTGTACTCAAATGCTCTACAAAGACATCTGGAGTGTCGGCAGAGCACAACAGATGAAGCAGGGTGATTCACCCAGAAATGCACTCATACTCAGTAAACGTGAGTGTGTGTGTGTGTGTGTGTGTATATGTGTGTGTGTGTGTGTGTGCGTGCGTGCGTGCGTGTGTTAGTTATTCAATATTTTTGTGTTCAAATGAACAACTGAAGTTTATTTGCGAAAGACCGTGATAGAAATCTCTTAGGGTATTTTGAGTGCTAGCGCCGCAAATTCCATTTCAGAATTTGAGTTTTACGTATGGACAGTTTCTACGAACCGTACATAATGTAACTATAGAATACAAATTTGAATTCAGTGTCTCATTAATCACATTAAAATTAAGAATTTATAAACTGCAAATTTCATACAACAAAACTTATGCATTAATATATATCAACGATTCTTTTTGTTTTTAATATATAAGAGAAGGACAGACTTTGCTTCATTTTATGTTGTATACTGAATTAGAAGCCAACGTCATAGATGTTCTGGAAGGACTATCTGTTGCTGCATTGGGTTATTTCTGCGGATAATCAGGAAAATGGCCGAAAAAGAACAAAAATCGGTACGAAAATGCTTTTGAACAATTTTCGTTAGAGTAGAGGACCTGACCTAATAAGGAATAGTTTTTTGTACTTACAAATTTGTTGGTTTACTTTTTCACAAAATATTGGTCAATTATTTTTGTTTTTTGGTGTTATTAAAACACCTTTTTCCTTATTTGTAATTTAAATTTGTGTAACAAGATATTGTCACAAATATTTTTAAACATTATTTTTAAATGCCGCAATTTATCGTCGCAAAGTAAAGAGGAAAAGAAGAAAAGGAAGATCGTTTATCTTCCATTCCTTTTCTTTGATATAATAGATAATAATAGATACAATAGATAAGATAGAGAACGAAACGTTATATTCGGTTATCAAAACAATAGCTATCATTCTCTCAAAAATGTCTATCCCTAGATGGTTTTGATCGAATACTGTATACGCTACATCACTCGGTATTTGCATTCAGTACCCCTATGATACTCTATTATAAAGACAGGGGGAGGGGAACCTTTTTGTTTTAAAGAGACAGATTGACAATGCTCATTTCCTAAGAAGGCAGCATATAATAGTTTTGAATAGACCCATTTTTGTAGTTATTTTACAGTTACTAGTTACATTAATAACTTACATGAAAATGTATAAAACTATGTAACATACTAGAAGCAGAGATGGAATGGGGCAGTGAGTCTTGTGTCAAGTGGGTCAGATTTGTGAGTGGGTCAGTGGGTCGTGGGTCAACAGGCCATTACCCACTGCAACCCATCACTCACCTTGAATAACTCTTTACACTGACTCAGTCTGACACCTACCCACCATGACCTATCAATTTACTCTGCTCAGTGTATTGTAGACAGCGCCTTCTGAACACTACTGAATTTTTCTACGTTTTACTTTCAAGGCCTCTATTTTTCTTCCTTTTTCATCTATTTCTATTTATTACCTGAGATGAGTATATATATATATATATATAAGTGAAATAAAACTTCAGGCACTTTTGAATAATAATATTTGTAATTGTGATCATAGCAATAGGACTTACTGCTTGTTTTTCGAGACAGTCGAATTTTACACTTTTCTCCCTTTACATTGGCCTACATTACCTTGATTTCAGAGTTTCAAATTTCCAGGAAAAGTACTTGTAATTCAACAAGGAAATAATTATTCACGATAATTATATTGAAATTCACCGTTATATGGCTCGTGACAAACATTTTATCATTTTATATCATAAAGGTCAGATCCATTGGTATTATAACAGATCGGTGGCCTTGCGCAATTGACCGTAGACATTCAAACTCCGACTAGTGACAATTTCACAGCCTTGTTTTATCACAAGTATAAACTCTTTAGTCAGT
This sequence comes from Thermobia domestica, assembly GCF_964235325.1. Taxonomy (NCBI): domain Eukaryota; kingdom Metazoa; phylum Arthropoda; class Insecta; order Zygentoma; family Lepismatidae; genus Thermobia; species Thermobia domestica. The sequence goes on along the minus strand of NC_137454.1, from coordinate 131,540,435 downwards.
GAAGAGGAGGGTGTGAATCATGGTCAAAGCTGATAACGATAGTTTTCTGTACTTACAAATTTGTTGGTTTACTTTTTCACAAAATATTGGTCAATTATTTTTGTTTTTTGGTGTTATTAAAACACCTTTTTCCTTATTTGTAATTTAAATTTGTGTAACAAGATATTGTCACAAATATTTTTAAACATTATTTTTAAATGCTGCAATTTATCGTCGCAAAGTAAAGAGGAAAAGAAGGAAAGGAAGATCGTTTATCTTCCATTCCTTTTCTTTGATATAATAGATAATAATAGATACAATAGATAAGATAGAGAAAGAAACGTTATATTCGGTTATCAAAACAATAGCTATCATTCTCTCAAAAATGTCTATCCCTAGATGGTTTACCGGCGAGATTTTGGTGGATGATGGGATAGAGTGGTGGGGTCAGAGTGGGTCAGGGTTAGTCACTGTGGGTGTTGGATCAAGTTTTCATTGACCCACAACATCTATAACTAGCAGAATACCCATTCTTCGCACGGGAAGAATACGTTCCATTTTAGACATAAAGGGCAATGGAGGCTGAGTTTGGATTTAAGTGTTACTATTCGTCTCGGAAGTGTTACTATTCGTCTCACCGACCTGGAAAACTGTAATTGATAGTAATATCGGACATTTTCGATCATTTTTATATATCTCTCCCTCCTCCGCAGAGTTGCACCATCAAAGTGAAGTGATAAAAAACATCCCAGGCACGAATCTCATCTATGTTGGAAAATTTGATCAAGATCAGGCGGGCGGTTCAAGAGGTACGAAGTCATAAACACAATGACTTTCAATTTTATATATTAGATTAAAAGATAAATACTTTTATCATTCATTTACTTATTGCTCATATATTTCAGATGATGATTTAGAATTTTTCACAATAAGACAAGAAGGCCGCGCTTTATGAGTGGTGTAAGATAATTGAGTCTGGGTTTATAAAGATATGGTATTGAATCACGCCCATCAGAAGTGAACATCTTAATAATTTTGCTACTTAGTTTCAGATATGATAAGATATACGGAAAACACCAAAATAACATCACGGATATCGTGGTATGTATACTAAAACAAGAAACTTAAATTACACATAAGTTTTCCGAGTTCCAATTCCGCTGCCAGCAGTTCTGGCACAGATTTGTTAGGGTTTTCCTAAGTCCCAATAGGCGGATCATAGCATGTTAAATAAAGACCTAGCTTAAGTTTCTCTCAATATTCTTCCTAATGATTCATTTAATGGTGTACGAGGTGCAAAATGGTTTCACAATTCATTTTGTACTATGATGACAATAAGTATTGATCTAACAATTATTTATTGTTTAACGAACTTCTAGATTCAGCCTGGAGACCAATTTTCACTTACACATTAACAATCAATAACGGGGATACGGACAAAATCTCGCCGGCCAAAACCTCGCCGCCCAAAACCTCGCGGGACAAAATCTCGCCGGGCCAAAACCTCCCCGCCCAAAACATCGCGTGGCCAAAACCTCGCCGCGAATGAAACTTTTCTTTAAAATTTACCCAATGAGTTTCTTAATATGCAATTCCACATTACAAGTAATAATAATAATAATAATAATAATAATAATAATAATAATAATAATAATAATAATAATAATAATAATAATAATAATAATAATAATAATAAGAAGAAGAAGAAGAAGAAGAAGAAATAAAACCGTGTGCGTTCTCGGGTTATTCCCGTTTCCTCCCACTTTCTTTATTCGATCATTTTCTTCATCCTGGCCATCTACGTCTCCTTTAACCTACAGGACATAATCAAGGGACGTCGTAAAGACTCATATATTATTTCATACTTTCATAAATATTATTAGAATTTTGCTAAAATTTTAAGTTTTTGGATGTTCTAAAGTTCAAGAAACTAACACCGTTAGTTGTTATTACTTTCCTTATGCAGACTTTCTTTCCCTATAACCAGTTTAAAAACATCCTGTCGCCCTACCTTCACATTGAAATCCTATAATACAGAAATAGAATTTTCATGTTATCGCGGGACTTGGTCAAATACCCGTGATACTTCTTCTGAAACAATGTCTTTTATACCGTCATCCTTATCATCTGTTGGAACATTTACATTTTGTTCAGGCGAGATTTTGGGTATGGCGATATTTTGGGGCGCGAGGTTTGGGAAGACGTTATTTTGGTAAGGCGAGGTTTTGGCCCGCAAGGTTTTGGGTGGAGAGGTTTTGGCCAGGCGAGGTTTTGGCCCCGCGACGTTTTGAGCGGCGAGGTTTTGGCCAGGCGGGGTTTTGGCCCGGCGAGATTTTGTCCCGCGAGGTTTTGGGCGGCGAGGTTTTGGCCAGGCGAGGTTTCGGTCCGGCGAGATTTTGGGCCGCGAGGTTTTGGCCAGGCGAGGTTGTCGCCGCGAGGTTTTGTACCCAAACCTCAATAACGAGAACATTGGGAAAGAAAGTGTAAGTAAATTAGATAGGGGTTATATTTATGGGTATCAAACCGATGTCCGCCTGATGACACTGATTCAAAAATGTTGCAAAACCTCAGTCCAGTTGGCCAGAGCCGCCAGGTGTGTGACGTAGTATGGTCACGGGACGAGATGAAACGAAAAAGCTTTATTCCTCGTCTCGATTCGTAATTTTTCTGTCGAATTCTTGTCTTGTCTCGATTTTCGGAAAATTTCTTTTGTAAAATTATGTACAAAATTTAACATGATTTTTGTTCTTAGTTTCATCTAGAAGTTATTAGAATCCTTCTGCGTCACGAGAGATTCACGAAGGGTGTGATGTAACACCATTGAAACCATATTGATTATTGCTGTATATTGTGTTGCGATTTGAGTATTTTTAAACGTTGATAAATGCTCTTCATTGTCTTCGAACAATCACTTTATCAAATTAAAATTTCTTTTATGAATTATGTAATACTAAAACAATGTTTCAGATCTAAGTCTTAGGTGAACTAACACTGTTCCTAAGACTCGAGAAATGTCTCGCCTCTCACACGAAACCAAAATGTCATGCTCCTCCTCTTGTCTCAAATTTGAAAATGCACTTCTCGTGTCGACTCTACATGGGAATCGGACAAGATGAGAAATGTTTCGTTTCAAGAGAGCAACAGTATTGAGAACCCGAAAATTGCTAATTTAGAAGAACAAACACTAACCATTGGTCTACGCCCGTTTATAACTTTTTTGCAGTACTGTACAGTACTGTGAAATCTATATTATAAAATTGAAAGTGACTATGTAACTCTTAATCTCTTGAACCACCCGACCGATCTCGATCAAACTTTCAACATAGATGAGGTTCGGGCCTGAAATGGTATTTATCTATTCATTTTGACCATAAAACTTCGGGGAGAAAGAGGGTTAAAAAAAAAAGTAATAACTCTTGAACCAAATAATAATCTCGATCAAATTTTTAACATGGATGAGGTTCGGGTCTGAGACATTTTTTATCATTTCACTTTGACGGTATAACTTAGGAGAGAGGGAGAAGAGGGAAGACACATAAAAATAAATGAAACTTAATAACTCTTGAACCACCGGATCGATCTCCATCAAATTTTCTACCTAGATGAAATTCGAACCTGAGATAGTTTTTGTCATACCACCTTGACGGTGTAACTTAAGGAAGGGGGGAGGGGGAGAGAAGTGTCGAACCTATAATTTTTGGGGTCTCTGGGATGAACAGTGACACTTCTGATGCCGTTTAAATCTAAATTCAGCCAGGCAACTTGGGAGAGGGGGAGGAGGGAATATATATATAAATGATCGAAATGACCAATATCAGTGTCGAATTCATAGTTTTTGGGGTCGCTTAGATGAACAATGACACTTTTATTTATTTATTTGTTTGTTTGTTCTCCGATATTGTTCTCCGCAACATAGGGAGGAAAGGAAGGGGGATATATAAAAATGATGGAAAATGCGATTTCAAAGAGCGCTTTAATAATAGTAAAAAGTGACTAACTAACTGAACATATTACTATGTTTTCTTAATTTAACCCACCAAAGCGGGTAATTAATGCTAGTCACTGTTAAAATTGAATCGTTGCAAAAGATTTTTTCTAAGTATCACTCAATTAATTGATTTAACCTCAAAGAACATTTTATCTTAACTGTAAATTTCCTGACCAGTGTTTGTAAAATCATTTAATCATTTTGTAAGAAAAGCCATAGACTAGTGTACTTTCAAACACCGCACCACATTCCTTTGAATTGCATGATCCACATAAAACTATTGCGACACAGTTCTCTAGTGGATTGTGTTGTTGGAAGTGAAGTGAAGAAGCAATCACTATTGGAGGTTAGAACCGTTTCCAGACCGTACGGGATTTGGAACCTGTAAGTTTGTCATCGGAGAAGCAGCCTATGAAGAAAGCCCAGGCCATTATTCAAATATCATCATTGAGTTGTGTTGCAACAATCCATTTATCGCCTCTGGCAGATTTGACTGGATATAAAATTCAATCGACAACATCAGCTGTGGTTCCATTGCACCCAAGCCAGACAGTTACACAGCAACATCGGCGAGTCATTTGTCAATTGGAACATCCACAGCATCGTCGAGAACAAAGGACAAATAAGACAAGTGCTCGTATCCTACCGTAATAGTTAATTCCCTTCTTCTCTCCCCTCTTTTACTTTCTACCCAACCTGGTCGCTATTTGATCATTTGAAATTGTTGAGTCTTATTCGTGAATTGAAGTATAACCTTTCATAATATTAATTGCGTGTGAGTTGTCAGTTCTTATCCCCATTAACATCTTTCAGTTTGAGCAATTTACAGTAATTCATGAACAAGTCATAAGTTAATATCTGAACCAATGAAACTAATAGTGCACACATGCACACTTGTAATTCATCGTCATTATCATAGGTATTCTGCAATTACAGGCAGTCATATGGCTTAGACAAAGATGTCTTCCAGGCACCATGGTCTTCAGTTAACCTCTTTATCTCAATGTTACAAAAACGTTTTACTTTCATGACTCACGATTATGCCCTGTAGACTAAAGGAGACTAATGTGAACGACTAATATAAATGTAATGAGAGTAAGGGAGAACTGACTAAATCCAAGGACACGTTGTATACCACAAACCACGTGACTTGAGATCAAATCACGGACGCCTGGCATCAGAGACGTGTACTTTACCACTGAGCCATCATATTCTCTTGACGTAGCATTTTCTTCTTTTAAGGTCGACCGTAAATTGATCAGAGGACTAAACAGCCGAGCCAAGAGCAAGTGAGCAATGCTACAAAGCCTCGTACTTTATATTCACTCTAGTAGATGCTAGACAGAGGTTTCTCCAACGTTCTGACACCCACAGTCAATGCACTCAGGCCTTTCTCTCTCTCTCTCTCTCTCTCTCTCTCTCTGCATCCTCTCCTGCTACCCAGTGTTCCTAGTTTGAGGGAAATTTCCCTAATCTAGGGCAATTTCGTAGGTAAGCGAAAAGAGATTTTTTTTGATAAAACGTGAAAATCCAGGGAAATTCTGCCACTGACTGATTGACCAATATAAATGCTTATTTATTTATTTATTTATTTTTGTTCTTCAGGAATAAACCAATACAATAGCAATAGTGTGTGTGTCTGCTCAAAATTTCATATTTTGCACTCATTGTTGGCTGGTATATATGTGTGTAATTTTTTTGTTAAAAATGAAATGAAATCTTTCAGTTTTACGTCCCACGCTTTTGTCAGTTAGGCTAAAGAAGACCGTGAGACGAGAAATGAATGCAATGGTGGAATAATACAAAGTGGAAGGAAACAGGAGAATCTCAAGGAAACCCACGCACATGGTGTTTGTCTACCACAAACACCACTTGGCGCAAGCTGAGATCAAACCAGAGACTCCACACACCAGATAGAAAAAAAGTGAAGGAAAAAGTAAAAATAATAGAAGCAGAAACCAAACGAACAAAACACATAGAGTTAGCATTTCTTTAATATAGCTAAATTAATTTTGTCACATAACTTTTGTCTTAGGAATTGGACACTCAACTACTAGGGATTTTTTTTTTAAAGAAAAGGAAATGTTTTGCATCAGTGGAGGGAAATTTTCTTCAGAATAGCTATGAACACTGCTGCCACCTCTGCTTCGGCTTCACTGGGTTTCCTTTGGTCAATATGGAGTTTTCCTATTTCGAATAAAACAGTTCTTTCTCTGCCAAAGTCTCAACCATCCTTATGTATTTTGTCATAGATATTTTCAGTCTATCTCAAGAATCACGTTCCTGGTTTCGCGGCATAGGAGTACCCAGCAAAACAACCTACAAAGATTTTTTGTTCACCTTATCTCTAATAATTCTTCAGTTATCATTTTCGATAAAGATAACATCGTAACCAAACTGTCCTGTATAGCAACATATTCCATGATTATTCATCTTATCGGAATAACGGAAGAAGGAAAAAAAAAACCTACAATATTGCGAAAATTAAAATAGATAGACATACACAGAGAAATAAACTTTCATTATATGATCTTGCACAGTTTCGCTTGAGCGCACTGTAAATATCCAATAGCCATGTTTCACGTTACAGTTGCGAAGGTAACGGACATACTGTTAACGTACGTATACGATATTTTGCGTATGTATAGTAACCATATAAGCATATTTGTGTACATTTTATTTGACGCAAGCTGTTTTGTCGAAACATATGTGACTACATCACACCTTAGATAACGTTTCTTTATCACACTTCTAACAAGTCACGTTCAGTTCATTACATATACGGTAGCAATACGTATCGTTCATGTGTGATTTACATTACAGACCGTTAACATTATTTTCCCCTTGTTCAGTACAATTCTAATTCGTATCTTGAGGGTTTAAAATTTCTAGAGTTCCAAGTTAGGCTCCTAAATTATTCACGAAATTTGGAAATAGGTATTTTAGCTTCATTTTGTTTCCGTGGCCCCGTGTAGCGTAGTCGCTAACGCTCTTGTCTTCGGTGCGAGCGGTCTCGGGTTCGATTCCCGGTGGGGGGCACTCGGTCGAAAGTGTAAAAAAGCTTTTTCAGGATCATCCTGAATAAGGTTTTCCTCATTCACACCAAGCAAATATCAAGGTAGTGCCTAAATTATATAGGTCCCAGGCCATTTTCTTCCTTCCCCAATCGTTTCTTCCTTCCTTTCCGCGGATAGTGTGCTCGCCGAGGGACACCAAGCCTCATACGTGACGCGCTAACATGGCCATAGATGCCGAAAGCCCAGAAATCTAAATCCCTAAATCCAAGTTTTTCTATAACGATTTTCATACCTAGTCTGTGGTATGTCTATGTGTGTGTATCATAAAACGCAAGAGCAATCGAATTTATTTAACGAGAAAACGGACTACAACTGTTCATATCTTTTATAATTTTTTTCTTTCTGAAGCTCTGTTTCTCTTTTCACTGCAATATCGTAGACTGTATGGACTGAAAATTAAATCCTAGTACACACACATACAAAAGTAAACGACTCAATCCCTTAGTTTCTGCAGAGTGAATATATACTGTGTGAGTTACTTGTTGGTATCTTCTTCGTTTCAGTTCTTGTCATTGATGGCCTTATGTAATACCGAGAGTATAAAGGTCAAAACCTACCATATTAACGTATGTCCGGAAGCACGATCAGGGCTCAAATCCAGTGCATTTGCCGGGTGAGTAGACCATTAAGCAGGGTTGCCAGATCTTACGTTTTTCTCTTTAAGTTTTAGATTCATCTGGTAAGTTTTGCGTAATATGCTTTTATTATCCATGTGAAACAATTTTTTCTAATTAAAAAAATAAGTTGAAGAAATGCTAGTCCTGGACACTTTTAAAATGAACTTACTACGAAAATAATACTTTCAACTAGACTCTACAGGAACTGGTATCTCACACAGTGTCAACAATGTAACCCAATGATGTAAGTATTTAGTGAGAAAAGGAGACAGATGATTTTTTTCTTAAGTTTAACATCCCGTGATCATGCACCGAAGTTAAGGCAGACGGTGATGATAAGGTGGATAGTAATAATTAAAGTGAGAAAATAGGAGAACCCCGAGAAAACCGTACATATGTGTTTGCCCACCACAATGCCCACTTAAGTTGCGTTTTCCTGGCTAACTAGTCTCTTATCTAAGCGGCGTTGAACTTTTATCTAACCGGAACTCAAACCTTATGTTTAACAATATTTGGGTGTTTAGTATCTTGCCTTCGTTATCAATGCCGTCTAGAACAAATTGCAATTTCATTTTTTAAATAATATTTTAATTCTTTACCAGGAAGCCCAAAAACATTATATACTAGAATAGTATTCTTTATTTGTAGATAAGCTGTTAAAGTAAAAGATGTATTTATTCTGCCAATAAACGGTTTTCCTTCTCTCTTGGTTGATATTCCGATAATATCGTATTGAGTCGATGGAACACAAATAATAATAAGAACTTTCTTCTTCATTTTTTTTTTTTTTTTTTTTTTTTTGCGGATAACGCTTAACAGTTTATTATAAATTAACAATCTAATTTTTCTCTTCTAAAATTGTTCAAAAGTCCTCCTTTTCTCTGTCTGAAAAGTCTGCAAACCCTAACATAAAGCAAGATCAACTCCCATAGTATAGATCATTCCCTACCATTCTATCTACCCTAGAAGAGAGTTAGATTACACGACAAAATCACCAGTTCCGACTTCACAAAAGTTATTACCACTCTGGGAAGCTTGTTCCTAAGTGGAATGAAATAATATGAAATTTCAAATTTGACGTTCCACGATTATGCCTTTTGGGCAAAAGGAGACGTTTAAATTAGTGAAAATGAAGGTTATGAAAGAATTGGTGGATTGACAAAGTGGGGAGGAAACGGGATAATGTATAATTTCAAGAAATATGTTACCATTTGTTTGATCCTATATCCAAGAAGTCCCACGGATACGATATTGTTCACTACAAAATCGTATCCCTGAAGCTCGGTCGAAAAAGTGCAAAAGCTTTCTCAGACCTGTCATCCTGAGTGAGGTTTTCCTGGGTTCTCCTCATTCATAGCAAGCAAATGGGGGGATGGAACCTAACATATAGATCCCAGGCCGCTTCCTTCCTTCCCCAATTCTTTCTTCCTTCCCTTTCCTCGGATAGTGTGATCGCCGAGGGACGTTATTCCTCAAATGTGTCGGGCTAACATGGTCATAGATGCCGAAGGCCCAGAAATATAATTCCTAATCCTATTTCTATAAACTCGCGTGGCCCGAGATCGAACCAGGAATTCCATGCACGAGGTGAGGACTCTACCATTGAGCTACCGTGCACTTCTCTCGCCCTCTAGCTTTCTCAAAGGTTGTATCGCAATTAGCCCCAAGAAAATGATATTCAAACCCAATCTGCGTCCTTCCATCTCGCCTAAAGCCTTATCAGTTACTAATGTTTCCAAGAGAAGAATTTCCGCCATTTTAAGTAACAAACGAATTCCTAATCATTCATTGTCCTTTAGTTATTGTGCTGAAATGATCGCACCACTTGCTGGAATGAATAAACATACAAATCATAAGTAAATACCTCAAAAATGGAATGTAACCCTTTGAGAAGCTAGCCTCCGTGTTAACATTATTTAAAAAGTAAATAAGTATGCTACATTAACAACATACTTAAACAACGTATTTTAATATAACCAAAAGAAACACATCAAACAAAGTCTAAGATTAATTACCGTTGGACATACAGGTGTATCGTAATGATGGGACACATTTTGTTTGTAATTTGGAGAGACATGAGTAATCTTATATACAGTGATGACGAGAGCTTTAATTTCTTAGGGGGCAAAGGAGGGGCAGAGATATTTGGGGGGGCTAATTTTACATAAAAAATGATAGTTTTATGATATTTAACTTACATTATAGTACAACGTATATTACGTTGTTGTTTCCATATTACGTAATTGTAAATTAAACTTAGGAGTATTTTAAGTAAAGTTTACAATTAACAAATAAGGTAACGTCTACATATGAAATATTCGATTTCCAGGTTCCATACAAGTTAGAAAAATATTAGTATTTGAACCCATTATAGAGGTTCAAATTCCACGTTGAATAGTCTGTATTTTATATAGCCTGAATGTTGAGAAAGATACTAAACTTCTATCTAACCAACGTAATTGAAGATACCGTAATAAACCTAGACTTATTACACCACCGCTATTAACGCTTCGAAAAAATATTTTGAATAAAATTTACTAATTTCCCCCCTAGAACACGAAACTGTAATTAAAATGACAGGGTTCCCATACTTTCCATTTTGTTCCCGTTCCACCCCTAAGTGGAGAAGCGGAAGGCTAATTTTAGCATAGGTAAGTTTCTTCTTATAAAATTTTAACTTTTTGTATCATACATTTTTGTTTCTCAAGGCATTTTGCAGTACGAAGTAACAAAATTAACCATACACACTCTCATCCGTCCCTTTAATGAACCTTCTCCATTGTTTAAGTCAGTTGTGAACGAAGCATGAGAGGTCAAATGTTTCCGATCGTCCGTTAAGTTCCTGCATTGGCTAATATCCACTGTAATCGTCTGCGAAAGAAAGTTGAATAATACAGCACTATGTACTTTTAATCAAGCACAATATTCAATCTGGCCGTGTTAAATACCGAATACGCTGTAAATATATAACGAATTTCAATATTTTTTTCTTAAAATCAGGAGTGTCAGACTGAATCGTGTCTTCCAGATTTTGTGTCGCTTCCGAAGTTCGTTAAATCAAGTTCTATTAATTCAAGGATCATATTCTCGGAAAATGCGATTAGCGAAAAATAAAATTACCGCTGGATTGCTAGACTTCACAGCATATCCCCCCCCCCCCATTTTCAGCCTACTCGTCAATTTGAAAAATACATAAGAGTCAAATTATGAACACCGTATCTAGAATCCTAAACCTTGATGGAACCAAGAGTAGACTCACGTATTCTGTTGGTGCATGTATGCACTGCAAATTTCAATTTAAGCAAATACAGACGAATACCAGCAATTTTTTTGTCAATTCCTTGTGATTCGATTAATCTTAGTTGATTTACTTGTAAACCTTGTCATTAATATCCCCCTATCACAGGGAATGTAAAACAACTAAAATTTATTCATTCTATGTGCACTCCTTTTGGCTTTGGATACGAACTTTTCAGCAGCACCTCGTACATTTCTGCTCAACATGATAGACGTCACGTCAGTGCTTTGAAGCGAAAGGGAGCATTAGTACACACCAATTACTAAATAAAAATCATCACTCTGACAATACATTTTATTGGGAGGTAATCAGTTTTATCCATATATTTATTATTATTATTATTATTATTATTATTATTATTATTATTATTATTATTATTATTATTATTATTATTATTATTATTATTATTATTATTATTATTTGCAGTAAGGGAAAACACGACTGTTTTCATATCTTACAAGAATAAAACTCCGATACTCACAAATTAAGCTGTTATAAGCCCATCCTATGAATATTGAATGTCGAGAATAATGTTTCAGAAAGAAGAACTACAGAACCTTTAAATAAAACAAAATATGTTACTGAAAACATCAAATGTGGATCCAGTTATTTAATGTATGTAATATAATTAATGGTTTTATCTTCCTTTTGTTTCTAGCTAATCGAAACTGATCCAATGCGAAGGAAATAAGTCGACCAACTCTACTATTGTTGTTCACTAGGCACAATGAAAGACATATTTTCAGTTGAATCGGATCTAGCCAATTCTCCAAAAAAAGAATGTATATTTTTACTGTTGGAAATTGAAATTCATAAGAAAGAACTATAACTAAAATTTAGTGGAAAAAGCGCTAAAATTTAAAAAAAAATTGAAATATACTTGCATACCCAGACGCTCGAAGAAGAAAGCTTGAGCAGTAATCCCCCGCATAGTCAATAATGCATTGATAATACAATCTGACAATCAGGTTAGCTACGATACAGACGTATAAAATACCATATTTAAAATGTTTTAACATTGTAGGAGTCTGGGGAGGGGGTAGAAGTAGCCACCAGAGGGCGCTCACCCCCCTTGCCCCTCTCTAACGTCGCCACTTCGTATATACTTATATGTTACTGTTCTTGAAGGCTTATGAATTAATTAAAGTTTTAGCTGTATAATGCGAACATTCATCATTAGAAGTTTACTAGTTGCGTTCGAAATCTGCCTAAATTCCCAAAAATTCCAAAATGCCCTTGTTTTAATAATATAAGAAATAATTGTTCTTGATAACTTGAAACACAATTCTTCTATTTTGATACACCACGACTGCTTTAGTATAATCACTATAATTAATTTTTAAACTTCTGATACTAGTGTCACTTTATTCATCCCGCAGTGAGTTTTAAGTGAGGATTTTCTTCCAAAAATATTAAATATAGGGGGAATTACTCCAAGAGTTTACACCCTGTTTAAATCCAGTCGAAAGAGAGAGAGAGAGAGAGTAAATTTAACTTCCCTCCCCGCACGATCTACGAAATATGTTCTTCGATAGCTTCGTACTAATTATTCGATTTTGATAGAATTTGGTTTGTATATATTATGGTGCTTTCCCACAACCTATGTTGCTTGTTGATAAAATCAGTATATAAAAAAAAAGCTACAGTATTGGTCAGTCCTAAAGACAGAAAAACATGTCTTCAGTGGTTAGTTCATTGTGTCTACTATAAGTTGAAAGAATGGTTAGGCCTCAACTAATATATTGCAAATTTTTCACTTAATTTTTCTGAAGGAAAATAGGAAAGACGATAGCGAACAAGCAGGCCAAAACCATATCCACGAAGAAATTAAAAGTCGACTGAAAGCAGGAAATATGTGTTATTATTCAGTTCAAAATCTTTTGTCGTCGCAAATTCTGTGAAGGATTTTGAAGCTTAAATACTACATAGAACGGTAACCATGTCTGTTGTGCTGTATGGTTGCAAAACATGGTCGCTTACGAGATTTTGTGAAGAGTCTAATGATTTTGTTCATATTTCATAAGTAAACATTTCACAACTAATTCTAAAATTTGACATAAGCCCTTCCTTAGCTTTTTTTTTTTAAAATTAAATTCGAAAAGGATAGTCTACTGAATTAGTGAGTTTTCTATGAACGAGGTTTTTCGAAAGTATCTAACTTTTTTCATCTTTCATAAACAAATATATTTTGTACCTTGTATTACTTTTCCGATGCGCTACGAAACAAGACGTCTTATCTTGTCTTCCACGAAAACGAGACGAAGCAGAACTCTTGGAGATAAAACAAACTCATCTTTTTAAGACGAGACAGCCCAAGTCTCGTCTGTAAGGCAACCCTAGATGGGATTCCAAGAGGAATAGGAATTTCCGCAGCATTTTCTTTCAACTCGGTTTTATAAGAATAACAAGTTTCGAACGAATTGACATGAAGAACGTTAGTGCATGTAAATCCAAGGAAATCAAGAAGTGAAGAACATTACAGAACACTTATAAGTGAAAATATCAATTTGATTTCATACCTTATGCCGTGTCGTATAAATATCTATCTATATATATAAAAGAGAACGCACAAAATCCTTTGTCCGCTCATCACGCTAATACGGCTGAACCGATTTCTTTCATTTTTGGGGGGTTGTTAGGATTTGGACCCTAGATGGTTTTTATCATATCACTTTAATTTTCAATTACCAGTGTCTTGAGATAATTGACCAATCAGGTGTCAATACGTACAAAAAATCCTTTGTCCGCTCATCACGCTAATACGGCTGAACCGATTTCTTTCATTTTTGGGGGGTTGTTAGGATGTGGACCCTAGATGGTTTTTATCATATCACTTTAATTTTCAATTACCAGTGTCTTGAGATAATTGACCATTCAGGTGTCCATACGTACAAATCCTTTGTTATTAGTTCATCATAGGTATAAAAATAAACGTATTTATATGCAACCCGCATGACCCTGTGACTCGGCGGGTTAACATAACTGACAGGCGCTATAAATCACTTGAAAGCGAAAAAGTAAAAATTATCTAAGTAACAAAGTTTATTGCGTTCCGGGATGACCGCAGCGAAGCGGGGCGGGTTGGGGTGACCGCAGCGAAGCGGGGCGGGTTAACATAAATGACAGGCGATATAATGTTAACATTAGTGCAATCTTCTATGGTTTTTATCATATCACTTGAAAGCGAAAAAGTAAAAATTATCTAAGTAACAAAGTTTATTGCGTTCCGGGGTGACCGCAGCGAAGCGGGGTGAACGCTGCTAGTAATATCCATATAAGATAGTGTTTTATTATTATTATTATTATTATTTGGGGAGAGGGTACTAATTCATATACGATAACTTATTTTGGCATGCGCATTAATGTGCTACCTTGTTGTATAGTGCTTGTGTATATTGATTGTGGAGCTGACAGAAACTGCTGTATTGAAATTGTGTTACTGATTTTCATATCCACGATCTCTGATAATAGTGAGTGTATTTTTAAAAATGTGCTTATGCTTTCACTACTTTGTAGTGATAATGGTTAATAATCTAGTACAGAAATTCTCTCTTCAGTACATAAAGTTTCCAGTCACCATTTTACACGTTTTCCTAAAATGGCGGAAATGTTTATATTGAAGAAATCAGTGGCTGATAAGCCATTAGGCGAGATGGGATTAGGCAAGATCACATTGAACTATTCAATACATCCCCCCTTTGAAATTGAAGCTGGGATCTTACGTTCTAAAGGCACATATGGCACTGAATCGACCAGGAGGAAAGAAGTATGGAGTAGTATATCTAAAAAAAAAAAAAAAGTAAAATAAATAAAAAATAAAAATAAAATAAAAAATAAAAAAAATAGGAAGTTTCGTTGTAAATTGTTTGAAATATTTATGTGCAATCAATTGGAATTGGATCTTCCTTGACGAACAAGACACTGTAAGAAAACAAGGGCTTTATTTTAAAACTTTTAAAAAATGAGTTTACTAAATAATAATGTGCAACACTGGTCATTTAATGTTAAACTGGAAAGATTGTTTTGTACCACTTCTGATTTCACTTCAGGGTTAGAAGTGCTGCCTATTCTTAGGACGCTGAATCGATTCCGAAACTCCTATTCTCGATATCTTCTATTACTTTTGTTCTATGTAAATCAATATTGAAATTGGAAATAGTAATAAATTTCAACCCCTCCTGGTTTTGGGAGAGTGTAAAGTGAAGATGGCATGTTTCCTGGAGACACTGAATCAATTTAAAAAAAAAGAAAGCTTGTCGTTATCTATAACCGTTTATGTTGTACAGCAATCAACGCTGGAACTAGAAACAATTGATTTCTACCAGTTCCGGTTTCAATAGAGGGTTAACGGAGGAGTTGGTACCTATTTGTGGGACCCTGAAACGATTTCAGAAAACAAAAACTACATCTCTATATCTTTTACTGTTTTTACTTTATGAAAATCAATATTGAAACCGGAAGTAGAGGGCCGCGGTGGCTCAGTGGTAGAGTGTTCACCCCTGATGCATGGGGTCCTTGCTTCGACCTCAGCTCGAGCCAAGTGAACTGTGTGATGAACAAACACCGTGTTGGTGAGTTTTCTCGGTGTTTCCCCGTTTTCTCCCACTTTCTTCATTCTACCATTTCATTCATTTCTCACCATTACCGTCTTCTTTAGCCTAGCCGGCATAAGTGTGGGACGTAAAACTGAAAGACTAAAAATAAAACCGAAAGTACTAGGGAATTTCTACCGCTTGCGAACTGGTGACGATAGGATAATACTGGTGACGATGGCAAGACTCAAAATCAATTCAACTCTTTTTGGGACTGTGAACGGATCCCAAAGAAACAGTTGTTTCCCCCTGAGACTTTGAATCGATTGAAAAAAAATATTCTCCCCATTTTTGATTTTTGATGATCAACTTTGGAAACCGAAAACGATTAATTTATATCACTTCCGGTTTGGTAAAAGGGTTAAGGAAGAAGATGGAACCTATTTTTGGGATGCTGAATCGATTGCCAAAAAATTACTTCTCATTATCTCTTGACATTTTCGCTCTGATACCTATCGATAATCGGATGGAGGGACGCACATAGCCATTCTATCCCTTTCAACACGGGGAAACACAATTGTGCGGGTTGATTAAAATCGATATAGAAGTGCCACCTATTACTTTTATGCTTCGAAACGGCGTGCAGTGATTGTATAAGTTTCGTCCAACGATTTGCAGTTGTTTTCGTTTGTGATAGGTCATTTTTGGCGCGTACAAGAAGAAAGAAAAGTAGTATTCTCAACGAAGCCATGACTGTCGCCGTGTTGAAAGGGCTATACGACTTCCTACTTGGATGCCATTTTGTAAAACTGCAACTGCCTCTTGATGACTGCGAACACTTCAACCGTTTCAAGTTTCACCTGTATTAATTTAGTATGTCTCCTTTAATGAGAAGGAATTATACAACCTTGAATTTTTCTAATTTCATTTCACGTGCAAACAATAGGGTTAGAGGGAAGTTCAAGAGCTATTTTCCACTTTCCCTTTCACTGGGTCATTGAAAAGGATGGTGTTAGTGAAGAGAAAGAAATAGAAAAGTGACACTATAATTGACTCACTTCCAAGAAACGTTTCTTTATGAACGAAATATTCTTTAAAAGAGATGAAAGCATCTGATGCATTAGTTGTAACGAGGGAGACATGTTATGGAAGATATTCAAGATACTATTCGAGATATTACAAGAAAGCATTTTTTACCATAAACATTTTGTTGCTCCCCTTTTCTCCTATATAGTCCCTGAATAATAACTCTGAATAAATACTTTGTAGATGAAGAAACGACTAAATTGTTGTACGGAAAAGGGCAAAACACCTTTTATTATCAATGCAAATGATAATAATTGCTCATTTGCTATAAAACAGAAGAAGTTTTAAAGAAAATGTGTTGGAAAGAATGAAAGGTTGTTCACCTACTGAATACTATGTAAATTTTTGTAACGAAATTTCTTTTGATGAAAGAAAGAAACCAAGAGAAAAATGAGACAAAATAAGGAGAATGACTAATGAAAGGGCATTAGCGCTTCCGCTTCCTGGAAGAAAGAAGAATCTTCAGAGACAGAAATAGAAATGTTCTGTGATCTGTCAAAAGGCAAAGAAAATACGAAAATGTAACGAGTTGCTTCAGAACGAATCTGATTCCTCTGTCAGGCTGTTCAAGTCAGAAAAACAAAACAAAACAAAACAAAAAATGTTCAATAAAATAATGGTTGCAGGTAAGGAGAGGAGAAATATTTTGATATTCTTCAATTCTTCACCAACAAGATACTGTCAAACATACCCACAAGTGTATTTTTAAATAATCTTTATAAAAAATGTTTTGTGAAAACTCCAGTAGATTCACTCTCCAAATTTGATTGTCCGTAAGTTGATGACTGAAAGTCTGTACTCCATAATATTTCACATGGTTGTATAATAAGTCAAGGTCTATCCCTATGCCGCGTTTGATCGAGATCGGACGAGTTCGGTTAATCTCGTACGATAAATAGTGTCCTTGATTTTTCAAGATAACGAAACGAAGTTCAAATTATATGCGTTTATGCGATTTTAGAATTAAGATAATAAAAGAAACAAAAACAAATGTACATATTTTAAAAATAACAATATGTAGCCTATATCCTCGCTTTTAGGCATGTCAGGGGCATGAAACTTGAAAATTTGTTGAAATCGCGAAATCGATATTTTCATGATCACCATAGTTTCATCTTTCTGGTCACCGCTCGAAATAAATAAATAAATAGGTTATTGATCTCCAATGAGCCAAGAATTGGTTTATTCGGAACTTATATACTATATATATACACTAGTGGCAAACAATGGGCAAATACATGAACATAGATCCATTATAAACTATTCCATGCAAAAAAAAATAAAATAAAATAAAATAAAATAAAATAAAATAACGAGTTTTGTAATCAAATATTTATAGCAACTTGTTCTTCTTTGTTACATCTTTAATATTAATCTCATATTTTAGCATAGCTCCTTCGGTCCCTATGTCCCCATATTTTCCTATGTGGACACAAATTGATATATTTTCCTTGATCGTTACGTTAAATCTTCTCGATTAATTCCTGGTGTACAGACGCGTGGACGTCTGATCAGCCGCCCGTCAGTTGTTTGAGATGGCAGGTGCTGGTTAGGAATACAGGCTTTTGTAAATCGGAAAAGTAAGTATTATTTTCGACCATATATATTATTGCTACAATCAAGGATTTTTCGTGATAAACAATTAAAGTTTCAGAGACTTGTTGCCGATTATTAGCTTTGCTTTATCTCTGATGAACGAAAGATAATGAGAAGTTATTTTTTAATGTCCACAGTTGTGTACACTGGTTTTATATTTGATAGATGTTTCTATATTTTTTCGTATAATTTTTTAGGTTTGTTTTGCTATAAAATTGTAGAAACGAAACACGATATAAATGCATTGAAAGAAGTAAAATATATATTATTAACGATAACGTTATTTCTTTTTGATTAATAGAAAGTATAGGAAAATTTGTAATTACACTAATTTCTATTTGTGCTAATCATTGATGTAACAAATACTGCAAGCATATAGTCAATAGTTTCGTTCTTTCCATTCTTAGGAGAGCTAACCACAGAAGATGTTCTAAATTTACTTAAGAGTTCAGATATCGACAATTCAGATAATGATCCAGATTTTCTTGATAATGACTCCAGTAATTCTAGCAGTGAAAATAGCGATGGCGGTGTTGCAAAAGACGAAAATACTAAACAATAAATTGTTTTACTCGTTAGCTATTCTAAAGAACTGGATCTACACACAATTTTGAATTTGAAGATGAACTACAGGTGATCGAAGTGTCCAAATTTTGAAATGGCCCTCCTTTGTTAATTTAAATGGTACAAAGTTTTTTCTTGATTGGACAAAGATGGACAAAATTCCGAGCCAGTTAAAATTCAAATTTGAAGATGTCGCACAAAACTAAATGGACTGGCCTGATTGAGCTAAACAGCTTGTGTGAATGATTAAGTTTTTTAGAATATGTAATGAGTAAAACTATTTATTGTTTACCTTTTTCGTGTCTTGCAACACCGCCATCGCTATTTTCACTGCTAAAGTTACTGGAGTCATTATCCATAAAATCTACATTATCTGAATCGTCGATATCTGAACCCTCAAACAAATCCAGAACATCATCTGTGGTTAGCTCTACTAAGAATGACAAGAACGAAACCATTGACTATATGCTTGTTTCTGGAAAGTGGAGACGAAAATTGCTTTTATTTGTTCCACAAAAAATGAGAAAATGGATATTCAGAAACACAACAAACAATTTGATGTATCATGTTATGTTCTCAAGAAAGGAGAAAAATATAAGAAAATATTACTACATAAAGTGTTCAGTAGCCTAACCGGCATAATCGCGGGACATAAAACTCAAAAATTTAATTTTATTTCATTTAAGTATAAAAACGTAGCTATTGTTTATTGTGTCACAACAATATAATATTATGTCAGAAGAAAGGTGTAGTATAGCCAAAAAAAAAAAAAAAACATCGTAATTCTTCACAAATATTTACATATGCAATTACTTGTTATGAACCAATGTCCACAAATGTGGACATAGTGTCATTTTTGGAAAACAATAAAAAAAATCAAATTCTGAAAAGTAAATTGAAAAATATTATTTTAAATGATGCTGCATACAAAAAAGTTGAAAGATGTTTTTAAAAGGTTGGTAGTCTGGTACCGAAGGGGATAGAGTGAGAAATATAGGTTATGCGAAATATAGGCCTAATTACTTTGTAATAACTGCACTCGTACCAACATTATTTGGCACATTCATTCACCAGACTTTTACTACTAACTTCTATACTGTGGTCCGACAGATGACATTAAGAGAGAACCGGTAAACAATTGACTCAAAATTTATAAAAAAAGCTTCTTTCAATACATGCTGATTAATCAGGTTAATTCACTCTATTGCGTATCAAAGTCTAAACAGGATGATGGGTTTGAGTTCAATGTAAAGACCGGCAAATTTAGAACTTTACCGAGAAACAACGTTCAATGCTTTTCGCAACTAGAGTTCTGGCAACAGTTTTCACTTTACTCTAAATACTATCAAATTACAGTGCATCAATTTGGTTCGTCTTAGGACAGGATGTGTTGTGTATTGACAAAACTCACGTAGCTGGCCTCGCTGGTCTAGAGATTAGCGCGCGTGCCTTTGATGCACGGGATTGTTAACCTTAATTTTAGGTTATATAAATCAAGCAACTAAAAGTAATCACTTTCCTCACGTAACTCTCACGAAGTATATACTTCGTCAAATCATTTATTATTTCAGCACGAGCTACACCATTTTCTTCTAACTTATTATGATGTTACATTGTTATTTTAAAAGATCGTAACTTCCTGTTCTCTTTCTTAAACTAAAGCATATATCTATGCTTCGTACGAATCATTTCTGCCCTTACTATTGTTTGCTTCCCAACACTCACCTTCTCTACAAGAAAACTTCTTTGCTTGAAATTACACTCCACACTTTTTTTTTTTTTTTTTTTTTTTTTTTTTTATCTTACTCGGGATCCATCTTCCTTATGACACGAGCTTTCCCATATCCGGTGAACCTTCTGCAGAACGCCTTTCTTTGAGTCTCTCATGGTGAATTTCTAATTTGTCATCTCTCTTTCTCTCTCAACCAGGTATTTATTTTGACTTTCTAATTTCAACTGATGTCAATGTACCATCTATTAACACTCTCCGTATTCCTTCCACACAATTTTACCACCTGAGCTTTAACAAGTTTGAGCAAAGACCGTTGATGATTCCTAGCCCACACTAGAGCACCTTGTATAAAGACTTTTTTCTTATCTAAAGACTCCATACTCTCGTTCGACTTTTGACCTATTAACTGGTGATCAACACTATAGCAAGTACGTGGTTGAAAGATCAAAATTAAGAACGCTGATAATCTGTTAGTAAACATTCAATAATGCACAGTTAATTTCAGATATCCAAATCCTCATCCAGTACTTGTTCATTACTACGAATGTTTATTATTATTATTATTATTATTATTATTATTATTATTATTATTATTATTATTATTATTATTATTATTATTATTATTGTTGCATTATAAAGGTGAGTGGTAATCCAAACCATCGAATCAATATACGCCACTAATATTTATTCTCCTCTAGATGTGAAATTTGTTTACCTCACCTTAAGCCTACGTTTATCGTCCTGTTGATCAGCCCACCCCCAGATGAACCTTCTGGATCCGCTATTGTCTTTACTCAGAGTACTCAATGCCTTTTCGACATAAATATCTCGATATAATCTTTAATTGTAGAATCTTGTTATAGGACAATTGTATTGTATTTCAACTTTTTTCATAGATTGCAATTGTTAACATAGACATGTGCATTATTTAACGTACTTTCCGCCCAACAAAAATGAAAAATGGTGGGTATAATACTAGACTCGTATTTAACATCGATTTAAAAAAAAATCTAGATGCACCCTTTATATTTATTTATACAATGTTTAGGTGAATATTTACCTGAAATATGATTTTATAGCGTGTCACTTCTTTAAAAATTTCTAAACACTTATTTCATTATGATTATAATTAATTGAAAAGGCTTCAGATAACTTGCTTACCTTACGTTTCGAAGCAGGAAAAATGAGAAGAGTGTTTTTCTAAGAAAACTTATTTTATTTAATTACGTATTGTGGAGTGATCTTTTTTTTTTTTTAACTGAATCTGAAGAGGTGAAATGAATCCCGTATTATGAAAACAATCCACTTAACGTTGAATTCTTCACATCCTTTCATGATGATTATGGCATCAAAAAAAAAAAAAAAAAAAAAAAAAAAAAGTTCAAAAAGGATAGATAGGAATCTCATAGCAGTATTTCTCTTTTCTTTCTTTTTCGATTTAATTAAAACGTTTGGATCGAACTTTATATGATCAACGTAATATAAGATACAGTGTTTCCAACTTCGTCTTGTTTGTGCAAGTACCATTCTTTGTCAAAACTTTCACATTTGTGAATCAGAAGCAATTTTACTTTTCGACATGATAGTTTCTATTTCGAAATTGTTCTACCGTTGAATACCAAATGATGTTATAATAATAATAATAATAATAATAATAATAATAATAATAATAATAATAATAATAATAATAATAATAATAATATAATTTTAATTATTATTATTATTATTATTATTATTATTATTATTATTATTATTATTATTATTATTATTATTATTATTATTATTATTATTATTATTATTTGAGTACCCAACCAGAGACCACTTTACATTTTCTGTGCTGCACTTTCTTTCTTTTCTGCTCGTTTGATCTTCTATAACCGTCCTCATGTCATTTCTATTGTCAGCTCCTCTCCTCTTCTTTACTCTTCCCTATTACACGAGAGGTTCAAGATTACACGAGAATTACAATAGTGATCCCAAAAGTATTTTCTGCAGTGCACAAGTGTTCGGGAACTTAAACTAGGAAAAAAAATCTGTAATTAAAAGATAATTATAAATGTCTTAATCACTTTCGATTCGCTGAGGACAATTTCTCCGGAAGAATCCAGGATGAAAACTTGTATATATATATATATATATATATATATATATATATATATATATATATATATATATATATATATATATATATATATATATATATATATATATATATATATATATATATATATATATATATATATATATATATATATTTTAACAAAAGAGACACTGACCAAAGGTTAAAACTTTACTTTATTTTAAATTATAATTTGTAACTGTTTCGGATATCTAGCATATCCTTCTTCAGACACGATCGAAATTAATGAAAATACAGTGTCTCTTTTGTTAAAACAATTAATCCAAAGCCATGAATAATCTTACTATATATATATATATATATATATATATATATGTATATATATTTAACATGAATGAAATTTGGTAATGGACAACCCAGTCATGACACTAGTTATTTTGGGTAACGATTTTTCCGGGTCTGGGAGCCACTTCTCAGACACGCTTTGATCTGGTGAACCCAGAATCAGCTGAAATCATATCAACTCAACTGCATAATTGCAGAATTTTCTATAATAGACTAGCAGAATATCGTTCTTCACACGGGGAGAGTAAGTTTCATTTTAAACATACAAGGGTGAATTTTGATTTAAAGGGATGTCAGGTGTCACTGTTTGTGCCAGCGATCCCGAAAAATATGGATTAGACACTAATATCGTTTATTTTCGATCATTTTTATATATCTATCCTTCGCTATCTCCAAGTTGCGGGACTGGATTTGGATTTAAACGACATTGGAAGTATCACTTATCATCTCAGCGATCGCCAAAACTATGAATTTGACATTAATAAAGGTTATCTTCAATCACTTTCAAAATCTCTCCTCTCCATTTTCCCTAAGATGCACCGTTAAAGTGAAATGATAAAAACAATTTCCGGCTTCTCTCTGTCTCTCTCTCTCTCTCTCTCTCTCTCTCTCTCCTCTCTCTCTCTCTCTATATATATATATATATATATATATATATATATATATATATATATATATATATATATATATATATATATATATATACACATATACATATACAGGGTGTTCATTTATTATGTAGCCAAAATCTACTGGTGAAATCCTCACACCTAAACAATAAAAAAGTTATATGAACATAAGGCGAAAAACGCGTTGTTTCAAAATTACGAGATGCCGAAATCGAGAAAATTGTTACTTTGAGGCAGCCTAGCTCGAAAACTATGAAATATATCAATGGCGGTTAAAGAAATATTAGAGGAACTGGTACGCTGTCTATCTAAATAACCATGTTTTAGAGTTGAATTCTACCGGCGTATATGATTTTAGAGAGGGGAGGAAGAGCGGAATCTATACCGCAGCTCCCTCTATAAGATTCGTTTCGCCGATACGTCCCAACTCTGAAATATGGTTATTAATAAAGTCCAATTCTCGAGCTCGAATATTCAAGTGTTCGACCCGCGATGATTACATTTCTTACTCAAGATATCATGTCTTGAATATTTCAAATATAATTACATGTTTATTTGTCTTACCAGTCTGAAAAATATTACAATACGATTTAACAAAGATTTAAGAAAATTTAACAAAACAATTTGTGCTCAATGGCATTGCAACAAGTTTTTTTTTTTTTTTTTTCAGTGGTTTTAAAGGTTCACTTGCTTAAACTTTCATATTACTCACAACAGCGTCAGCTTTTACTTACTTTGATTCTTACACGTTTATAAATGTTGAAATTTTATGTTTATTCATACCTAAGCTCACAATAAATCATAGGTTCCGACATTTAATTTTTTTCAATGGGTGCTCACGCTTCGATACTTCAAAGATAAATCACATCTCGAATCTCGTATTCAATTTCTTTATAACAAATCCTATAAACCGTCAGTTTTCCAACAAAGGGGGCAGGGTGTCCTGATAGGCATAAACTACCATCAAAGGGTACAGGCTAGTATAATGAAGTGAAAGACATAACAATTTTTATTTAAATTTAATTTACTACGTATTTTTATCACTATCACCAAAACTTTGTATTGAACAAAGCCCTAACATTGATTTTTTTTTATTGCAATGTGTTTAGCAATGTTGGCCAAACGATAAAAGAAAAATTCAATGGGTCTTGAGCTCCGGACCACCCATGTACTCGGCTCATATGCAATAAATTTAAATTATTTCTAATTTCGATATTTTGAAAAATCAGATCCGAATCTTCAGTTTAATTTAAATATAATCAAACAACTATTTAATGACCAGCAAATCGTGAACATGACTCCTCTTTGGCAAAATTATTGTAGATATCCTGTTTATATAACCACGAAACTCATCATTCATTATTTCAACATTTTTTTTTTTTTTGTCTTAACAGCAAAGTCGTGACATTATAACTAGGAGAGATAGGAAGACAAAGTAATGAATTTGCTCTCAAATAAAGGTAAGAAAATACGTAATCATAGCTGCTAAGAAATTGAGTTGAGTTGATTTTGAATTTAACGTCCCGTTCAGCAGCGAGGCTATGTGAGACGTGGATATACTGATTAACGTGGAATCCGAACCACATGAGCTTCCACCGAGAATCGAACCCGGATCTCCCGCGTCAAAGGCGCGTACTGCGAAGAAATTGAAGTAGATACGAATGAGTCCCAAAGCTAGAAAAAACATATCGAAAATGGACAATGGAAAATGAACACTGGATTTCCATAGATAAAAAGGAATCAAGAAACTACCAAATACAAGATTGGATTTTCAGAAACAGGAAGCGACCTAAAAGACGACCAAATACTAGATGGATAAATGAAATCGGTTGTTATACAGGGACAGTACAAATGAAACAACAAACTGACATAAATCAACGGAAGAAACTGGGAGAGGCCTTTATTCAGCACTCCATGTCATATTCACTTGACTCATGTACAAATACTTAGATAATTTTAAAATATCTTGTGGTTGATGCGGCAATTGAACCTCTGTTGAACTTATCTCCGTATCTTTATTAGAACACGGCGAACAAGAAGAATAATGTGGACAAGAAATTTGAGTTGTGAGTTTATATTTTGAGTTTGCAACACTACCTGAAAATTCAGACACACATTTGTCGGTGCTCTTAAAAAAAAGTAACTTTTCACACTACAGATTCAGAGAAATTGTGAATAACATTTATATTTTTCTTGCTGCTCTCGAGCGGCAATTGTTGTTGTAAATGTTTATATCCATTACTCTTAGAGAGTGAGTGAGAGAACAAAACATTATAGATATTTAGATGTGACACATACATGTTACTTTATACGTCAAGTATGTATTTTACATGTTAATTGATCAGAAAGCTCCTACTCATTTGAGTATCTTTATATTTATACATATATAATAATAGGAAGAGTTAATGAATGCTCATATGCCATTTTGCTTTTGCTTCTGTCAGTATCAATATCACCCACGTATAGGACGCCTCAGGCACTTATGTGGGTAGCTTCATTATTTTTCAACAAACATAACGTGCGAAGTGTGGAGGTGTTTTAATATATAGTATACCTAAGTATATATATATATATATATATATATATATATATATATATATATATATATATATATATATATATATATACAGCGTAAACCATTTCTAATGTCCAACAGTGAAAACAGAGAAACCAAAAGAAAGAGAGAAGTGAAACTTTGCACAAAACAACTTAGAACTAGAAGGGAGGGGACACCTTTCAGGAAACAACCTGTTGTTATATTTGTCCAAGTCACTCCAATATATAGTTATGTTTTTCTTTTCATATATATATACAGGGTGTCCAATATACAATGCAACTCGGAGTTTGGGATAGTAGAATCTTTGAACCTGAAGTGATACACGAATAATGGTTATACCAAAATGAAGCCTTGTTCATGCATATATTTTTAAACTAGGAAGCAACGATTGAAGTACATTAGGAACCATACAGTGTTGCCAGATGTAACCGAAGGTGTAAATCAATTTTTTTTTATTTGCAAAACATGTAAATTGACTCATAACTCATACGTATGGATGTTCTGTCGTTAGTTTTCAGTTTGGTTAGTTGGAGTGGCTTGGAAACTATGGAGCAGGAAAAAGAATTTTCACTTCCACCGATAACTAATCGCATGAGGCCTGTGTAAGGGGAAACTAGGGAAATCATAGTTTTTCATAAATTTAACACTCTGAATTGGCAACCCTGCTGATGTTTCAGTGCATCAAAAGGTGTGTTAAGGATCTGTCTACATTATGTAATTCCTGAAAACAATGAAAAACAAACTTTGAAATTATCATGATAGAACGTTTACTTACATGCACCCGGCAACACTGCTACTATCAGAAATGAGTTACCAGCTCTACAGCGGATGCTGGGAGTGTCCCCTGTTTTGATTCAAACACTGGTCCACACGTTTCATTAGGTTGGCAGCACCTTTACGAAGATTAGAAGTTGTAATGTTCTCAATGGCACTGCGAATGTTCGTTTCTAGGTCTTGAATAGTTCGAGAATTGTTCTTGTATACCTCTTGCTTTAAATAGCCCCATAGAAATGAATAGCAGTCTACCACTATATTATTGTGACATAATGAAATGTTCCAGCACACTTTCTTGGCATTATTCAAATTGAAGCTACTAAAATAATGATTTATTTTAGTTTAATATCCACATTTCTGTTATGTATCTCACTTTATATGATAGAAATGGATGATGATGGAATGAATGTACATAAACGACAAAATGGTAGAAAAGAGGAAAGTTCATGTCCAAAAGAAAAGTTCAACTTTATATCTTCGTTTGAAACTTGATCTCTTTACCAACTAAAGTACTATTGAGGAAAACAATAATAATACTCCTTCTCGCTGGTATAGTAGGTAGTGTGTAGGCGTCTTTAATGCATGGGTCTTGGGTATGCTTTTAATGCATGGTTGCCGTACAAGAGTATTAAAATTTAAAAACATTACGGTGGTTCGGATTTCACATTAAAGCTTTAGATGCACGTCTCATATTGCCTCTAGGGCTGAAAACAGATGCTAAACTTCAATCAACAAATAAACAGACAATAATAATAATAATAATAATAATAATAATAATAATAATAATAATAATAATAATAATAATAATAATAATAATAATAATAATAATAAAGGCACACAAAATGTAATTGTTTCAGCGGAAGTGTTGAGAATGTTGCCATTGAATCCAATGAAGGAAGTTGTTTTTTATGAAAAAGAAGCTTTATACATTTTTTAAAAAAAAAAATCATGTTTCTACCACTACAGTGCATCACAAAGCATTAATACTAGACAACGCCACATAGGGCCTTATGCAAAGTCATTCTGACGCGTGATTAATGCCATACTAAATGTTTGACTAACATGTTTCCTGCAGTAGTCAGGTCTTTAGTATGACGCTAATCATACGTCAAAACGACCCTGCATAAGGCGGATACTATCTAAAAAATTTTACTACACAGTAGTTTGTGTTTAGAATATTAGCCTAAGCATTATAATTAACATAAGTAAATAAACATTATATGGCATACAAATGCTTAATGTTATATAGTGTTTATTTATCATTATATGACATTAAACGTTTATAACAGTAAATGTTTATTTTAGCATTAGTAATATTCATTGATAGCAAATATATTTGAATATATTGCAAAGAGGAGTATCAAAATGCATTCTATATTAAAAAAATTACATATATACTAATCAAAACAATGAGAATAAACATAAGCTGTGACAATGTCTTCATACTGTATACTCTGGTAGAAGCAAATTCTCTAACCAGAAAGTGTAGAATCCGGTATGAAATAAGCGCTTTTTGCTTCTCACGCAATAGAGTCCTTACCATTGGTGTGTGGAAACCCTGATTCGATCCCCGGTAAAGTAATTTTGTGGTGGACAGCATCGTGTCAGTGAGTTTCCTTTTTCTCCCACATTATCATTCCACCAATTCTTACATCATCATTCAGTTACCTCAGTTATCCGTCTCCTTTAGCCTAATCGGCGTATTTGTAGGATGTTAACTGAAACTGAAATATTTAATTTCCTCATGCAACTTAGGACAAATACTTGTATTTACCTTGAACAGGATGATTAGTTTTTTGTGCATGAAGACTGATTTCATTCAAGTTAACTGCAGTCCAAGATTTGTAGCTTTGGACACATTGAAGGATTAAATTTACTTTCTTATGGACTTCGGTTTATCTAAACTCTTTATCTATGAGCAAATAACTTACATCTACAATTACACCAGATCTAGAAACTTGAAATCTTATGTAAATCTTTATTCCAGATCTGTACCATTCAATACTCCGCTTATAATAACAGTTGTTTTTCATACTTGCATTTCCATTGCCCAAATACATCCAATTGTATAGTCCATAATCATACTTCAAATTCTCTACAATAAATATCTTCAAAATGTCTACTAATATAATTTTACTTTTTTAATCTATATTGCACAAGCTCTCTCTCATAACTACCCAATGGTTTATGACTTATTGGTGAGGATTTCGTACCCAACACTTCCTCCTTTTCTTAATCCTTGACTCCTCTTTCAGAGATTAAGTATATCCTCATCTTTCGGCTGGGTTTCTTTTCCTTGTGGACCTTCTGAGACTCTACTGGCTGTTTGTTTCTCCTTCCTGCTCCGATAGAGAATGCCTTATCGTCTGACGCGTATATGTTCTCCAACGATTAAGCACCTCCTGTTGAGGAAATTTATTTTTTTGTTTTCCATCCTTCTTCCATCAGACACTATGTTTTTTGCTCTTCGATTAATCAATTGATTCTCTTCTTTAGTAAATATATGAATTTGATGTATATGATACAGTTGAATGTAACCATTTACTAATACTCGATTAGTATTTAGTCTTGCCTTACTTTGAAGTGATCCTTTGATAAATTTAGGTATTTGTGTGCTTGGTGATTTTTAACCCATACAATCTTTCCATATAATTCCACCGAAGTGTCTGTTTTCTTGTATAATTTATGTGGAATCGTAAACCAGCTACGAGGCCGGAAAGATAACATTGGTTCTCAGATGTACTGGGAGAATATTTGGAATTTCTATGCCACAGAACATAATTTATTTGATGTATCCATTTCATAAACATCTTTTGGATCACATTATAATAAGATTCAACAAATTTTACTTTCACAAATAATTTCTTTATGGATTGTACTGTCTTTCCGCTACTCCATTACTTTGTGGGTGATATGGAGGAGCATGGATTAACTTACTCCTCTCTCTGAACAATAAGTTTGAAATTGCCTTGGAGGAATGCGGAGGACTATTATTCATAACTATAGTCGCTGGAAAACCAAACCATTGAAAAACTTCTAATTTCTCTATTGTTTCCTCTAGCTGTGTACTTTGATCCACTTATAGTCACGTCTGTTAATAGTAATACTGTGAAGCCAAAAAAGTGATCTAAACGTAATCTTTGCCACGATTGATGTTCAGTTGACCAATTATTATATTGTGACCGAGCTGGTGAGTTGGCCATTGATTGACAGTAATTACATTGATGAATCCAATTAATTATATCAGAAATTACATCAGGCCACCAAACCTGTATTGTTTACATTTTCTCTTCTCCTAAATGATTTGCATGCTGTCCGGCGAAGTAGGTATGTCGTAACTTGGCAGGAACAATTACACAACCATTAAGAAACAAAATATTTCCTTGCACATCTAATTCTTATCTATGCTTGAAAAACGTTTTATGTTCCTTGGTATCTAAATTTAAGCTTTGATTTTTAGACTGTGAAACTTACAGGTTTAATTAATGATAGGAAGATGGATAGGGAGCACTACTAACAAGCTTGGCCAACACGATGATTTTTCACAAATAGCTAGAAATTTATTTCACCAATCATGACAGGATAAGCCAAGGTCCTCATTCTCCTGAAGCTGAATTGGAAGAGGCAAGACAACGTTCAGAATCGCAGACAAGCAGAGAGAGTGTTTGTGTATGTGCTGAGAATACTTACTTAGAGTTACATATGACATTGCTATTTATAACTGACCACTACTAAATATAATGTGAAATTTCTGCCATCGAAAGCAAGAGGTCTATGGAAGATCAACTGAGGCACCATCGGATTAATCGAAACAAAAACAAAAAGAAATGAACTAACCGAGGTGAAGTACGTTCGCCTATCATATTACAGACAATCAGAATATGACGAGACTGGCGTTGCTGAATTTCTAACCAAAGAAAAACTTTAGAGCAATGGCTTGCAGTTAGTCGAGTAGCCAGGCTTGTTATCCTACTCTGTCGTATATATCCATGGTGCTCGAAAATTCTTCTTCTGACTTAGTGCCTTCCTAAAACCAGGTGACATATCGTGATAATACAAATGCAATCTGATACATAATTTTAATTATTTGTTTGGCTTAAATTATCTAGACACCAGACACGTATTTTCAGTCACCATGGGCTTTGGCGTGAGATACCCGGGTTCAATTCCCGGTGGGAGCTCATGTGGTTTGGATTCCACGTTAATCAGTAGGTCCTGTCTCATATAGCCTTGCTGCTGCAAGGAATGTTAAACTCAAAATCAAATCAGTCACCATAGTGACTTGGCGCCCAGGAATCTTCGAGCCCTCTGTATAAGAATAAAAGTGGGTATGTAACGTGAAACTAACTAAGCCCTCTCTAGTCTTATAAAATCTCTTAACCAAATTACTCACAAATACCAATGAAGAGTAGTCATCATTGATTGAAATGTCACATTCTATATACTATAATTCGGCTATGAAAGATATATATATATATATATATATATATATATATATATATATATATATATATATATATATATATATATATATATATATATATATATATATATATATATATAGATAGATAGATAGATAGATAGATAGATAGAGAGAGAGAGAGAGAGATAGTATAGCGAAAAATATCAAAATATTATTTTAAAATACTCCGCAAATCTCATGCGAAATAGGCAACTGCTGCAGGCAGCAATGTCTGTAGTAAAGAATAAGATTTAGTAAAACTATGATATATAACATCTACATTTAAATAGCTGGGTAATAACTCAATTTTCATTTATGTTCTAGTGGAAACAAATACGTATATCTTATTGAAATTGTGGAGTTACGTAACGACGATGTACTACCTCCAGAAAGACCTATTATATTGATTAGAGGGACACAGCTGCGTTAGATGCGTGTTGATTAACTGTCAAGGGAATTCTGGATCTAAACACCTAAGAGAAAGTTTTGCAGCATATGCCCCGTCAACCTAGTAATCGTCTAACATTACAAAGGAGTATATTAAAATACTGAAATTTTTTAAACCAAATTAGTTATGCTTTCTCATAGTTTGTATTACAAACTTAATGGCTAAGTATTTTGCGTTTGAGCTTCCGATTGAAAAGTGCAAGCTTATGAGCTCCGGAATATAATAGATCTTATAATAATACAATAGATCTTATAATATTATAATAATATAATAGAACTTTCTGGAGTTACGTAACTTTACAAACAATAAAATATATATGTATTTGTTTCCACCGAAATATAAAGAAGAAGTAAGAATTATTGCCTAGCTATTTTAATGTAGATTTTATGTATCATAGTTTAATGCAATCTTATTCTTTACTTCAGATATTGCTGCCCGCAGCAGTTGCCTTTTCGCATGAGATTCGAGGAGTATTTTAAAATAATATTTTGATATTTTTCGCTATAGTAATTTGGTTAAGAGATTTTATAAGACTAGAGAGGGCTTAGTTAGTTTTACGTTACATACCCACTTTTATTCTTATACAGAGGGCTCGAAGATTCCTGGGCGCCAAGTCACTATGGTGACTGATTTGATTTTGAGTTTAACATTCCTTGCAGCAGCGAGGCTATACGAGACGGGACCTACTGATTAACGTGGAATCCGAACCACATGAGCTCCCACCGGGAATTGAACCCGGGTATCTCACGCCAAAGCCCATGGTGACTGAAAATACGTGTCTGGTGTCTAGATAATTTAAGCCAAACAAATAATTAAAATTATGTATCAGATTGCATTTGTATTATCACGATATGTCACCTGGTTTTAGGAAGGCACTAAGTCAGAAGAAGAATTTTCGAGCACCATGGATATATACAACAGAGTAGGATAACAAGCCTGGCTACTCGACTAACTGCAAGCCATTGCTCTAAAGTTTTTCTTTGGTTAGAAATCCAGCAACGCCAGTCTCGTCATATTCTGATTGTCTGTAATATGATAGGCGAACGTACTTCACCTCGGTTAGTTCATTTCTTTTTGTTTTTGTTTCGATTAATCCGATGGTGCCTCAGTTGATCTTCCATAGACCTCTTGCTTTTGATGGCAGAAATTTCACATTATATTTAGCAGTGGTCAGTTATAAATAGCAATGTCATATGTAACTCTAAGTAAGTATTCTCAGCACATACACAAACACTCTCTCTGCTTGTCTGCGATTCTGAACGTTGTCTTGCCTCTTCCAATTCAGCTTCAGGAGAATGAGGACCTTGGCTTATCCTGTCATGATTGGTGAAATAAATTTCTAGCTATTTATGAAAAATCATCGTATTGGTCAAGCTTGTTAGTAGTGCTTCCTATCCATCTTCCTATCATTAATTAAACCTGTAAGTTTCACAGTCTAAAAATCAAAGCTCCAGTCTGTACAACTGGGAGGTATGAGTAGTGCTAGACCATTCAGTTCGAGATATCTTTAACTGATTCACCATCTCCTTCTTGTCAAAATACAGACACCCTTTGTAAGCTGCCATAACATATTATCCAAGAGAGAGAGAGAGAGAGAGAGCGCAAGAAATTAAAGACTAAGAAATTAGAAAGTTTAATAACAGAGAAAATAATTACAAAAGCATTATTATGGCGGAATTCAACGCCAGAATAGGACAACAAGAGACAAAGGATAAATGGAAAAGAAATTTCGTAAATGACGGAAAAGAAATATGTAGCAGCCTCTTACTAGAGTTCACCGAAGTTGGGAAGATTTACATTATGAATTTCCTCTAGGAAAATTCCCCCTTTCCTCACACAAAAGATGTGGTGAGACCAGCGTAAAAGTCCGGGAGAACGCGGGGATACGTCGTCCCCCATTTCCAGAAAAATATCTATGACGTGTCCCCAATTCCTAAAATATGACAATAGGCAAAGATAGAAACGGGGGACGGCGTGACTTCAGGCGTCCTCCTACCTTTTCATACCCACTTTTACCCTGTGAGACCCAACTAAACTGACAACCAAAACAGCCTACATTATGTTAAACAGAAGATACATGGTTGAAGGCTAATATTCTGAAAACCTTCAACACAGGAAGTAACATTTGAATAGTTTGGTGTAAACTTCATCTCTGAAAATCAGAAAGCTTGTAGAGCAACGGAACGAATGCAGAAACGAAGATTTTTCAAGAGCAGTGTAACGTATTTCAAGTGAGACTGAAAGACTAATTTACTTCACTTAAAGAGGTCATGAATATTTCAGAAACTAACGTGGAGAACACAAACATTCTAATACATACTACCCCAGAGATGAATACAGCTATGAGAAAGAAGAATTAGACAATAATCTCCAAAGAAACCTGACATGTGATGGAGAAAAGAAGGATAATAAGGACAATACAACATCTGGAACTTTGCAAAGCAGTATAGAAATACACTACAGAAGATGTAAGAAAGTTCAGTAGGATCTGGTACGAAAAATAATTGAATACAACATGGTCCTTAAGAAGGTGAAGCAGAACCCAACCAAAGGACTGAAGTAAATCTAAGTGCTGGAAAAAGAAGATGCAACAACCATTAAAAATCGTGATCAAATACTGAAGAAGATTGAACTATTCATCAACAAATTACATTAAAATAGTAGACCTGAAGTGAAAGAAAGCAAAGATACTCCAGTACTGCAACAGTAGTTAAATTTGACATAAGAAGTATGAAACAAAGAAAAGCACCAACAGACGAAGTTATTACACATATTCAGGGTAAACTGACGATAAACTAAAAAATATCCAAGCATAGCTTTACAAGAAATGATTACCAAGTAGTTAAATTTTCTAGAAGTGGAGAAGTGTCATGATCATAATTATGATGCATAAAAAAGGACACAGAGTATACCTAATTACTTATAGACTAAGAAATTTTCTCGCTGAGATTTACCGTTTCTATTTCTGCAAGTCTTGAGGCTCTTATTAAATAAATTTAAGCACCACTCGACCAAGATTGAGACTATATTTAGATCATATTCAAGTGAACACAGCATAGAAAAAATGAAAAGAAATCTTTAAGTTTTACGTCCCACGGTTATGCCGGTTAGGCTAAAGGAGACGGTGATGATGAGTAATGAATGAAATGGTGGAATGAAGAAAGTGGGAGGAAACGGGAGAACCCCGAGAAAACCCACGCACACGGTGTTTGTCCACCACATAGTTCACTTGGCGGGGGCTGGGATCGAACCCGGGACCCCAAGCACCAGAGGTGAACGCTCTACCACTGAGCCACCGCGGCCCGAACACAGCATAGAAGATCATATTCAAGTGATAGGAAATTAATAGACATCTAACGAGTATGAACTACTCATATGTGCTGTGTTCATTGACTGTGAAAAAGCTTTTGATTCCGTACGGATCTCCATGGTTATTCACACTGTTAAAATAAGTAGTGTCGAAGAAGCTTATATAGAAGTTGTAAGATAATGTCTATAACCATTTTGGGATTTTGGGATTTTTAAGATAAATTTTAGACTCAGTCAAGCAGCTATTGCTTCATTACTATTATTATCGTAGAATTTTAGTTTATACCTAATTCCCTTCAGAATAAAGCAACGTTCCAAATGGTACCATTTCCATGTCCATATCAAATACCTAAAAAGGGAAATTCGAGGAAATGGAGAATTTTTCTGAAAAAATCCGGATTTTAAACTGAAGATTAGTGCCTTTTAACTCAAAGTAAACAATGATAAGGAAATTGTAGAGGAAGGAGAGGAGAGAGGAGGAGAAAAGAAGCCATAACACGTGTACTCTGTCTCATTGTCATGTCTACGATATATATATATATATATATATATATATATATATATATATATATATATATATATATATATATATATATCTTGGATCCCATAAAACCTTTTAGATAGTATTTGTGAGAGAACAAAATAAGTCTTTTGTGTTGTACTCTTGAAGGCCAAACAGATCATGTCATGACCCCCACCAACATGACGAGCTCCTTCTCAAAACACATGTGACCTGTTTCACAGTTAAACAATAAAAAATCCAGCAGTAATAGACGTATGGTACTATATATATCTATATCTATCTATCTATCTATCTATCTATATACATATATATTATACAGCATAAATATCGAAAAGATTAAACAAAGTACAGCAATATAAAAATATTTCCCTTTAGAAAATCTACAAGGAAAGAGAAAGAGGTATGTCAGGTGATACTATTTCTCCTAGGCATTTTCACAAACAAACTTAAATATGCGTTTCAATTTCTGAAGTAGGAAATCAATGGAATAAATATAAAGGAGAACATCTGACCCACTTTCATTTCCCTGATGGCCTCGTTTTGTTTGCAAATAATAACTTATATATCTGCAATAGATGCTTTGAAGAGCTAGGAAGTCAGGTTGAAAATGAATATAAAAAAGACGAAAGTGATGTTCAACAAAACAACTTCGCAAGCAAATTAAGCATTCTATTTGAAAATGCGGAATTAGAAGTAAATATTTATATCTACGTGAGACACATGTTCATGTGGGGTAATTTTAAAGTAGAAATTATGATTGCAGTCTAGAGCGCATTCGCAAGGAACAGCTTTATGTTAAAAATCAATGAGTTTTAAACAAAAAGTTTCTCAGTGAACTTACGCTTCTTGTTTTGACACATGGATACAGATGGGGATACTAATAAAATTTAACTTGCCTTCAGTGTCTTCAGATTATTATTATTATTATTATTATTATTATTATTATTATTATTATTATTATTATTATTATTATTATTATTATTATTATTATTATTATTATTATTATTTTACAAAAAGGGATAATGTTTGCTAGAAATCACTCACAAAGATAGAAAAAGAACCATATAAATCAGACAGTGATAGGAGTGACGAATATTGTAATGAAACTAAAGGCATTGAGGCGGCAATGAGACAGACCTAGTCCCAGAAGAAATTATGATCGATGCAGGAAAGTAATTCTTGAAGTGGATACCAAGAGACAAGAAGAAACTAATAAACGTCCCTGTACAATATGGTGTGACGAAATCAATTAACACTGCAAACAAGCTTGGAAAGAAGTTGCTCCAGACAAAAGGTTGTGAAGAAAGATTTCATTTGATTTGACTTTGAGTTTAGCGTTTCTATCAGCAGCCAGGCTATTATGAGACGTGGAACTACAGCTTAACGTGGGATCTGAATCACATGAGCTCCCGCGTGAAATTGTACTCGGATCTCCCACACCAAAGGCGACGCTAACCGCTTAGCAACAAGGGAACTCTCGGTTGTGAAGAAAGAGTTCGAAGATCTTCATACATCAGGATTGATAATGGTTGTCTATGAGTATATCAATGTGAATATATACGTCTCTCTGTCTCTCTTTATATATATGCTACACTGTAAAAAATGGTTGTGTTACTTCAACGACATGCCTATGTGTTAACACGATTGTGTTAAAATATAACACAAACAGGTAGTTAGAACAACTCATTCTCCATTTGGAGTTGTGTGTCAAATGCCGGTAGTTGAAATGACACACAGCCTGTTTGTTAAATTAACACAAGTGTAGAATCTTCGGTGTTATTTTCTGCGTGATTGCCAAGTATGTTGGGCATCTAATTATGAAGGCTTATGAATTGAAGCTACAGACAGACACAATGGAAAGAAATACTTAAACAAATCCAGGATAAGCAAAATTTCAACATGCAAACCGTGAGATGTGTTTTCAATTGTTTTACATAATGTTTCTGAAGAAATATGTCAACAACGAGAAACAACATCGTATTACTGTGTCACTCCTACACTACACTAGAGCTTACCAGTCAACACCGAGGACTGTGCTTCAAAAATGACGGAAAACAAGTAGAATCACGATTAAGAGGCAAACATATTATAAGAATATACGTGTAGATAAGAGTTTCCTATCATTCTTGAACAAGATGTTGGTGAAGGTTGTTTCGCACCATCAAGAAATACTTCACATTAAATGTTGGGGAGGACGACAAAAGTTTTGATGAAGATTTTCTATATGAAGTGTTCTGTAGTTTACTATTCTTATTTTAAAATTAGAATCTTCGGTAAGCGTAAGCATGCACACCACATGGTTTTCCAAAACAGAAAAATGTTTACATCAACATTATACACGGAGTTATTTCAACACCGAAATAGGTGTCGTAGTAACACATAAGTGGAGTCGAACTAACACCAAAAACGGTGTTAATTTGGTGGACTGACCTTGAATTTTAATACAGGGAGTGCTGAAATTAACACCAAAATGGTGTTACTTACACGGCTTAGACCTTGAAGTAACACAGGGACTGTGTTATATTGATACTTGACATGGTGTAATATTAACACACGACACACTGTATTACTTTCTTCGTGCAACACCACCACAAGTAACACTCAACACTTTTCTCCACACTACCGACCCTGACGTGATGTCGAATCAACACCGAAAATTCTAACACAGATCCGAATTTAACACTGCTCAACACCGGTTGTGTGTTAAAAATGTAACACACCCCGCGGGGTCTGTGTTGAACTAACACCGTATAGTGGTAGTCACGCTGGAACCACTGCCTTGTATTAAAATTGAATTGAATTAACACAACCATTTTTTACTCTGTACTCTATATGTAGTTTATATATGTAGTTCTCGAAAAGTATTCTTCTGACCTAGGCGCCAAAATAACATAAAATTTATCACAGAGGCCTACATATTTTACGTAGGCAATATACTGGAATTTCTAGTTGTCATGGGGATCTGGTGAGCAGACTTTGCCCTATACTATATAATATATTATACACTTTGTTGTGTTGCAGATGTAAAATATATTTTTCTGAACTTCAGCCTGCGATCATCGTCCTGGTGACGCCCCTCCCCCTTAAATCACCCTTCTGGATACGCTATAGTGAGTCTAATCGTTTGAAGGAAAGCAGGCCCGTATCCACGGGAGGCATGGGGACCCGACTCCCTTAAATTTTTACTGCCCCCTGACATTTTCACGGTAGGCTTGCAAATGAATTGTAATATGGTGATGAACTATAATATGGTTGAATCGCCCCCCCCCCATACATTTTTGGGCTTGCTACAGGCCTGGAGAAAAGGGATAGTGAGTCTCCCTTCTGCATCTTAATTACAATGGAAATAGGCTGAACTTTTCGTATTGGTGGCAACATTCAACTAATTGATATTCTGTGCCTGACCGTGCTTATAAGAAAAATTGGATAGCTTAGGGCCCTATTTTCTTAAGAGCCCTAAAAATTAAAGAAGAAAAAAGAACTGAACGTAGTACATTTCCAAAATATAAGTTAAAAAACAAAAATGAAATCAACATATAGTAAAAGTCTTTTGTGTTACATAGGTTTCTACTCGTATGATGTAAATAATGGGTGCACCTTCTGCAGGCGTGCTCCTTAAAATATCAATAGTTCGCTCATTTCTGTATATAGGACGCCTACGTTTTGCATGGTCTGGTTGATGAGCTGGACATACAAAGTGCCCTATTACCTTCAATAGTTTAGGGCCTCATCAAACTTAAACTGGCTCTGACTACAAAAAGACTTCGATGTAAGATAATTTTATTCCCAAAACAACTGAGAATTCTTTGTTTCGCTCCTCCAGAGAGGAAAAATAATCTGCAGTAACATATGAACTCTCAGAAAGTTGGATTGCTCAAAATAGTTTATACATTAATAGCACTCAGCCAGGGGCGGACCAGGCTAAATTTTTACCCGGGGAAAGTGACTTTTTGTCGCCCTTCCTCCTAGTACTAGCCTATTCTTTACATTTTATCATAGTGTTTTTAATATTTTAAACCCATATTTCAAAAGACATTCATTACCTAGGAAAACTTTACAAAGAATATGGCCCGCTATAAACAATACGAACTCCGCCCCCGCGCTTGGTCTAGTGGTTAGCACGCCTGCCTTCTGTAGTCCCGGGTCCAATTCCTAGTGAGTTACTGTTGAACAATAAAAGTGGTTCGAATTCCACTATAATCAGTATCCACATCTCCTTTGGCCATTAACCGTGGAACGCTAAACTCAAGCAAACAAACAAACAATACTTACTCCTCCTCCACTCTTTATTCTACATGTCATCACTTCATTTGTCGATACAGCCCTCTTAGTACTATGAAACTCTCTTCTTCCATGGTGAAATAGAAAAAGATTATGTAATTGCCGCTACTTTACAAGAATATAAACCAAAAAAAGTCAGTAGAAAAAACACATTATAAAATTTACTTTTTGAGGCTAGTTTTGGCGCCCCTCTGACTCTGGCGCCCCGGGCAGCCGCCCAGGTTGCCCGGCCCTTGGTCCACCCTTGCACTCAGCGACGCCGATTTTTGTATAACATTAAGAGGTTGAAGTTCCTTCAGATATGTATGTTTTGTTGTCACATAATTGAACACAAGCAGACTTTTCTTGGGGCACGACTCCTTGGCCTCCCATGATATCGCTTCACGGATCAATAGTTCAAATGTGGATGATAAATTGTATAATTTGCACTCTTTGAAAAGATTCTATTAACTATTATTGTTGATGTTTTTGTGTTCAGTCAGAGAATTTCGTAGTCACATCAAAGCGAATTATTTTGCTTTATTTTTAGAATCTTCCATGGGGAAAAAGGCAACAACTATTTTCATTACTTTTCGTCGAAATGAATTCAATAATAAA
The DNA here is from genome assembly GCF_964235325.1 of Thermobia domestica. Lineage (NCBI taxonomy): Eukaryota > Metazoa > Arthropoda > Insecta > Zygentoma > Lepismatidae > Thermobia > Thermobia domestica. The sequence goes on along the minus strand of NC_137454.1, from coordinate 131,499,961 downwards.
ACTCAAACATATTTTTCTGCTTGCAAATTTCTACTTTCCTCAAGCTGGAATTTGATTAAGCTATGCCCTGGTGTTCTAGTTATATACTGATTTGTTTGAAATGAAGAATTTAATACAGTTTATTCTGTTTAGTAAAGATTTGACCTAATTCCTCAGTTTTCAATTCCTAGCATCAGTTAGCAGAATTTTCCTCCGAGATGAGGGCTGAACGATTTTTGTTGTTCGGGAATGAATAAAAATAATTCCATTAAAATAATAAACTAATACATTAAAGTAAACGGTGATATACATAAGTATAGTATTTATTTAAATCATTGGAAAAATGTTAACAAACCACCATAGCCTTCCTGCACTTAGAATGTAGAGAAATCTCAAATAGCCTAAAACCGAAGAAAGGTTTGTGAATTAAAATAAATATCTAATTTTATTTAGTTGCTTTCATTGGCTAACGATTATCTTGAAATGGGTTCGTGAAAGTGATTTAGGCAGTGTCTACTTTTTTTTTGAAGTATTTCCTATGAAATATGATATTCACAAGTTCTCAACATTACGAAAGATCTAATAATGAAGTATTCTAAATATCGGTACAGTGAAACTTTGTGATACAGTGTGTACAGTGATACATTCCAGAACCCCGTTCGAGTTTTAAGACATTTTCCCCTTTAAAACAATAGAAATTGGATTCATACGTTCCTGGGTTCCACGAGGTCCAATTTGCAAAACAATTTCAACAGTAAATATACTAAATTTTAAGGTAAACTATTAACAAATGATAACAATAATAGGTGAATAAAAACAAACTTTTTAGGATCCAAGGCGAATGCATTAAGATTACACAGAACAGGTACAAATCCATAAAATTAGCAGAGAAAATCAAATGAGATGCTTTCGCTCCAGTTCCCGACAACAAATTGAACGAGAAAGCGTGTGGGTGAATTGACTACCGGTAGTTCATTGTCTCGTCTTTCTATGTTTCGTGAACAACAATCGCAGATACTAGTGATTTCACTTTGGAGGAGCGCTGTGTGTGGGTCCATGAACAGGGGTCCATGTGGGTCCAAACGAAAATATGTTGCAGGTGATGGGTAGGTTTAATGAACGGTTCGGTAAGGAGCCACTAAGTCGTCAGATTTTGATCATGTGAGTGAAGAAAGATTTTCGACTGGGAAATCCCTCGGTCTGGACCTCCATCAACCCGAAAGGAAACGTGTGCAGAAGTCAGTGCGTCTGTGATGCATTGACTCTGCAAGTCGACAGAAAGCATTCTGCGGAACTTGGAATCGCAAGGAGCCATACATGCTAAACATGAAAATAAATTTAAGCCTCATTCATCCGTGCCAATGGATATCAATGAACTAAAAGACGATGACAAACTGCCGGCAGGAAGCATGCAGAATTTTGTTGGAGGTCTTCCTAAACATTTCTGCTCGGAAGTGAGTCCCTTTTTCTGACTACTGTGCTATCTCTCATATTATCAAATCACAAGTCAGGAAGAAGAAGCAATTTGTGGACAATGATGCTTTGCGGCAAGTGTTTGAAGTCTCCCAACTTGTGACGCCGCAGCTGCTAAAGCAGATGCATAGATTAGGGTGACCAACCGTCCCATAAAAACGGGATTGTCCCGTTTTTTCACTACCATTCTCGGTGTCCCGAAAAAATTTCCCGAGATGCCAAAATGTACCGTATTTACGTACATTAGGTACAAAAAAGCTTTCCATCTAAAATTTCCTAACTTATATTATTATTTTCTAAGCTATGTGATTATATTGGAATATGTCTAATTACTGAGCAATGTCATTACGACGTTTGCGATATTGGATGTGGTGGCTGCACTGTTTTCCCTCCTAGACCTCCCCCTCCAAGACTCCCACTCCGCAGACGACAGTGCAAGGGGCTGAAAGTCTTATGAAAAACAAACTGTTTTTACTCTCTGTTTCGGGCGGTGGAAGACTGAGGCGCTGTCATCAGTACACTACAGTGTTTCCTTGATTTGACTAAGATGTAACATACTGTCATTTACGAAAGGGGAAGAAAAGTATAGAACTATAAAAGTGAAAGTTAAAAGAAAACTAGTTGTAAGTGAAATAATGTTTAAAAGCAAGGAAAAGCAAATAAAGGGAGTTGGAATCCGATGCTGAAAGTGGTTTGTTATAAATTCTGCCGATGACAGATTTTGTTCATTGACAGATATTGATGAATGTTTTATATATTTTAGTAATGTGTTCAAAATTTCATTCTTTGTTAGTTGCTTATAGTTATTTGTTATTTAATTAATTCCACAACCTTTTCAATAGGTTTTAAAATGAAAAAGTGAAATTTGCCCGTTTGTGTGTGTGTGTGTGTGTGTGTGTGAGAGAGAGAGAGAGAGAGAGAGAGAGAGAGAGAGAGAGAACGAAGAGTTAAAAATATATATTTAGGGGAGCAATCTATCCAAAAGTAAAAATTTGTCCCGTTTTTTCTAGTTGACGATTTGGTCACCCTAGCGTAGATGGACATGGAGGTGTATCAAGCTGTTCAGGGATAATGGATGTGCACATATTGACGTTTTGAAGAAATAATTTCATATATTACTAAGCATTATTAATGTAGGGATGAAATAAGTGCAATTGTAAAAGGACTTTCTGGTCACCCTGTAGATGTATTTATTTATTTTGAGTATTTCGTTCCAACATTTGTCATTCCAATGACTGATTGACGGCTGTAGAGAGATGGCTCCTGCGGTAAACATTCTGTAAGTCAGTTTTTCCCAACCTTTTTTTAAGTTGTGGCACACTACGGTGTAATTTGAATTCCGGCGGCACACATAGATATTATTAGTTGTAAAAAAATACCGATGTAATTTTTTCTGTGATTACTGATCTTCTCACAGAGAAGAAAGCTCGATCACTGATTTCCCCCCGTGGTAAATCATGCTTATTTTTCATTCTAATATAAAAATAGAAAACAATTGAAATGAAGTATAGGACTCAGGTTTTTAAAAATACACTTTCTTTTTCGAAAAATGTATCCAACCTTTCAATAAGAAGGAAGATCACTAAATAACGAACGAACAAACAAATCTCTTGTACTTTTAAAACTCAAATGTAGGTAACTTGTATGCACGTTTGCTTTGTCGAAAGGATTGAATGATTTTAAAATTTCAAGTTACGAAATAGTCAGCAACAATAAAGAAGCAATAATGGTCATAACAATGATAAGAAATACTTTTCTCAACATTAAAATGTACAAAAAAGTAACACAGAATGAGACTTATACTTTATTTACATGGTTAATATACGTTACAATTTCTAAATATTATATTAACGTCGAAACTACGTCCATTGTATTAATATTTGTTTTGTATTGTGATATAAATGTAGATAAACAGTTATCAGACTAAATAATGTGAAATTTGATGGGGACATAACTATATATAGGATATATATATATATATATATATATATATATATATATATATATATATATATATATATATATATATATATATATATATATATATATATATATCTTGAGAAGATAATTTGAAGTTTTGCCTTGACAGCTTCTACGAATTATATGTTATAATAATAATCAGTGGCGTATTTACGATTTTGTTTCGGGGGCTTTGCTAACTTTCGGGGGGGCTTTGCCTGAACATGTGAAGATTCTGCAAGATATTTCATATACTTTACTATAGTAAGTAAGATTTCGGGGGGGGGCTTAAGCCCGGAAGCCCCCCGCTAAATACTCCACTAATAATAATATTAATATGATGAAATAAAATAGACTGAATGTAAATATAAGTGAATAATAATATGATGATATGTGATGAATATAGATGTAATTATATTTAGTTTGGAAATAAGAGGGTTCTTAAAAAGATAATGAATAATCCTGAATTAAAACACTATAGATATTTATTTGCTGTTTCTTAAATAGTTGCATTATATAATCGGTACTGGTTAAGTTGACGTACACCAGATAGAAAAGCAAAGGATAACTGTTTTAACTGTAGAAGTGTCTACGTCAGTACCCGAACCTGAAAATAATCAATCTATAAATAATATGAAAACACCCTTTTACTGAAACCGGAAGGATGGTGAGAATGGTGCGTTTCAACCTTGTGACATAAATCTTAGATGGACTCGTTGTAACTTAGTCATGATTGTAACGTTCATATGATGAATTGAGGAACTCAGAGGTGGGACATATACTACTGGGGTTTATAATTAAAAAGAAAAACAACAGTCTGTTCGTTGGTAGCCTAAGGATTAAGTCAAAGTTCAGCCCCCATTGGCGTAGAGGGTTATGGGTGGAAACGGGGTAACATTTGGATTTGTATCATTACACCTTCATTCTGATGCATATCTTAAGAGGCGAAAGGGGTTCTAATACTTTCCATAAATTTATTCTCATCATTTCAGAAATAGGCGTTTCAGAAAGTTAAGAGATGAAAATGAAACTCACACAATAGTCTGGAAAATAAACAATAAGAAATAAAATGAACGAAGAGAACAAATATTAATCATTTCCTTCGCTGTTGAAAGCATCATTTTATTTCCATCCTCTATTTATTCTTTCTCTCAAAGGAATAAGTACAGGATGAAATTAAAATGACGCTTTCAACAGCGGAACGATAACTTTTTGTTCACATATCCAGCATTATTGGTCTAATAATTATCTAATGAAAAAAATATACCCTAGAAACAAGCATAAAATGAAAACTAAAATGAAACGAATGTTTTAGTCTAACATCTCACGATAATTAAACTAAGGCTAAAGAAGACGGTGATAAATGCAAAACTTCCGAGAAAACCCAAAACCGCAGATTATCACCAAACTCACATGAACGACCACTACGTCCCTACAAATTATCATGTCAATCACGATACATACAACAAAACATTTCCAACTAAAATTTGGAGCAGTCACCGCATGCTGCAATTATGGCACACAGTCGCTTCTGCATTATTGTTACACGCGCAGAAAGTGACCGGGGCTATTGAAATAGTACTGCTACACTTCTAGAACCGACTGATTTTTTTTATCCTCTTGCCTTTCCACCTATTCTTGTACTATGAAACTCCATAGATGTTTCCTAGGGTTGAGATCAGAAGACTGTGGAGGTCAATCTATGCTGATCTGTTCTGGGTGTTCTTGTTAGCACGCCTGGGTATATTGCAACGAATCCACAGCGCTGTTATTATACATGAACAGAAACTGCTCTTGGTCTAGAAAATGCACATCAAGGGATGATAGCAAGGTGTTCTCCAGGATATCAATATAAACCTTGGTGATCATTTGTTCCAGAACTGGAATAAGTAGTCCTGGATTAGCGGCTGCCAAGTAGCCTCAAAAGTATACCGTAATCCATCCAGATTGTCCTGTCTGCACTAAATATTGAAGCTCATACCTTGTCCCTTGTGACGTATAGAGGGTGTGCCACGTAGTTGATCGGACAAAAATAACTTCTCATCACACAATATAGTTAGAACCTAGTATGCTTATGGGTCAATGTTCAACTGTGCCATGCTACTAGATAATCGTCTCGCTTGTATGCCTCTGTGAGAAGGTTCTTTGTGGAAGGACGACAGTTTTCAAGCAATCTGCCATTAGGTTTTAACGTATTTGCCTGAGAACGGCCGTCTCTACAACCTTGTCCCGCAAGATAGCTTTATAATGTAACGAATTGTTCCTGATGTCTTCTATGAGTCCTTTACCCTAAGTTGCAGTTGTTACCTGATCTGGGCGAAGATTTGGCACATTTAACTCCATCATTCTGGTGCCATTTGTGAACGGACTGTCGGTTTCAACGAAGTGCTGTGAAGAATTAAGATGTATTCTGGTCTTGTGACCACAATTTCAACACGCTGAGCTACTGTCAACTCTTGACAACCAGGCGAACGCGGTATGGCTTTGATTGTCAGAATGAATATTTCAGACAATATATTATAAAAAACATGAATGACGTTATTGTACATGTCTCTCGGTAATAATTGTGTAGTCCCGCTCACTTTTGTTCCCTAAGTAAAAATTTCTGTTCTATGTGTCATACACTCTTAGTTTTCATCATGGAAATTATATCGTCAACCACACTTTTATTTCTACTTTACTCTATAGTAAAATATTAAAACATCTGGCCTATGAAGAATCGTGTCAACAAATAAAAATGTCAACGAACACTTGGAGTGGGTTCGAACTAAAGTCCTTCAGATTTATAGGCGTCTATCTTTAACCATTAGACCACAACCAATGCACCCCCAATGTAATGTCTTTGCAGCAATTGAATTCTGAGTCTCCACTTACGATATTTTTCTGTTTTATAATTTCTTTCGTATTTCTCTTATGATGTCATCTATTTACAATATGTATTATTTATATTTCTCCTCTGCCTTCTCCCCTATTACGTAATGTGTTCCAGCCTCTCATTGCCTCCCAGACCAAAAGTATAGTTTTGACTAATTTAACGTTCATATTCTCCATACCAATAAATACAGGAATGTGACACTTCCAAACAGGTGTACACACAGCCACAAAAGTATCTCCCCCCCAAGTACTCTAATTCCATTACTTGAGGTCCAGGTCTTTTGCAGTTGTGAGAACGCCTAGACAGATGCAACCCAACTTACACGTAACATTTCTTCGGGATTAGAAGCCGGGTCCATCAAATAGAAGTTCAATGCGCTAACCACTCACCTACCGCGCCATTTAAACTGCCACCCAAACTAATACCTAGTTAAAGTCATTTCATGGAAAAATATAAACAAGATACTCAAATATAACAAAAACAAACAAATATAAACAAAATATAAATAAAAATATAAATAAGGAAATATAAGCAACTTATGTCAGTGTCTTAATGACTTTCTCGAGATTTCCTTGTTTAACTCAAAAACAAGTTATATAGACGTTGCTCAATGAAGAAAATATCACGAAATGTTTTTCAAGTTGAGCCTACATCATCGGCAGAGCCGTAACTTGTGGGGGGATAATTGCCTCCCTAGAGAAGCTCCCCGCCGTTCGAGGGGGCCCATTTTGAGACAAAATTTTATTACTGCATATACGATACGAACATGAAATTAGAAATGAAGCATCAAATAGGGTCGCTACATTACATAAACAAAACAGCACATAAAAGGCAAATAGAACAAAAATGAATCATGGACCCATTTCATTAATATTTATTCGTATGGGTTTGAGATTTATCAATATTGTCCCCTTAATAATTTTTTCATGTATGAAATGGTCCCAGGGAGTAACTAACGTAACCGCAGACCTTGCCGTGCGGGAAGGACCACAGCATCCGAGGGGACCATAAAGATTAAGAGAAAATTGGAGAGAGGGAGCCCAATAACTAGAAAATCAACTTTTTCTAGGGGGCCCATATAAGCTTATTAATGCTTGCCCCCCAGAAAAGAATCTAAGTTACGGCGCTGGTCATCGGTTGCAGGGATAGTCCCGATTTACATTACATTTCGTCTTTACCATACCTTCTAATTTCCAAACAAAATAAGACGACATAAATTATTTTCACATTCTTTGAATTGTATCATCACGTATAGAAATAGACAGTTCTATTTTTATGTTCCATAACTGCTAGTTTATTTTCTTACATTTATATGAGGAGTTTGTGGCAAATTAAACCGGTGGCACTAGCCGAGTGATCCCGGGCGTTCGGCTTCTGATCATGAGGCGCAATACATTAGAGGTTCGAATTCTTCTGAAGAGCAAGGTCGGAACTTTAATTGTCCTCAGTATTTCTGTGTTCGTGTTCCTGTAGTTTTTGGAATACGTCGAAAGGGCATGAGGTGCCAGTGGCGAACAATACTCCGGTTAGGGCGATTTGTTTAAATAAAATTGTGAAAGCAGGAAACTCCCATTGCAGCTACTTGGGTTCAAATCCCGTCCTGGTAATTAGCAATCTTTCTGAATGGGAAGATAATGTTTATGTAATTGGTATTGTAATTATTTTATTCCTTTATTATTATTATTATTATTATTATTATTATTATTATTATTATTATTATTATTATTATTATTATTATTATTAATGTTATTATTATTACCACAATGGAAAGAAAAAAGTAACATAGTCGAAGGTATTCATAGGAACAGAAAAGATGTAGAGTATGTCAGATGTTTCTTAGGTTTACACATGAACGCAATATTATTACGTTTATGGATTTACAGATAGAATTATAATTTTATAACAAGAAAGGGAATATAAAAATTTGTTAGCTGATAACAGTAATGCATTTTCTTTCGCCCTTCTACTAAGTAGGAAGGTGAGGTAACATGTTAAATAGGATCATTCTCGCGACTAGCAATCCCTATTGTAAGTTCGATCACTATTTGCAATTTGTGCACAGCTAGGAACAATTCGTTGGAACTCATTTTTGGCCCATATTACAGCAGTAAGGACGTGTTTAGCCCTTATGTGTTCATCAATTTTTGTCCAAACACGTTACTTGCCAGACAATTACGAAGGTTGATACGGATGACGTAATTTTGTCTTGTTGGCATTTCACCTGTAAAGGAAGTTGTCTCAACTCTTAGACCCAGAGAAATTGAATATTTTTCATGTTAGTATAAATCAGAAGTATCACTTTTGTAGGTTATAAAAATTTCCTGAATTACCACAGCAGGAATCAAACTCGCGTCCCCAACTAATTATGAAACTAACGCTTAAGCCACTACTCTAAGACATCACCCTTCTGGGAGAAGGAAAACTGGATGTGCAGTGAATTCAGTAATAACACACTTTTACGATTCCAGTATAATAATGCTGAACCATTCTGATTTCAGTCATGAAAAGATAGTAAAGTATTATGCAGAAAGAATTGTGCAGAGAAGTCAACTTTAAATTGACAACTCATATGTACGGAGACGCTGCCGTATGCTCTCGCCTCGGGCCTTGATTTTTCACGGCACGGCATTGGAGAGATACTTATGTTGATTGGAATCTGGTGTTTCAGGGCACTGAATTATTTTTTAAAAGTTAATTTAACGAACCTTGCTCAGTACCTTGTTTCCTATTTTGACGCGTTTTACTCACTTGTACAGTTTTTCCACTAACTCTTTAAGCACAAAAAGCACAAACAAAATTACAGAAACATAGACAGAAGCATACAGGGACAAAAGCACAGAAACATAGGACTAAAAATCACAAACACTATTCGTGCGTTCTTCCCTTGCCTGAAGTAAAACAATAAAATAGGGTGAAGATGCAATTTTTTGTCTCCCATTTTTATGTGGTGTCAAATCCAGAGTTGGAGTGGGTCAGTGGGTCAAATAGATCGAGTTTTCTGAGTGGGTCAATGGATCAACAGCATGTGAACCACTGAGACCCATCATCAACCGTGACCCACTGCAATGCACCACCGACCGTGATCCACCACTCACTATGACGCACTCTGACCCACCGACCCTCTCTGCTCACTGCATTGTAGACAGCATCTTCTGACGCGACAAAACGCTAATGAACCACAAAATTACTCCCCGAAATATGTTAAATAGCTTATATGTGTGATTTGTTTACATTAAGGTGTCTAAAAACACTAAAAAGTACCCAAAAATTATCCTGTAGGGGGGCACGAACCACCAACCTTATAATTACTCGGCGGGCGTTCATCCGACTTCGCCACGGAAGCGATGAAGGAGACGTCGCTTGTAAAGGGATAAATCGTTGAGATCTTTTTAATTTGGTCAATCAGAATGCTTTTTCAACCGTATATATGAGACGATAACTGTTTGGGATAAGATAACATGCGTTCGCCATGTAATTTTATAACAAAATGACGCGTGTCTATTTACTTTATTTCATAGTTCTCCCACACTCACTTTCTAATGATCGACGACAGTTGCCATCTAAATTCATATAATTATCGCACTCAAAATTTTTCACTGTATGATGTTGAGGCAATGGTTATTCTTGACCCCCGGAGCTCACTTTAGGAACAATTCGTCAGGAAAAAATAATATATAATAATAACCGCATGCACATGACTCGCGATAATTCGTGTTGTTCCCTTCGCGATTCTCCGCGACGAATCGAAGGAACGCGGACCAAAACGAAGTCCTCGCTGCTACGCGGTGGTAACTTCAACACCCCGACGCGATAAATTTTTTTCGATTCGACGAAACTCTGCCGGCAGTGGGACACTAATGGCAATCCTTCGAACTCGTCTCTATATTGACGATCGGCGTTTAACCGCAAGGGAACCACTAGGTGTTGGTGACGTTTACGGCATGAGGTAGGTCCATGTTTCATATAGCCTCGCTGCTGAAAGGGACGTTCAACTCAAAATCAACTCAACTCAACAAAAAATACAGTGCTTCGCATCAACTAGCCATATATGCTTACCATGTGCTTTATAATAATTGCTGAAGCTTGTTTATTTAATGGAGCGCTTAGAGCACAGGGCAATCAACCCATAAAGTTGTGAGAAGAATATACATAAAATTTGTAATATAAGCTTTTGTATGTTGGTCTACGTACCTTGATTTGGGACTTTCAAATTTCATCCGTTTTTCCACTGAAAAGTATCGGTAATTCAGCAAGGAAATAATTAGACCATGATAATTTAATTGAAATTCATCGTAATTTGCCCATGACAAACACTTTACCATTTTATATCGTAAAGGTCAGATCAATCATTATTGTAACAGAGCGATGCTTGAGGGATTGACCGTAGAAATTCAAACTCCGATTAGTGAGAATTTGACAACCTGCTTTTATTACAAGTATAAACTCTTTAGTCGGTAGAAAAGAGGACGTGGATCATGTGTCAGAGTTGATGACGATGTGTTTTGGTGGGTCAGTGGTTCATGGTGGATGGTGTGCGGAGTGAGTCATGGTGGGTCAGAGTGGGACAAGGTGGGTGGTGGATCATGGATCAGAGTGGGTCGCAATGGGTGGTAGGTCAAGTTTTCATTGACCCACACCATCTCTGATCAAATCTGTACAACCAAACCAAACAAAGAGCAATATTAATACACAAAACGCTCAACATCTTAGCTATTCATGACAAACTATTGCATGATCCGAATAACTCTAGTATATCCATAAACCATCATTTTTCATATTTTATCGAAATACGCCATGACTTTTCTGACAACCTGATACTTTAAATGTTGTTAATACGCAAAGTTCATTGATCTCGTCACTTATTCACTTATTCTCTTATGATCATCACAACCTTTAGGGTACTTCCCGTAGATATAGAAAGGTAAAATGTAGTATCCAGGCTTGGTGTAGCGTGCAAGTAAACAAATGAAAAGCAACAAGATAATATTTCCCTCTTCCAAAAACCCTAAAGTGGAGTGGGTTGATTATTCAACAAAAAGACTTGAAATCCAATCAGAAAATTCATAAAATATAAAATATGTAGCCAAGTCTCGAGTTTGCAATAATAATAAAGGAATAACAGAATTACAAAATCAATTACGTAAATAATACCTTCCAATTAAGAAAAATGATTGCCACGATGCAGGGTCGTAACTTGTAGGGGCAGGGGCCACTGGCCCCCACCAGCACCGAAGCTCCCAGCCGTTCGAGGGGTTCCCATTTTAAGACAAAATTATCTTACTCCATATACGATACGAAAATGAAATTATAAGTGAAGCATCAAACAGGTTCACTACATTACATAAACAGAACCAGTGGCCTAACTAAAGGCTTGGGCGCCTTCCCGCAGACAGCGTGGAGCGGGGCCCCTTCTCTACGTCCCACTTCACAATTTGGCGGCCTCTGATGTCTGGAGACCCCCGCAATGCGGGGCCTGCGGGGCGCTTATTTACTTCCCTGAACAGAACAGGACACTAAAGGTAAATAAAACAATAATGAGTCGTGGGCCCATTTCAGTAAAAAAAAAAATGTCTACTATTAGGGGCTCTAGAAATATATATTCGTATATTATTTTCAGATTTGTCAATATTGTCCCCTTAATTAATTTGTCGTGTATGGGACGGGCCCAGAGGCGTAATTAACGACCTTACAGACCTTGGTGTGCGGGAAATTCCAAGAATTTCAGATATTCTCTGATCTTATTGGCCGACATCAAGAGGAGATACAGATAGGACATCAAGAGTCATGACCTACATATAGCGGAAATTAAGGCCAACTGCTGTCGGCCTTCGTGGCCGAGTGTTCTAGGGCAACGTTCTAGTAATGAAAATAGTTTTTGGCGTGGGTTGAAATCTTGCCCAAGGATTTTTTAAATTTTCATAACATTTTTTCATTAAAATAAGCTTGCAGTTTTACTATACGGATCCATAGTAAAAAATGATAATAATAGTAGTAATAGTAGTAGTAGTAGTAGTAGTAGTAGTAGTAGTAGTAGTAGTAGCAGTAGTAGGAGTAGTAGTGGTTAGAATCCCCGCAGGGGTTGGTTAGGTTCTGTTCTCTTGGTCAAACTTTTCTGTACATTTTTCATGACCAACTTCAAATAGCTGACTAGGATAGCGCGCGAATATTGAAACTCTTGGGATCGGCGTAAATGCTGCCGGCTCTTCTTTGGAAATTAGAAGTTACTATGGGGAAGAATAGGAGTAATGTAAATCGGGAGCAGTTAAAAACGATGAGGTAGCCTCAACTTGAAGAACGTTTCGTGATATTTTCTCATTGACGAAGGTCTATATAACTTGTTTTTGTGTTAAGGAAGGAAATCTCGAGTAAGTCATTGTGACACTCATAAGGAACCTCTTCTCATACGAGCATTAGTAGTTTGTATAGTCTTACATCCAACGATTTTAACTAGCTAAAAGTTTAGGTGAAAGGTTAAGTGACGCGGTAGGTAAGTAGTTAGCGTATTGAACTTCGTTCGTCGGGCCCGGCTTCGAATCCCGGCCAGGTTGAATCTTTTTCAAATGTTTCAATTTCATTTTCAATACATACTCAGTGCAACAAGAAAGATCTGTCCTCCAAAAAGAAAAAGATGTTGGAATGAGGAGAATTGGAGAAGGTCTCTCAAAGAAGGCAACCATTTACTAACTTATTTCCAGCAGTTGTTCTAGATTTAATAGTTTCAGCTACTTTCAAGCATTTTATGATTCATGCGTGGCCAGTATTTTTATTTCTCTAAACATACAGTATATGAAGAAATAATACATTACATACACAGCAATATTAAGACAAATATATGTTGCTCTTTGGAAAACACGATCCGAACGATAAAGATTCATCTTAGAATGGAGAACTGTTTCGTTAGTCACCTACTTTACAATTTTACCTGGATAAACACCTGGATCAGGGCTACCAAATGCTGTCAGTTCCGATAAAAGTTACGTGTAAGTTGGTTGCACCTGTCTAGGCGTTCTCACAACTGCAAATTACCTGGACACTAAGTAATGGGATTAGAGTACTTAGGGGAAACATACTTTTGTGGTTGAGTGTACATTTACTTCCTTGACAGATAGTACTCTACAGCACAATTAAGGACTTCTTGGCATCGCACTCTTGACATTTTCATCATGGAATTCAGTCATTGGCTGAATGTGTCTACAGCCGTAGACTACTTAGCCTAACTAGGTATTATATTTTTCATTCTTTTCCTTTTGAAAATGTTACATGTCAATCAGGCATTTCAATAGCACCATCAGGTAATATAGAAGCAATATATAAATGCATATTAAAATTTAATATCAATGCCTTCAAGGTGTCGATATTATTTCTCCTACATTTTCGTATACTTTGCGAAGTTATCCTTTTTATGTATGGTTTCGGATTGTGTGGTAAATAAACAAAAAAAAAAAAAAAAAAACTTAACGTACAGCATAAGAATGAACAATTCACTTATATGATCCATGTAAATGCTAATGAATTTTCGAGCTTAACCCGTCTCCAAACCTAAGGATTTATTTTGTAAAAGTGCATTAGGAGATAAACAATTTCTCTCTTCTTCTTCTCCCTTTTTCTCCAAGTGTGTGTGTATGTAACTGCACGTGTGAATTAACAGTCAAAGGGAAATTAGCCTCGGGTATGATTTAACCTTATACTCTAGTACATGTAGCTATATTTTATGTAGGTGTCTGTTATTACAATAAATATTTTGTCTTCTCTAGAATGAAGCTCGTAGAGTTGATAAAATTGAAACTTCCACCTAAAGGCTTACTACGTTATTATTATTATTATTATTATTATTATTATTATTATTATTATTATTATTATTATTATTATTATTATTATTATTATTTTGAACCCCCATTTAATTACGATTTTTACCTATGAAACATTCTTCCTGATTCTTTTAAAATACGAATACAGCATTAACGAAGGTGCTGTATTGAAGATGGTTCCATTTGGATTCAACGTTTATTCGTCTTTCTCTACATTGAAAAATTTAGACTGAGTGACCAACGCCTAGGCCAAACTGCTTAAGTGAAAAATTAGAAAGAATTAGCCATTATGGACAGTACATCGGATTAGCGACGTTCAGGTACCAGTAAGGAAGGATTTTTGAAAATTCGACGTAGAAAGGGGAAATGTGTTTCAGTTATTATAATAACGTATCCACATCTCGAAATCAATTAATATTAGATATATTAAATTTGATATTTAGACTTTACGTTTAAAATAATTAAATACCAAGAAGGATAAGAAACTAAGGTTACAAGGCTGATATTTTTGGAATTTTGTCTGTTGTAGAGGAATGAGGAGTGTAGCGCTAATTTTAATACATTTAGTTGGCAACTATGCAGGGTTTCAGCTACCCGCCACCTAAGGCGCTAGTTGTAGGTAAACACAAATGGCGACTTGTTTGGAAAATTCAAGGATGTTATAAAATAGAGGATATGCCCATACTTATCTTTATCCTGTGAACTCAATGAAGCCAACAAACAACCGAGCATCGTGTGAGCTGACACGTCTGATTGGCTACTCTCCTTTCCGCCATGATTGTTGGCTTGAAACATCGCAATTTTAGTGGTGCGGAGCGGGCAGAGTGGGTGTGGCGAAACTGTGACGTATGGCTTCACCATTTTGTGATATGGGCAGATCCTCTATTTTATAACATCCTTGGTAAAATTGGTCTCGCGAAGAAATCCACTCAGTTATTCGATTTCTGTGGACGAAACATGTTACCGCGGCTGAAATTCACCGGCAGTTCGTAGAGGTTTACGAGACTATAATGTCTCGTCAGTATGTCGCAGAATGGTGTCGAAAATTTGCGTCTGATAGAGAAAACATCCCCGACGAGGAGTTCAGAGGACAACCACGCTGTTGAAGGAGTTTCGCTGGGACATCGTCGACCATCCTCCCGCACTTGAAAGAACACCTAGAAGACCGTCGCTTTGCTTCAGACGAGAAGGTGAGACGTGACTGGACACGCAAGGACAGGATTTTTACCCGGACGGAATCTTCAAACTCATCCCACGATGCGACAAGTACCTCAACCGTTATGGAGACTATGTCGAACAATAACCAACTATCTGTTGGCTGTATTGGTAGTATGAAATGTATACACGTTTCACTGCATGCTTTGTAACCTTACTTTCTGATCACCCGTCGTATGTGCTTCAGTGCTTCTTCGTATTTGGACTAGATTGGAGTAAAAGAAAGTGAGAAGAAAGAGGCGTGGGGTTACAATTATTACAAATAAAATGTCTATATTTCGAAATCCCTTAGAGCTAACTAACTCTCTAACTAACTCTATGGCCTATGGAACCCAGAGGTTCAATGCCGCGTTCACAAAAGCTCTCCACTGACTGCTATCCTTAGCCAATTGGACCCAGTTTCTACTTTGTATTCCAATCTCTGCAAGATCCATCTTAATATTGTCCTCCCATCTGCGCTTAGCTCTTCCTAATGGTCGTTTTCCGATTGGTCTTCCAATCAAGACTTTGAAAGCGTTTCTACTTTCTTCCATTCTAGCCACATGACCTGTCCACCTAAGCCTCCTAGACTTGACGACCCTAACAATGTTGGGTAAACCGTATAAATTATGTAGTTCCTCGTTATGAAGTTTCCGCCATTCCCCATTCCCGTTCCTCTTGGATCCGAATATTCGTCTCAGGAACTTGTTTTTAAATACTTTCAGTCTATGTTCTTCCCTCAGAGTAAGCGACCATAGAGACTTAAAATTGGTGTTTCATCTTGTCATTTACAATACAATTAAACATGTGTTTCAACGTTTTAATATATTTGGCCTAGAATGAAAACAAATAGTATAGGGGTTCACTAGTATCTCCACATAAGGCGTTCGAATTTGGTGCGAGTCGAAACGAATTCTATATGAAAGCTACGAAAGGAAGAATGCAAAATATTGGCCGCAATGACACGTGGGAGCATTTGCTAGTTTTCAAACAAACAAACACACACAATATAAAATATACGTGTTTTATTGCGACCTATTACAAAAGTAAATTGAAACAGTGATCCGTCAGCACTTATTTATTTGTATTAGCGAGTAGATATAATTGAGTTTTCTTTTTATTATTATTATTATTATTGTACGTGTAATTTTCACTGTTCGTCTAGCATGATGAACAACGCGTGGTGAAGTTAATTGGTGAAAAACAATGCATCAAAAGTGCCGAACCGTTCGTTCCATTTAGATGGCGGATGCGAGAGTGGTGTTGCGAAGTTATTTTATGCATACACAAAATTCAAGCATAATTGCAGAAGCCAATGTAGCGTTCTCTTTACAATCCGATAGTTTATTTGCAATTACCTTTTTGATTGTTTTGTTGTCACATACGGACTCTTATAAATGCTTCGCAAATCGTATCTATTTTCTTCAGTATAAATAGGTGTTGGAAGTCCAAATCTCGGTACATCTGCAATCATCTCGTTGTTTCAAATTTCTTGTTCACTTTTCTTGTTTGTGAAGGCACATCGAAAAACTTGGTACAGAAAACTTTCTGCACTTCGGTTGTATTTCCATGTTAAGAAGTATGAAGTTCTGTTTCGATAAGCCTATGAGGCTGTGGAAGGCAGAAGAAAAAGCTGGAATTATTCGTAACACAAGACCCCCTTGAAATAGTCGGCTTCAGGGGCCTAAAACCCTTAGTTCGTCCCTGACCATCCCAGTATTCCTCTAGTGCTACTGAGAATGAGTCCATCTTAATTAGTCAAAATGGTTGAGCACGAGGAAAACCCACAGATGGAATATGTTTATGAAATCTTTTACATCCCATTCTTCCATTTTTGGATTTTTTTTTTATTTTTTAATACGTAAACGTCATATTTTTTTTTTCAAAATGGAAGACGTATATTTCCATGTTAGGAAGTGTGAAGTTCTTTATCTTAAAAAAACTGAGGTTTCTGTGTTTGTGAATTTACAGTAGTATTATTCAAACCACAACATTTTTCTTGTCTTTAATCGACATTGTAATCCGCTGGGTGTCTTTTTCTTAGAATGTTTCATTTATGGAACATTGACCTATAACGATATATATGCTAATGGACGGTTTGCCATAATTTTTTTCCCAATTCTCTCTTTTCGTTCTGTTTATTGAACCCCACAATGTATGTGTTTCTTGATACAGGCTTCACATGAATTTTTATTTACTGTATAATATTTACACTTAATGACACGCCATCATTTCCCTAAATGAAATTGGGTTTTTTATCTTTCCTGTGGGCATTCGAAGCACATTTGATTTCACTTTTTGTTATGTTTCAGTAGCATATGCTATCCTCAGTCAATTTGAGCATTTTATATTTTAAGATGATTAGGAATTAGAATTCTGGGCTTTTGGCATCTATGGACATGTTAGTAAGTTACGTATGAGGGATGACGTCCCTCGGCGATTACACTATCCGAGGAAGGGGAAGAAAAAAGGGATTGGAGATGGAAGGAAGAGGACGGTGACCTGTACATTAGGTACCATCCCGGCATCTGCCTGATGTGAATGAGGAAAACCCAGGAAAACCTCACACTCAGGATGGCTGACCTGGAAAAGCTTTTTCGACTGAGTGTCCCCACTGGGAATCGAACCCGGGACTGCTCGCACCAAAGACCATTTCATATTTTGTCCAGGCATATACAGGGTAGCCCAAAAGTAGGTGCACAGTCCCATACTGATTAACTCATTTCTTATTGTTATTAATCAGGTAGACTTAGTTTCTTTACTTATTTTAGTTCTTAGTGTCTTTTTACTTATATCATAAGCTCGAAACAAAAAAAAATAAAATAAACCTTTAAGCTAGAATGTTATACTTGATCAATTGCAGGGGTGTATACCTACTTTTGGGCCACCCTGTATATAACGGTAACCAAGAGAGTTCTGTCGCTTTTTCACCTACCATCTTCAAACGACGATATGTCACTTAAGACGTACCTGGAAGATCAAAAATAGTACCCATCAACATCGACGACCTCCTGCTAACGTTCTGGAAGGCCATGGATTCCATCGCGGTAGAACTTGGTGGGCCGTAATGTGAAGAAGGTATCAAGTGCATTTTGCATCTCTACTAGGAATTTGAACTGGCATGCTCGAAGGTGATTATGCAAGGAATGGAACAGGTGATAATGAGACGGTGCAATGTAAGGATAGTATGGCAAATGCAATAGTGTTTCTCGTCTAAGGCGTAGAATGGTGTCCTGGTAATTCTAGCAACGTGGAGTTTAGCGTTATTCTGTAATATGAAGACCCCTTTGCGATTCAAATTGTTGGCTCCAAAGTTTTGAGTTTTTCTTAAACACGGGTCAACTGCTGACAGTACACAGTTGCATTGATGCTCTGATTAGCTGGTAGCAGTTCCCGATGCACGATGCCGCGAGCAGTCCACCAAACACACAGGAGTGCTGGTATCGGCTGTTTTGGAATCGGTTCATGGGATGCTAACCAATGATGACGGCCCCGTGGAGCTTTGTACAGACCCACTTCTCATCACATGTCAACACCCTGTCCAGAATCGGCTCCTTCCTCAGACGAGACAGCAAAGAAACAGAGGTGTCTGCTCGCGTTGCCTTCTGGCCCGGAGTCAAATCATGTGGAACCCATCGACCCAACTTGTAGTGCTTCCCAGGTTGAAAGAGGTGCTGCCAAATGGTTTCTCCACTCACACTGAATTGAAGTCCCAGTTCCTCAAATGTCTGGCCACTTTTCGCCTCACCTGCTACCTGAAGATCTTCATTTTGTACATGTGTTCGTCTTCCGGCAATTGGTGGAGCTTCGAGTGTTTCGCCAACGTCCTTAAACTTGTTAAACCACCGCTGCACTGTCCGCGTAATCACGATACCCTTACCAAAGGCTTAGCATATTTTCCACCCCGCTGCAACGGCGTTTGATCCCAGTTTGAACTCATACAGCATACACGCCCGTATGACGCTCTGTGGAGGTCCCATGTTTACTCTTTCCTTATACAAGTTGACGGTGTAACAACTGCCACAACCAGGTATTATGTTGGATATACCCATACCAACAACTGATCTTCGCCTTATCTCCATTCGCATTCAACTCGCTGTGTGATGGCCAATTGAACACAGACCTCCACAAAAAGAAACAGAACTTCCTTGGTTACCTTTATAACATTTGAAATAACTTCATCTAAATTCAAAATAGTATAGTAGCAAATTCATTGATACTCATACATTATTAGTCTTATGCGTGCAGAGGTTGTCATGATGTCGAGGTCTCTTACATTAGAAGGGGTGGTTAATTATTTGGAAACACCATAATGTGATAATCAATGATGACACTAGCTTTCACTTCTTGAAGGGGGAGGAGGGAAGCGGAGTGGCAGGAAAATATTTAGGGAGCAGCTATTATTTTGTATACCGAAAATAACAGTTTTATATTAGTTGACCTGCATCACAGTAGACGTCTAAGAGGACATCTAGAGAGCAGGTGTATGTACCGGGCATGTTCGTTCCCTTGCTGCCATCTGTCGTCACTAGTAACAAGCTCGTAAATGTTGATGTATAAGGGGGAACCCAAGGGGAATAACCGGATTCGTACTCCTGTGCTTAGTGTAATTGTAGTACGAGTTGTGCAGCTAGGTCGCTGTGGGAGGACCTCACCTGAGTCAGTATACGAAGTGCCGTCAACCGACAACGACGTGTGTAGTTTCTCTGGCAGTTTGTGTGTGTGTGTGTGTGTGTGTGTGTCTGCTGTGAAGTTTTGTTTTCTATTCGGCAAGAACGCAGCAGAAACTGTTGTCTCGTTGCCTGTGATGATTTTGTTGAAAAACTGTGGATCGTCTTTGATTGCGTCCTTCATTGCACGACAGGCTTCTACTCGACGATCCTTTTGTACTTCGGTGAGAAGTCTGGGCACAAACTTAGCAGCCACTGGTCGCATTCCCAAATCATTGTGCAAAATGCGCTGAATGTAGCTCGAGGGTAACTCGGATAAATCTTCGAGTTGGTCGATTGTTTTGCGTCGATCTTCCCTGGTCAGATCACAAATTTTGGCGTTCCCGCACTTGAAGGACGACCAGAACGGAGCTTATCTTTAATGGTCATTTCCTTCCTTTTAAATTGAGCAAATCACTCGTACACTTACGTTTTACCGAGAGCATGCTCTTTGTATCATCACAACGATTTCTGTTGTGTTCTTGCAGAGTAAAAAACAAAGCTTCACAACCGTATGTTGTGTCATACTCACACACAGAACTGCCAGAGAAACCACATGCATCGTTGTCAGTTCACGCCACTTGGCATACTGACTGAGGAGAGATCCTCCCACAGCGTCCTAGCGTATCTAGTACTAAGTTACGATTCCAGTTATTTTTGGGCTCCACTCGTATGTATCTCGTTTCCATCCTCCTCCATGATTCGTTTCCATAACTCGTTTCCATCTTCCTCCTGAAGAAGATGGAAACGTTACAGATGAAACATATGACTGAAGATACACTTGTATTAGAAGAAATTCCAGCTGACGTGTGTGGGCGATAAGGGTATTTGTAAAGAGACATTATAAAAATATTGCTGGGATTTCTGTACCAACCGCTCTTGAAGGGTGTGAATCAACGCAAATAACATTAAGATCATAAATTGGCTCGCGAGAGCTGTTATGAATCTCTATCCTTCTCTCGTACATTTTCAAGAAAACTAACATTTCAAGAAAACTGAAATAGGCATCCGCCATTAATACTTTAATTGAAACACATATCCAAAACAATTTTTTAGTCGCTTTCAAATATCTTGTTGGCACACAATATATAAATGTTAATGTTAACACTAACAAGAAAAAACAGTAGTATATCAATATTCAAATATTTTGGAACTCAACTTTTTCATGGTTCGTATAAAATAATTTAGTTCTTATGACATAAACGCCATTTTTGCTTCAACTCCCTCGTGGTCAAATAGCATTTTCGGCGTGAGATATCCTGATTTGACTCCCTGCCGTATTATGTGGATCGCATCCCCTCATGTTAAGCTGTAGGTTTATGTCTCATGTAGCCTTGCTGCTAAAAATGACGCTCCTCAAAATACAGATCCACATATTTGCTTATTTCCTTTAGAGTTATTTTTAATGTATTTGCTCATTCTGCCCTTGTGAATGAGTTATATTATCGCAATATTACCATTAGGTACTAGCATTTTTATTGCACAACGTAAGTATAATTGTGTTATATAAGTGTGTGTTATTGGAGTTTATTTTGTGTTATTGGAGTATGAAAAAACAAGTTGTAGTGGCTGATAACATCTAGAAGATAGCATCAAGCAGTAAATGACAAGAGAAAAAGATGTTGTAGGACAATCGCTAATCACAACGAAAGCTTCAACAATATGTACTCACAACCGTAAACACAATCCGTGTTGCATCTGATTTATCCATGACCAAAGATTGGAGTCAACCTTAAATTGTGGGCACATCTCTCTCATATAGCCTCGATGTTCAATAGAATGCTAAACTCCAAGTCAACCAACCAACGGAGTATTGTTTATAAAAGTTAAGTTTTTTTTTTTTTTTTTTAATTCTGTGGGTACATGAAACGGGACCCACAGTGCAGGTGCACTTTAATTAATGCACCACCGGAGAGGGCTATGACCACTGTAAGTGGACATTTTTATGCCACTTACTTGATTTATATTAATAATGATTTTTTTAATTTGTACTTTTATATGATAAATATATATATACGTATTAGATAATATTATATACGTATTAATATAATTTTTATGTGTAGTATATATATAGAGAGAGTGAGTATTGCCTGAAAGAAAGGGCCGAATCGATAAGTAGGCCAGGTACTTTCATATGAAAAGAAGAATTGAAGATTAATTAGATAATTTGCGAAAAGATATACTACACCACATGTTTTATTTTCTCTTTCTTTTTTCCTTCTCAGGTCTAGGATCTTCTTTAAAGTTTATCAATTCACACAAAAAGATTCAAATACAGTAAAGAAAATTCAAACATGGTAGATAACTAGAGTATGTTTTGCCTCAAATAACCTGGAATTCGTACTCACTGCGAAAACAAAAATCTTTGCTACTTTTTTTTTTTTAAACTTTCTTCCATACTTAGATCCATTTTTTTTTTCGAATAGAAATTATAGTTTATGGTATATTCAAGACTTGTAGGTGAACCAGTTACATTCTAGAAGAGACGAGGGACATTCAAGGTTTAATGAGATGCCAGGTGTTAACGAATTCTAACAGCTAAAGATAGAGATTAGCAGCTGTAGGTGTCTTAAGCATCACTTTCTTTTCTTTTCTGTTGGTGATTGTGCCAGTCAGTAATGTCCCTATTTCCCTCTCTGTTTCTTCCCAACTGTTCCGTATCAATTACTTAAAATATACAAGTAAAATTATAGGAAAAGAAACAACACTCTAGATGGGCCCTACACTTCCGTCGTACAATGAAAGGACATGAAGTAAAATAATATTGTATAAGATTCTAAAACCGATATCACAGTTCACACTTATTTGGCGAGCATGAATTCCCTCACTTTTCCAGGTTTTCCAGGTCATAATGTACAAATTTCAAGAACGTAAAAGAACAACTATATTCTCCCGATCAGGTACTTCCTCTTCTACTATGAACGCTTCTTGTGCCAAAACTACCAAAGAAATTCATCAATCATCATGAATTGTTGTTCATCACCATGATCATCAAAAATACATGAACAAAACATCCTTTCTAAAACAAAGTATGTTATCACCAGTTAGTGGTTGCATGTAATTTCCTTTTTTTCGGTATATTTTCAGGTATTTATCTTTAAAAAATTTCTAAGTAAAATTTTGTCCATTCCAAGTGCATTCCCATGTTATCCATGTATCCCACATATCTTACAGCACTTTCATACTTAAAAAAAAAAAAAAAAAAAAAATTGTTATCATACATTAAGCAAATATGGAGCGACGGTAGGATAGTCAGTAAGATGTCTACTTACCAACCCAAGGACCGGGTTCGACTAACTTGTGTAATTGTTTTTGAAGCTGACTTGTGCAGTTGTTCTTCCAATAAAATCATAAAAGAAAAGTAAAAATTTGCGCTATTAGCCCTGTGTTCTAAAAGTAACAAGTAATTTCATTTTAATTTACAAAATAAAAAATATATTTCTTTCTTGTTATTTTATCGAATAGTTATTATTTCAAATACATTTTTTATACATAATAATGGTAGCTTTACAATACAAAATATCTGTTCTAAGATGTTGATTATACAAAACTTCAATATTGAAGTTATAATTTACTAGTGTTAAACAATAAAATCAAAGCATTTCTTAGTTACAAAAATAATCTTCATAAGGAATTTTTATGTATTGTAGTTGTTTAATTACACAGGCAGGCCTATATGTGAAGAAACAGTGAAATTTTATGTTTCTGAAATACGTAATTGATACATTCACAAAAGTTTCTTTTCGTTTTCTTGTTACATTTTGAACAACGGATGGGATAGATATTTGTACTCTACGAACTCGATCTATGCTGCCTGTAATTTACACACACACACACACACACACACACACACACACACACACACACACACACACACACACACACACACACACACACACACACACACACATGCACACACGCACACACACATCACACACACACACATGCACACACGCACACACACATCACACACACCAGGGGCGTATCCAGGACCGACTTCTGGGGGAGCGGTGGGTTATAATACTGCTACTTTTAAGGACTCCAAACTTTGGGATGGGTTTTATTTATATGTATAAAATAAGAAAATTCCCTCTTCTGGGGTTGGGGCGATTGCCCCGATCGCCCCCTGGATCCGCCCCTGACACACACACACACACACACACACACACACGCAGACGGAGTGAGAGAGAGAGAGAGAGAGAGAGAGAGAGAGAAACACTATGTACATTGTTACTTGTCAACTTTAAATATTAGTAAGTTTTTCGGTTCCCGAAAGCTACTTGGAAAATTATAATTCGTTGCTGTCTAACTTTGCTCTACAATAATTCAATTTTATAGATCAATGTGCAGTTAAATGTGGTGGAAAATGTCTCACCTAACATCACTATATATAATATTCAATATTGCCCGGCTTATGTAAAGTTTTTCCAAATGTTTCTACATCGTAATGAAAATTTTCCGATCTATGAAAAATAGTTTCACTTCTTTCTACATAGTACTGGAAATTTTCTGAGCCATTAAAATTCATAGATTCTTTAAAGATCTTTCACTTTTTAACATTTCTACACATGAATTCAATCAATTTTATGGTTAATGAGGAATTGTTACTTAATCACCGATATTTGTTTAGAACGGAAAACTTTCCGCAAAGATATAGCGGAAAATTTTCCACCTCACATCACTACTTCTTCCGTTATTCGTCCGAAAGCTTCAGTTATTAGAAGTATAAGGGTAACCAAGGAAGTTTTGTCGCTTTTTGTAGAGGTCTGTGTTCAGTTGGCACACACACCGTGAGTTCAATGTGAATGGAGATAAGGCGAAGGTCAGTTGTTGGTGTGGGTATATTCAACATACTACCTGGTTGTGGCAGTCAGTTACACCCTGAACTTGCGTAAGGACAGACTGAACATGGGACCTCCACAGAGCATCATAAGGGCGTGTATGCTTTATGAGTTCAAACTGGGATCAAACGTCACTGCAGCGGGGTGTAAGATATGCCAGACCTTTGGTGAGGGTATCGTGATTACGCGGACAGTGCAACGGTAGTTTAACAAGTTTAAGGACGGTGACGAAACACTCGAAGATGCACTACGTGCCGGAAAATCAACACGTGTACAAAATGAAGATCTTCAGCCAGCATTTGAGGAAAATACTGGCCAGACATTTGAGGAACTGGGACTACAATTCAGTGTTAGTGGAGAAACCATTCGGCAGCACAAACATCAACTTAGGAAGCACTAGAAGTTGGGTCGATAGGTCCCACATGATTTGATTCCGGGCCAGAAGTCAATGCGAAGCAGTTTTGTTTACCTTTACTGTGTTTCTTTGCTGTCTCGTCTGAGGAAGAAGCCATTTCTGGACAGGGTGTTGACACGTAGTGAGAAGTGGATCCTGTATGAAGTTCCACGGCGCCGTCATCATTGGTTAGCATCGAATGAACCGGTTCCAAAACAACTGAAACAAACGCTGTACCAGAAGAGGGTTCTCCTGTGTGTTTGGTGGACTGCTTCCAGCATCGCATCGAGAACTGCTACCAGCTGGTCAGAGCATCAATGCTACTGTGTACTATCAGCAGTTGAGTCGTGTTCAAGGAAAACTCAAAACTCTGGAGCCAGCACTTTTGAATAGCAAAGAGGTCCTCCTGTTACAAGACAACGCTAAGCTAAACATGGCTAGGATGACCGGGCACACCATTCTACGTGTTGGATGGGAGACACTATTGTGTCCGCCGTACTCGCCGGACATTGCATTGTCCGATTATCACATGTTCCATTTCTTGGACAATCACCTTAGAGGACGCAGTTCAAATCCCTAGTACAGATGCAAAATGCACTTGATACATTCTTCGCTTCACAGCCCACCAAGTTCTAGCGCGATGAAATCCATGGCCTTCCAGAACGTTGGTAGAAGGTCGTGTTTGCTGATGGGTACTACTTTTGATCTTCCAGGTGCGTCTTAGATGACATATCGATATTCGAAGATGTTGGGTGAAAAATCGACAGGTTACCTTTATAGCTGTGTCTTCATAAAAGGAGTGACGTGTATCACCCTTACCGAAAGATAAACAGCTATATAACCTATTAGCTAACACCATAATTTGATAAAAATAGAGTTATATAAATAAATAATTTCTCCTAGAAAAATTAAAAACTATTATATTATTTATTGGCAACGAAGAACAATTTTAGCGCCACAAAATTCTTCAATCTACTCGAAAACTAAGTATGAGAATTTACTCTCAGGCATGTTATTTTGCTCAGCCCAATGTCATATATCGACTGATACATGTCTTACTTTCCGATGATGTTTTGGTTAAACAAAAATTATGGTTTAACACTAGGCAGTATCTCATCAACTATACTATGTATCATCGTTTTGCTAGCATCACAATGAAAAAAATTAATAATGATGTGTTTTAGTATCAGTTTCTTCTTAGTAAGAGCATGGTTGTTGTATAGCATCAATTTTTAAGTTTGTAAAGAAAGTAGTTTTTCTTCATTTTCTGCAAAACTACGCATGAGGTTTTATACTCACGCACATCATATTGTTCAGCTCAATAAGATCTATGGATTGGTATACGCTAACTATCCAGAATATTTTATGACTACCTTACGTGGTATATCCAAATTTGTCTCGTGCAAGCAATGGGACCTTTGTAGGTGACTGGAGGAATGGCGCACCATATCTGCATAAGCAAGTCACTTAATTGGATATTGTAAATTCCGCTGAAGGGGTGAAGATCTCGGTTCTGACATTCAATGACATCCCAAATATGTTAAACTGAGTTAGATGGGGTGAGTCTGGGAGCCAATGCAGCAATTGGAAGTTATTATTATGTCTTCGAACCATTGCAGTACAACGTGGCCTTGAGACAAGAAGCGTTGCCCTGCTGAAAGATCTCATTCCAAAGTGGCAGTATGGTCGACATGGATGAGTGTACATGATCTGCCAATAGCAAGGAGTTACGCGTGCCTTCCACACGCAATACTAGGCACATGAATTACAACGTGAAAGATCCCTAAATCATAACTGAGCTACCACCAGGCTGTCGCCATCCTATTGTACACGTCTCTACTTCGCGTCAACCGAATTGGCATATGGCATCAGCCAATAAACTCACAGTGCGCTGTTATTAAACCTTCAGTGACGAATCTAATCATCCATAATTGACCGCAAATACGAACAAAATCAATTATTAATGGTTAGATTCCTCCCTGAAGGTTTTTTAATAGCGCTCTGCGAGCTTATTGCCTGATACCATACGCCAATTCGGGTGACGTGGTGTATAGCAGCTGTTCTCCTGGAAGACGACGAATTCTGATCTATCCAATTATGTTATTTAGGCAATATCTGATTTATCGGTTTAAACAGTTGTACCATTGCTCTGCGGTCCAATGACGATGAGCACGTGCCTATTTCAATTGTTGTTGATTATGCTGTACGGTTAACATTGGTATATGCGTGGGATATCGGCTGCGAAGATCCATATTTAACAGTGTAAGATGAACTCTTTACTCAGTTACAGTGTGCTAAATGTGCTGTTAATTGTGTGCTCTAACCTGTTTTACCAAACTTGCCAGTTTACGACATCCAAAATCTTAAATGAGGTGTGGCCATCACATGTCTTGTGGTTTTACGTTTGTTTCGTCGTCCTTTCTCACCTTTGGAAAATACCAACCACAACAGTTTGTGAACACGCAACAAATAGCACTGTTTCCGAGATGTCATTCCTTGCTGTCTGATTATCACAATCTTGACCCTATCAATCTCTGAAACATCGCCAGCCTCCCCCATACCACACACAAGCACTACGCTGACAGATGGAGTGAGATCCTTCTCAACATCCGGTGAGCAGTTCCGCTGTACTCCGTACCTCTTACGTAATGATCTAAGCAAATATGTCCAGATCCTGTATTGCTAAAGAAACTTTGGGGGAGCTGAGTGCTTCAGTCTCCAGGATCGCCGCCTATGAGTGCCCATACGAAACGTTCGAATTTTGGACGAAACTCTGTGTTCAGAATATGAAATCTATATGAAAAGTGTAGAAGAACGTACGCAAAATATTGCCCATAGCAACATGGGCAGCATTCGCTAGTTATCAATTAGAGCCATGAATAAACAATAATAAATTATACATTTATATTATTAAGAACAATTATTAACAACAATAGTAAATTACACAGGTATTAAATTGTGAATATGTCCGGTACAGGAAAAACAAAGACAGAGGTGAGAGCTCTACCACTGAGCCACTGTTCCCTCCTTGTATACTAAGAACCATGATTGTTTTAAAATTATAACCAGTGTACTATTGTAGTCATCGCATTGTTATTGGATGATTTATTTGTTATATTAAAATTACATAACTTAAAAAAAAAACAAGGCAAAGTTAGAAAAGACAGGACTGTTTATTTTCAGAACCGTAGCTATGGGGGGAGTGGGGCGGTTGCCCCGGGCGCTGATAGCAAAGGGGCGCCGAACTAGCAAGAATAAAGAAAAGGTTTCGGAAAAGCGTAAACGACGCAGCGGCCCGTAAAAGAATTGGCACCCTATTAAATCAATATTGTCGGTTTGCAAATAAATACATTTTGTTAATTTTTTTTGCTCGCTTCGCTCGCAACTCAAGTTTTTCAATAAGAGTCACAATAAGTTTTTGCTTATTACTTAAAGAAAGTTATATACGATTTGTTAATGACGATGTGATATACAAGGTATCGAGTAATGACTTGTAGTGTACGCACGAGCGTTTTCAAACTCGGAAACGGTCAAAGTCTGAAATACTTGTTCAGCGTTGTGATTGTGATGAGTTTGTTTAGTTAATCATGCTTTTCTACTCAATCGGATTAATCACAATGGTGAGAATGAAGGTATGAAAATGAGACGAGTGTAGAGACACATGCAAGCTGCTGTTTGCCTGCGAATCTAAAACTGAAGGTAAACAAGGGGAATATATTCGAAATCGAACTCAACGAATTTCGTCTTTTTCAAAGACTAATCACTACCAGTGCTTTACTTTTTATTCCATTGACGTACGAAATGCTTCTAATTTGAAGGAATTTATTGGGATCATTTCTCCATCAACTAGTTGTATCGCCAGGATGTTTTCTGTGCATACATATTAGTTGTGCTCTGTTTTATCTATCTACATACAGACAGAACTTAAACCTTCTGAATTTCCTTTGAATTACTCTACCTTCGCCTTAAAATTCTCTAATAGAATTTTCATATGGTATCGCGGGACTTGATCGAATACCCGTGATAGTTCTTAAAAAGTGTATTTTATATCTTCTGTTGGGGCATGTACATTTAACACAATAATATCACATCATCGATCCTTAAGAGTAATAAAAGAAAGTCTATCATTAATAAATTCAATCCGTTTAATTGTTGATATTAAAAGAATCGAAATTAAAATGCTATTTGTGTGGTCATATACAGAATAAAGTTACAGAAGTTCAAAATTCTTACTGAAAATAATGCTATCACCCATTTCGAACATTTTAAAAGCAAATAGTTTCTAATGTATTGAAATTTCATTTCTTATGGATAGTATGAAACGTTACAAATAGTTGTACTGTAAATTTCCATAACTGATTTCCAAGTGGATCTCTTTACCAACCCAAGGTAGCTTTCACAAGTTTAACAAAAAGTCCAAAGTACGTCTCTTGAAAACAGCTCTTATTTGTAAAGTAATACATAATGATAGCTTTTGGCTGTTGTAATGGTCTGTCCAAGCAGCTTGATAAAAAATCAACACAGCTTAACAACAAAAGCTTCTTCTCTTATATGCAAAGAAAAGAAGGAAAACCTTGGTGTGGTGAGTGTAGAGGGGCACCCAATTCTACTTTGCCCCGGGCGCCGAAATCTTTAGCTACGGCTCTGACTGTTTTATACAAACAGAAACTGGTCTTCTACGATATTCCATACCAGAAGATATAATTAAGCTCAACTCCCCTTTGACCTTTAGTGTATTTCATAGACTGTCTATTTACGCTAGCCTGAATAGAGAATTCGAATCAACTTATTCATTGTAGATTGCGAAATAGTTCTTGGGACTCCTCTGGGTTTCGACAGATGGACATCTTGTCCCCTTCGTGGATGCGTCCCTCAACAAGAAACTCCTAAAAAAAGCCTTTAGAAGTCGTTTGTTGGTCCTAACTAAACCAGAAGATCATTTCTGTCAGTACATGTGGAATATATTTGCCAATGACGTAAGTCATTAAATATACATACGTACGCGCATACAGACACATATACAGCGAGCCACAATTTCTGTGTAAAGAGTGGCGAAAATGTCTTTTTCTTAGACGAATGTCAAACATGGAGACACAAACAAAAGCCACACCCACACCATGTTTTGAGAGAATTAATTAGTGGAAATAACTCTTTTCCCCTTTCCCTCCGTTCCCACACTTTCGGTCTTCCTGTTGGCGCTAATTCAACAATAGAAATACCAAGAAATGAACACAAACGACATTTGGTCATTTCCATAATAATGCGAGTTCAATTGCGCGTGGTCGATTCTTTGTATTCAATTCTGAAAACACTTTGTTATTTTTAAGGTTCAACTTATTAATGAAAGATTTGTTTTGGTATACATTCCAACGTTAATAATTCGAAGATTTCTCTATTGAAAAGACAGAAACAACATTTAGGCTATAGAACCTATTGGCATAGAAATCATAGCTTGGTAAGTCTTGTATGAGATTGCGAAATGACAGCTCTTTGCACTAGTACTATACTAAGAACCAAGGACGCCGATCCTGGAGAGCCCGGGGGCCCGGGCTTTCCCAAAGCTCATGTGGGCCCTCTATTGTATTTATGAATATACAATATTTGGCATAATTTGAATGCAATTTGTCTTAAAATCCTCATATATATACTTTCTCATCTGAATGCCCTCCCCAAATT
Source organism: Thermobia domestica (assembly GCF_964235325.1). Lineage (NCBI taxonomy): Eukaryota > Metazoa > Arthropoda > Insecta > Zygentoma > Lepismatidae > Thermobia > Thermobia domestica. Next base: position 131,469,053 of record NC_137454.1, on the reverse strand, counting down.
TACAGAGAAATCGGCGCCCTTGGTAAGAACCACTTCCTGCTAACAAATAAACTTATTTAGGAAACTAACCTTGTCCTGCAATGACTCGTCTTCCAAGAATTCTATGGTTACGACTATCAAACGTTAACCTCCTACGCAGACGCCGCTTGGCCAACTGATCTGGGAAGGTCTCTACTAGACCCACCTAGCAGAACTCTCTACTACGCCTAGGAACGACAGCGCTCTTTCAATGCGGTTTCTTTTGGGTCCCCCCTCGTATGTTTTCCTTTGAATCAATATCTACATGAGCAAATTTCGGAGGTACGAGGAGCATTTGATAAGTCATTGTCTTGAAATGAAAGGAATTGTGTTTCGATCTGTGAAAAACAATTTCCTTTTCTACATAGCCCCCTTTTAGGTTGATATAAATTGTCCAACGTTTTTCCAACACTTTTATAAGTCTACCTTTCACAAAGTAAACTTTGTCTAAGAATGCTGCAGAACATCATGATCTCTTCAACAGATATAAATATCCTTCCGCTGAACCAGGTCTTCAGCAGTGGCGGATCTAGGCCAGGGCCGGGGGAAGGGGGGGCTAGGCCTCCCAGTTTTTTGAGTTACAAAAAATTAAACTATTATTTATATATTTTTGAAAGTTTATAGTAAACTTATCATAGTCTGGGTTCTAGTATTGCCCCCCCCCACTTTTTACCTTCTAGCTCAGTCACTGGTCTTCAGATCTCCAAAGGAAAAGTCAGAGGGGAAGCATTTTCCTGCTGAAGAAGAGTTTTGCTATATGGACCCGCTTTTCATTAGTTCTTTGTGAAAACTATCTAATAAGAAGGTATAGTAATGATTTGTAAATATTTCACTCTTTTGTTTGTAGTCAATGAAAATAATGCCATTGAAATCCTGGAAGAATCGTTGCCATGCCTTTGACAGCCAATAAAACAATTCTTATCTTTTCTTGGAGCACGTTTTCCTACTGAAATCCACTGGTTTGACTGTTCTTTGATTTCTAGTTAATAGTAATAGGTTCAAACTTCATTAACATTGAAAAACTCACTTGGGTTATTCTTCCACATGCCCAAACACTGTCTAAGAATTTTCATGAGTTTCCAAGTTTGAACAACAGTGAGCAATCGCGGGATCCATCTTGGCGACAGTTCCCTTATACCTAACTACTCATGAAGGATATTAGAAACTCGTTCGACTAATATGTTTACTACTTTATATGTCTCTAATATCTTTACTTGACGATTTTTCAATACAATGTCACGAATTTTATTCACCATTTCTTCAGATGTGTAACTCTATTGGAAACCTCAACATCGTCCATGCTCATACGACCACAATGATGCTCTATGAATTTCTTTTGCCTCATACTATTGGAAGGAAAAATCTCCATATTACTTTCGAGGCTTTTTTCTTTTCGTTTTCTTAATAGTTTATCCTTGCGAAAAGTAATATCAATCAGAACACAAAATTAACTTATTTCCATTTCAAATGGTAAACATGCAGTTATTAGATTCAGAATGTTGTCAACAATACTACATATGTATAAAATCGAAGCCAATCAAAATGCTGAGTGTATTTATTGAAAATGATCAACTGTAACCACGAAATAAAAATTGCAATCGAAGTGCCACTTCGTGAAGTCAGGGACTTAGCATATTAAAAGCAACTCGATTCGTTAGTCAAAAGTATGAAAATCAAAACTCTTCATAAACTACAGCTCCCAGGCTTGCTACCTTCCAAACAGAAATAATACGTGCACTATAAGCTGCGGGGAAGAAGTAAAGATATTTTACAAATATGTATATTTTACATAGCTGTATGTAAAGTAGCAAATATGAATAATGGCATGCAATACTTTGTCAATACTTTTTTTCTGGCATAGATCCTTGTGTTATTAGTATTACTATTCCTGCTAGAAATGGGATGACCAGATTTATAAAATAAAATAAAACAAAATAAACCGGTATACTTGGGGAACTGGCATAATTTGCCAATCTACCTAGGTATAGGCCTAGTCATTATTTTGTCGTCACACTGCAAGTGAGGTAGAAGCGTCTAGCTTTTCAAAATAACTAGAGTTTTTATTTATTTAACCTTATTCCAATTTTAATTGTATATTATCTTTTAAGATTTAACAAAAATTAGAATTAGGGTCATCGATTATCTCTTGAATTCATACTTTTTTGATAATTGAATTTCTTGTAGAAGGTTTGGTCTTTCCTTGGAAGTACTGTTGAACTCAAAACAAGAAATTACTAGTAGACCTATACACTGTAACTATGAGCCAGAAACAGCTCACTTAAAAAAAAAAAAAAAAAAAAAAAAAAATGGGCCCGGTTTACGTTTTTTTCGAGAGCATTTGATACGTGTATACATAGTTAAAAGAAAGTTAGTATGTCGTAAGAGAAGGATAGGTACTGCATACTTCCGCACGTAACCACTACCCTTCCGTAAACAACCAACTAGCTTAATAAGGTAAGCTATAAGACTAAGAAAACATCCTTTTTCTTATATGTTCAAGTCAATGTTGGCCCGTCCATCTAAACATATGCTCTAAAATTTACCATCTAAACATAGGTAAATTTACAAAATATGGTGGCAATCTGTTTGCCAAACCTCTATGTAAATCAATTTATACCTATAAAGTAAAATTACTAATATAAAATGCTGTAAAATTACATTTTTATCATATTTTCTTATACATACATTTACTGTAAATTTGTAAAAAAAAAAAAAAAAAAAAATCAAATTTTGTAATTTAATCTAAGGGAATGTATATCAATCTACAAAATGAAAGGTACATGATTTTACATTGATATTTGACATTTTAATTACAGAAGTTTTTGAAATTTTCCAAATGCAGTGATATTTTTTGTGTAAATAGTGAGTGTCGTGAATAGTTCCATAAGCATCTCCATCCGAGTACTACGTAAAGACATTTGATCACACAAGGATTGACGGTCAAGCAGATTACCAACATCGCTCTGATATTGCTAAAATTAATGAAAATATAGAAACAAACAGAGCAGAATGTCTGATTAGTGGAATAGCTTTTCTTTATCAAAGCAGGGCTTGGAATATAGAAGAAATGAATGAATGAATGATAGAGGTTTAATAGGGAATGTCAGCAGCGTGGCTATTTGTCCCCGTCACGATTTGTATTTGATTGTAAGATATGATTAGAAAGTTGCATACCATTCATTGAACGTAACTACATTTGCTAGAACTTACAAAATAATTCAAAATGACCGAAGAAGCTCTGTAATAGAGAAAATGCTTAACGAAATAAGGCATGGTTTCTTTTAGTTTTCACTTTGTTGGAATATTGCTTCACAAAATAACAAGAAAAACAATTTTGAACACTGACACATGTGGAAAATGATTTCCATATTTTACAGATGTTACTGGAAACCGACCACCCGTAGTATGAGCTGAACATGTATAAAATTCGAATGAAATCTTTGATGTCCTACGATTAAATCATTTAGGTTAAAGAAGACATGATTATGGCAGAATTCGTGGAATGTTAATGTGGGAGGAAACGGAAGAGCCTTGAGGAAACCCATAAACATAATGTTTTTCATGTTGAACACATACTAATATTATTTTATGTTTGATCATGTCGAAAGATGTATTACTATTCATGACCTGTGCTCCGATCGACAACAGCACCGCACTCTACTGCTTCATAGACGTAGTATCTTGTAGTATAGGACCCCTTTCGAACTTTAGATTTCTTCCTACTAAAATTTCTGGGTGCGCACTTGAGCTCAGCCATCTCATTAGCAGGTTAGAAATATTTTTCACCATATAATATTTATTCCATGCTAACTGTAACATAGTTCTATTATACAGTATTTACAGTTTGATTATCATGTTTATAGTAAAACTGAGTTATTTAATTATTAAGTAATAGATTCTATAATCTACTTCTGCTATAGTTGCCTACTATAATTTTAATTGAGTATAGCTTAAATCTGGAATTTACACAGTTGAATGGAAAAATATTGTTGGAGGTATGCGGAAAAAGAAAGGTTGAATGCCACTATCTTAAACGGCAGATATTTGGCAGACAAACGCAGATAAACGGCAGACCATGCGAGCAGATATTTTCTACAGTATATGAACGTTTTGAACATAAACTCGGCACGTAATGGCCTCATTTCATTGTGGATCGTACGATATTAGTCGGGCGACACTTTTCTAGGTAGGACGCCGGATTGCAAGAAGACTTATTAAATGTGTATACCATAATCACGTGATAATCACCTCAATAATCATATGGGGCCTTACGCAGAGTCGTTCTGACGCGTGACTAGTACAATACTAAAGTGTTCGACTCTATGGGCCTTATGCAGAATCGTTCTGGAGCATGATTAGTGCCATACTAACGAGTTCGACTAACATATGCTTCCTGCAGTAATCAGGTCTTTAGTATGACGCTAATCATACATCAAAACGACTCTGCATAACGCGTTATGTTTCCTGCAGTAGTCAGGCCTTTAGTATGATGCTAATCATACAACAAAACACTTTGCATAAGGCCCATTAGCCTTGAATTAAGAGAAATTTTGAGAGCTGAAGTAGTGGGAAAAAACTTAAGCTGCAGATTATCTTCGAAAGAGGATAACAACAAACAGAGGGCGCAACTCAATGAAACATGGTGTAATATTTGAAGAAGTGTCTTGAGAACAGGACATAACATGTGGGGCCAGGGATAAAAGGTAGGGGGATGCATGACATCACGCCATCTCCCGTGGCTATCTTTGATCATTGTAATTTTTTTTTTTTAGAAAGTGAAGGGACGCCACAGATATTTTCTGGAAGTGGAGGACGCCATCCTCCCACGTTCCCCCTCACTTTCAGCCCTGTGTGGGCACAATGTAGTATAAATTTTGAATGAACAGAGTGCACTGTTCACCAGAGTTTGTATTGTGTTCAGAATGTATAGTCAATCTTTATTTCTTAACTTATTTAATGAGCCATTCGCAGTTTCAACTTGGTTTGGATTGCACTAAGACATGCTTAAACTTTGACTTTGAGATAAGCATATATCTAATAAAAGCATCCCTTCCGTTGCTAGGCGGAATTCTAGTTGCATATATTAGCTCTAAAATTACCACAGTTATCCAAGTAGGATAGGTATTATATTAAATTAGTTATGGTTCCTTAGATCGTATCTATCCTATTTGGATAACTGTATTCTTTATCTGAAAATATATGCTATTCACCAAATATTCATGAATAGATCATATTTATTGGCTACATGAAATATTATTTGACTAGAGCAAACACAACCCCACAATCAAAACACATATTTTCATTGAATAGTACAAAGATTTTTTTAAAAAGAAAGCACTAAATTAATAAGAGAAAAAATATTTAGTTCACTTACTTGTTTCAAACTTGGCTAATTGCTGAAAATCTCATTTCACGAACACTACTCTCTTTTTCACTTGAAACACCTCCCTATACTATACTATATTTAAACGGTTTAATTTCACTTTTGTCTTGATAACGCACAAATAAACAGAATAATTCACTTAGTTAAAACCATTCGTGAAGATGTAACCACGACTACACTAAAAAAAGAAATCTTTTATCTTTTGAGATCTTAAAACTTGCTTGCACAACAGGCTATAACGTAAATCCACGAACACTTCTAAGAGCCAAGCTATACAAACAAATTCACACGCGAGTTAAATGCGACTGTTAATACATTCTTCGTGAGCACAATAAACACTAAACACACTGTATCCACCTGACAATCGTTTGACTATCATTTCACAACAAAAGGACCAACTGAATTACTGATTATATTTTCTTTTTTTAATAAGAAAACTTTAGTGTGAAACTATGTGGGTTGAGACGAGCTTTAAAAAATCTATACTGTTTTCTTTTTTCTTTTGCTTTTTTACTTTGATCTTGCTCTTCATTTTTTTTCTAATCTTATCAAACGATCCAAACTTGTCGATTCGACCTTTGAATACAATTAATTTCCTTTCCGCATGATTTATTATCTTGTATGTTTATAGCATAAAATTACTATGTAAGGTATACTTCAAAGAACAATGGAGTTGGGAAACTGGTGATATGTGTGACATTATCTCAACTTTCAAGTTCAAAAATGACGGATAAGCATATTAATTAGCGTCTATCAATAGAGTTTTTATTGTCTTATGTAAACATAGATAATTACGAACAATAATCAAAAAATAACTAGACACATTTCCGGAGTTTAAAATATTTATTCTAGAAATGAGTATAATATCTGGTTGTATGTTTAGTTTCTTGCCCTAAAGGTTATCCTTTAATGATTAAAAATCAAGACCACAAAAATTGAGAAGTAATATTCTAACCAATATAGTCGGAATACAAATAATAAGAGAACGGTGGTGTATGTCAACATTGAACAAATGAAAGATTACGAGCGAATTAAGTAAATGAAATAGATAAGAATCACAGACAATTGTTTTTCCTCATTCGAAAGGTTTGTTATTTTATTAAGAGTGTTTTCCCCACATTCTCTTTACAATATCTATTATTTTTTAAAACAAGAGATACTTAAAGTATATTTAAGTTAAAACACTGCAAACAGTTTGAATTTGCATAGTAATGATGTTTCTCTAACATAACACATTTCTTCTTCTTCTTCTTCTTCTTTATGATAGTCCTCTAGCAAATGTGTTGACACTTAATTTAGTGTAAAAGAACACACAGTGCGTGACTAGTAGAAAGGAAGCATTGATCTAATACACTGATCGTAAGGTTCGATCCCAAATCATCTTGGAGATTTTGGTTTTTGTAGTTAATCTATACTGACATTTCCAGTGGCGGCTCCTAAGGGAAGTAACATGGTTAAAAATTTAAACTTTATCTCTATAAGCCAGGGGAAGAAAGGCACCTAAAACACTAATTCCTGTATAAAGCTTCCTGAAACTGTATGAAACTTTATTCCCTTAACTTGTAGCGAGAGGATTTAAATTTTTACCGATGTGATTTCCCTCAAATGACACCACTGGCTGTTTCCTCTAACTTTATCATCATTCATGTTTCTCATTATTTATCATATTTCTTGATAATTTATGTTGAATGTCCAATGGTAGAAGGCTCATATCTTGCACGAGGGACTTTTAATTTGATCCAACATCGTATGAGTTTTTAGTAGATGATACCGTGTCTGTACGAATTTTTATCAGGACGCTCACATTTCCTCTTATATTCTGATTATACTGATTCTTTTATTATCACTCTCCTGCTAATTTAAAGCCTTCTTACTATACACGATATAAACATGAGACGTTAAAAATTTGGCATTTCATCGTTTGCTTACATTTCCGATTCATCTCATTAAGCCTATATAACATAGAAAAAGTAAGGAAAAGTCATTTATCACGATGAAAATTGATGGATTTTTTTTAAAGGTGTCCAGGTTTCAACAAATGATACAGTTAAAAGAAATGAAATTTTTGAGTTTTACGTCCCACGGTTATCCCGGCTAGGCTAAAGGAGACGGTGCTGATGAGGAATGGATTAAATAGTGGAATTAATAAAGTGGGAGGAAACGGAAGAACCCCGAAGAAACCCACGCACACGATATTTGTCTATCACAAAGTTCACTTGGTGAGAGCAGGGATCGAACCAGGGACCCCATGCACCAGAGGTGAACGCCAGCTAAAAGTGAACACCAGTAAAATTTTGTCAGTTTCTGGCCATCGAAATAAATATGTAAAAATATAAAAAATAGAATTTAGATACATTTAGTGTCGTAGTCATATATTGAATTCAACAATGTTCATTAATATGATATACGAGTGTACGGACATTGAGCTGTATTAACACAAAAGTTTTAAGTTGTAGTAGAATTGATGTTGGCTATATGGCTGACTAATCTGAAGTCTGATCAATCTTTGTGCAAGCTTAGAGTTGCAGGCCTGTTGCTCGTGAGTCTATGATTACGCGTATGTTGCTAACACTTGTAACTCCATTCTCCTAACTACTTTCCCCATTATGTTTATTTTTCTTCTTTTCTCAGGTTGTAAAAACGCATTCCTACATTACAAATCGGTCAGTTAAAAATGACTGGTCTATAAAAATCAAATGACCGGTGATGACCGAAATGCATAAAATGTTGAAAGTAGGAGGAAACGGAAGAACCCAGAGAAACCCCCCCACACACACGGTGTTTGTCTACCACAAAGCCCACTTGACAAGAAATTGGATCGAACCAGGGTTTCCATACACCAGAAGTAAACGCTCTACCACTGAGCCACCGCGGTCCTCTATGATATAAAAGTAAATGACTGAGTTCGTCTATGGCCGTGTTTCTCATATTTTTTTATGTGAGGAATACTTTTACTGTTCAGAATATATTTACGGACTCTGCCCACTTCAAAAGCAAATTTCTCATTTAAAAACAAATACATGACTTGAGCATATATCACTATACCAGTATAATTTTTTGTTGTTAAAATAATATTAATATAAAATCCACTTAATTTCATATATAATTTTATTATTTGCATAATTTACCTGTATACCTGTTTGAGATTTTTCAACCATAGTGAGATGTAGGCAATTTATTATTTTTGAATCCTTTTGGTCTACTATTCAGTGTTTAAGTTAAGGGGATGACAGGGCATACCTCAAGGACCACTGTTTGAGAAATGCTGGTCTATGATATGTAGATAAAAGTAGTAATAATAATAATAATAATAATAATAATAATAATAATAATAATAATAATAATAATAATAATAATAATAATAAAATAATAATAATAATAAAAGGGCACTTTTCATCCGAGACAAGTCTGATAAGACGATGGAGGTTCTTCTTTCTCATCTCAATCATAAATAGATGGGCAATATGACACTTTTAAACTTTCTCCGTTGGGAGAGCTGTTTTATACTTTTGCTTTGGAAGTTTCTTCTTCGTAATTCCATCTAGATATCCTATCCTGGGTCTTCCTCTTCCTGGTTTTCCTTCTGCCTTTCCCTCTATCAACATGGTGATCCAATCGGAGTGTCGAATAAGATGGCCAAGCATGCTGTTTCTTCTTTTTCCTATTATCTTAATGATCTGTCGTCCTTCATTAGCTTCCTTTAGTACATCTTCATTCCTTTGCCTTTCGGTCCATGATACAGTATGTAACACACTTGTTCGTATAGTGTGAATATACTGAAGAAATTGCTCTGTAACCGTCAAAAAGTAAACTTTATGTATTAGCTTTGTTTCAGTTTCTTGTAAGGAAACATCATAAGCACTAATATATAAATGCCACGAACCAAATGTAACATGCAAACCCTAAAACTAGTAAAAAGAACAAAATGCTACTTTTCGTGCAACATAACTTGTTCGTACACCAACTATGTTTTCAGAAGGGTGACACCTTTTCTTGGTCTCTCTAAGCTTGCTAGGTAGTCGCCCTCTAGAGACACAGGGTGCATTACGAAAGACGAGTATACGGTACTTTACGCTGTGAATCTGCTTTGGAGAAAATGGGGCGTCGAAAGGAGTTAAGTAGTGTGATTTTAAAACAAAAGTGATTGTAAACCTTGCCTTAAAAGGTAAGTTATCTAGAAATATAATAAAAAATATGAACAAAACTCATTCAACTAGTCAGTGCATTGCGAACAAATTTAAATACAACGGCTCAACCAGAAATTTAACGCGCAGAGCGCCAGAAAGGAAACTAAATGAGAGAAATGAGTGAATGATTGTGAATGAAATCAAACGGAATTTTAAAATTAGTGTACCACAACTTCGTCAGCAGTAGAAAGTGTGCGTAAGAAAGTAGTGTCCAATTAGACAATCCGCAGAGCTGTAGTAAAACGGCTACCATAGTGGAAGAGCAAGGAAAAGGCCATATGCTAGCAACAAAAATTTTGTTCTTAGAAGTGAGTTTGCTAAGAGGCATTTGAATGACAGTCAGAAAATTTGGGATAGTGTCATCTGGTCAAGTGAGACGAAAATAAACTTATTTGGCTCAGATGGCATCACAAGAGTGGAGAAAAACGATCGCCACAGAAGAGTTATTCAGATGATTCTTAGCAAACACGTCTAAGAACATAATTTTTGTTGTTAACGTATAGCCTTTTCCTTACTCTTCCACTATGGTAGTCGTTTTCCCACAGCACTCTACGGATTGCTTAATTGGACACTGCTTTCCCTCGCACACTTTCTGCTGCTGGAGGAAGTTGTGATACACTAATTTTAAAATTCCGTTTGATTTCATTCACAATCATTCACTCATCTCTCTCATTTAGTTTCCTTTCTGGCGCTCTGCGCGTTAAATTTCTGGTTGAGCCGTTGTATTTAAATTTGTTCGCAATGTACTGACTAGTTGAATGAGTTTTGTTCATATTTTTTATTATATTTCTAGATAACTTACCTTTTAGGGCAAGGTTTATAATCATTTTCTTCAAATCACTACCTAACTCGTTTGGACGACCCATTTTCTTCAAAGTAGATTCACAGCGTTAACTACCGTACAGTCATCTTTCGTAATGTACCCTGTGCCTCTAGGGGGCGACTACCTTGCAAGCTCAGAGAGACCAAGAAAACGTGTCACCCTTTTGAAAACATAGTTGGTGTACGAACAAGTATGTTGCACGAAAAAAGTAGCTTTTTATTCTTTTTACTAGTTTTAGGGTTTTCATGTTACATTTGGTTCGTGGTTTTTATATATTGGTGCTTATGATTTTTCCTTACAACAAACTAAGCAAAGCTAGAACATAAAGTTCACTTTTTGACGGTTGCAGAGCAATTTCTCCAGTATATTCACACTGTACGAACAAGTGTGTTACATACTGTATGCGCAGTATTCTGCGGCAACACTACATTTCAAATGCTTAAAGCTAGGATACTTCAGCTTTCCTTAATGTCCACGTCTGTGATCCGTAAAGCACCACGCTTCATACCAGAGTCTTAATAAATCGTTCTCGAACTTCCAACGGCATGAAAGTTAATTTCCGCAATTTATTCGATTTTGACAAAGTGATGTAGTCATCATGATGTTTCAGCCCATCCTTACCCTGTAAAAAGAAATACATCAACTCCTATCGGAAATCGAAGCAGAGCCTTTTACTTAGTGTTGTAAAAAAACGTTTTTTTTCTGTGAAGTTTTTTTTTTCAATAAAAAAACATCGTTCTTTTTCATGTTTTTTTCAAAAGTCTGTTTTTTTTCTGGCAACTATTATTTATTGATTTATGTGGCAGATTATTGAAATAATCAACAGAACTTGAGTCGAAGCCCTCGTAACTTACAAATCATTTGTTTCTTTGTACCTATACGAGCAAAAGTGTGCAATTTTTCCTTTCGGCCCCAGGTCATTTTTGGCGTTTTCCTGCATTTCCAGTTAGTGACTTATTGCTCAAAAACTATTCATTTGATTGATATGGTTAAGGTCTTGTTTTTTAGAAAATAGAAGTGGATATTTTTTGGTGTAAGTTGCATTGCATTGTTGCCAACGGGTGGGAAATTATTGAGGGAAATGTAGGGGTGAAAATTTACAAAAAATTCCCTAACCGAATTTCAAAATCTTTTGTATCTAGCACCACTGCTGTTATATGGGTTCAAGTCACCTAAAAAGATCTTTGGTGTGTTGACAAGGTACAGTGAAATCCTGAAGTCGCTGGCTTCCATTGAAAGAGGGAAAAAAATTCTGAAATACACATGAAATTTTGACACTTTTTACGCCTCAGAAGCAAAAATCAAATATGCCAAGGCTACAGCTTCTCTAATTATCCTATTGAAACTTTTTATGGTGCGTTCTGTAGGGCAAAGAGGAAGCTTTCAGGTAGTGATACGTTTGTTTCAATGTAGCCAGTAAGAGGGTAATAATAGAGGGGAAAAGGGATTTTTTCCGAATTTTTCACCTAATAGTGGGAATTAATTGTTTTGGCTGGAAACGCTGCCATCAGACAGACGAAAACTATCTGGAAATAAACCGTAGTACTCCAAGAATATATCCTACAAGTATCATGGCGATATATAACAAAGTAAGCATGAAATTAAAAAAAATCTCATTCTACCTCACAAATTCACCATTTTTTTTACCATTTCCAGAAAATGGTTTATTATAAACCTCAACTGTACTTCCCCTAATTATTCTAGTGAAACTTTTTGTGGTGCGCTGTGTAGGCCAAGGATGAGGCTATTATACGCTGGTACGTTTGTTCGAATGTAGCCAACAAGAAGGAAATAATAGAAATAAAAAGGGATTTTTTTCCAAAATTTGCCCCTAAAATCTGGAATTAAAATTTTCTGTAGCTGGCAACACTACCATCCGACACACACAAACTATCTTACAATAAGCTTTGGTATCCCTTTAATATATCCAACAAGTATTGTGACGATATCTAATAAAGCAAGCATGTCAATAAAAAAATCTCATTCTACCTTTAAAAAAAATCACAGTTATCTTTCCAATTAGAGAACAAGGTCTACTGTACACCTCAACTGTACTTCCCCTAATTATCCTATTGAAACTTTCTGTAGTGCGTTGTGTAGAGCAAAGACGAGACTTCCAGATACTGGTACGTTTGTTCCGATATAGCCAACAAGAGGTAAATAATAGACAAAACATATAATTTTTCCAAAATTTCCCCCTAAAATCTGGAATTAAAATTTTCTGTAGCTGGCAACACTGCTACCAGACAGACGCAAATTATTTTAAATTAAACATTGGTACACCTCTAATATATCCTACAAGTATGATGGTGATATTTGAGGAATAAAGTTTCTAATTACCAAAAATATATTACGGTAAACAGAAAAGTAGGCAAACTAGAAAAATCAAGGATTAGAACCTAAATACGAATTTTACGTGCGCCCCCTAATTATCCCATTGTAACGATCTGTACTTGCGTTTGTTAAGTAAGGACAAATGCTCGATTGGCGTAAGTTGACTTGCACTCGGACGTATAAATAGGGATTTATAAACAAAAATTTCTAATTTTTTGCCCAAATATAGGAGAATTTAAATTTCCATAATTGGCAACACTGCGCGCAAGCTCGTCCAATTGATGTCAACAGTTAGGTATCCATCCGAGGTATCTCCCTGGCAAGTCTTAAGGATGTCTTTCTACAACTAAGGAAGCTACAGGGAAAAAAGAAGTAAAGGAAATTCGAAATTAGAAAATTCTCGAATTTTTATCTGGGGTGAAATTTGAGAAGGAAATTCGACACCAGAAGAAAAAGAAATTAATATGATAAACTATAGTCCATCCACATTTTGCAAGAATAATATCCCGATATCTTAATTAGTGTCCACACAGGAGCGGATTAAACAAGTGACACCCGTGTGTGCCACTTTGGCCACCTGGGCCACCGAGTATACGTTTGATTACCTGTTTTGACAGTCTCGACTAATAATAATATCGTTGTAAACAATAACCTTATAAGGAAAATTTTCTCTCCTTTTTACATCTTAGTTCCAACAGTGTTGGTGAGAAATGCAGGGTGTTTCAAAATAAATTTTGGGGCTTTAAGTCTTCGTAGTACTTATTACATTTTATGTACAATTATAAGCAATGCATCAAGTAAAAGAGTACCGCAAACAGTCTTTGCTACAAGTGTTCGATGTGAGATTCATTCGTCACACGGTACACATCTAATCGATAGGCGAGAAAGGCCCATAAACTTTCCGCCATATGGCACAAAACACATTCAATTTAGGGGAGTCTCGTTTCAACTGTACCATCTCCTGAGGATTTGCTGACGGCCAGACGCAAACATAATGAGTGTTCACATTAGCTCTTAGGTGAAAGGTCGATTTATCACTGAAGACGACATGATCCAGAAAATCTTCATTGTTATGCAGGACTTGCGAAATTGGCACGTAAACCGTAATCTGTAGGCTTTAGACCTGTAGCAACTGCAAACGATAAAGACGTAGTTGCAAGCTCCTCCTTAATATTCTTCACACAGACGGTTGCACTGTACAGATTCAGTCTTTATTAAAACACAAAAAGCTTCTGCTCTCTAGTCTCCATCTTTGCTACTTTCTCTTTCTAACGGCATACAGAAGAAACAATGCATGTACATGCGTGAGTACAAAAGTGTTTGAGTTGCTCTTTCATTTGATATAATATTTATAATTGTAAGTTAATTGTAATAGATACTACAAAGTTTCAAAACCCTAATATTAATTTTGAAGCACCCTGCATTACTTCAAATTGAGTTATCCTATATTCATGTCTTTTATATACATGTCATCAGGTCCGGTACTAGTCAATGGCATAATTATTTATATATGACATTTAGAAAAATACTATTAGGCAAATTAGTATTAGTTTTTACCTTTAGACAAGTTATTGGATACTGTTCGTGACATTATTTTTGTACTTAATAAAGACCTGCTTTCACGAAAAAACAAAATTTCATTTCTACTTTTATTTCTTAGTTGATAGTGATGAAAACTGCTGAAACCCGAATTGTTGATAGGTTTGGTATTTATGTAAATTGTAAAATATTTGTAGCGTATTAGTATCTAGCGTATAATTTATGTTGCATTTTACGGTAATTACACCTACATAAAAATATTTCATACTGAAATTGACGTAAGATGCACTACAAATGACTATTTGAAAAAAAAACGAAACTTAGAAAAAAAAGAGAGGCAATGTTTTTTTCTAAAAAAAAACGTAAATTTCTGAAAAAATACGAACCGTTTTTTTTCTATTTACAACACTACTTTTACTGGTTACGCCCTGTTGCTCTCTATGACACGCAGAAACTCTGGTAGACAGTAATCACGCGTTACAAGTTTCAATTTCATCCGATAGATGTCGACCGATGGAGGATATGTGTTGCTATCTAACGGCGAGGTTGTAACTTCTGCTATCTTTGTTTCAATATAGTAGAAAGTGAAATATGGATAGCCACCGTTAAAGTCACCGTTACTCGTGATGATGTTAGTAAATTGAGTCTATTAACGAACTCTGGTGAGATAATCACTTTTGATATCAATGGTAAGAAAAACAGAATTCAAAAATGTCTTTCCGTTCAAGAGTTATCGTGTGGACTAACGGATGAACGTAAGTCACTGTTACGCGGTAAAGTCTTAACAGATTGACTCCATTAACGAATCTGATACTTACTCTAGCAATGTATTGCAAAACTCTCTCGTTCAGGAGTTATTGTGTGGAGTAACGGACGAACTTGAGTCACCGGTACCCGTTAAAATGTTAACGGATTGACTCCATTAACGAAGTTGACCGAAATAATCGCCCTAGCAATCTACTGAAAAAAAAACACGCTCTATTTTAAGAATTGTCATGTGGATTAACGGACGTAGTTAAGTCACCAGTATCTGTTAAGATGTTAACGGATTGACCCAACTAACGAAGTTGGTCGATAGAATCGCCCTAGCTATCCATTGCAAAAAACTCTCTCGTTCAAATGTTATCGTGTGGACTAACGGTCGGACTTCAGTCACCGGTACTCATTAAGATGCTAACGGATTGATTCCATTAACCAAGTTGGTCGAGGTAATTGCCCCTAGCTATGTATTGCAAACATTCAAATTCAAAAACTCGCTTTCAATCAAAAGTTATTGTGTGACATAATAGACATAGTTACTAACATTAGAAGCAATATTATAAGTCATCCTATTAAACGTCCTTATGTGATATACACCAGATGCTCACCCACGGAGAGGGGGTATCCATCGGCTCCGGAGCTCCCAAAATTTCCTAACTCAACGTACATTAGTACACTTTCTCAATAAAATTATACGTACTTGTTTAACAGGGAAATGACTGATGTACCATGAAAATTTTACCTTGCACTTCATCTTTACTCTTTCTCTCATAAAAACAATCTAGCTCTATTATTTTTTTCTAAAAATATAAGTGGAAGTATTTTACAATTACTTATCGTCTCTTTGGTTGAGAATAATATCCGTTCAATAGTACATAAACGTAGTGGCTTGTACTATTGGATCTCTCCTCTTCCCCCCCCCCAAAGATAGGACTTCTCCCAACAAAAATAGCTGGAATCCCGCCTTGTAACGTGATTTCTTAAAATAACCCTCATACTCATTATGTATTCTATATTAAAAATAAAACAGATCCAATAGATCAGTGGTTCTCAAACTGAGGGCTGCTCCTGAGAGTCGAGAAAGAACACCAGGGAGACATACACAACTGGAATATAGAATGAAATGAGAAATTAGTTTTAAAATGGAAAGGTGTGTGTGTGTGTGTGTGTGTGTGTGTGTGTGTGTGTATGCATCTTCCAGGATTACCTAAAGTTTTGTGTGAAACATAACTCAAACTTGCATTTTAAATGTGTTTAAAGATAGTGATCGAAGGAAAGAGACAGGATAACATTAAAATATAGTGATTATAATCAAACCTCTAAAAGAGTTTGAGAAATTTAGTTGAGTGAAAACTGAAAATGAATCGACTGCCTTGTAATTTATATAAACACCTTTCACATTGATTCAACAACAATAGAAACAGACATCAAACAACTAATCATTTAAATAGAAATCAATTCTACAAAATTTTCTTCATCGCTTGTGAATATAAATTATCATTAATGTTATACAGGGCATTTTTTAAAGAACTGACGGATTTCACTTGTTTATAGAATTTCTAATTGCAATTTTCATGAAGTTGGCAACTGATCAAGGAAGAAACGGAAATTTATTGTAATATTTTTACTGGTTTAAATTCATCGCGGACAATACACGCACAGCTTTAAGAAAAAGAGAAAATGTCTAGAAAATGTCCATGAGTGTATGTTACACATTCAAGCAGTGTGCTGATTTGAGTTTTCGGGTCTAGTTTAAAACCCCCACAGCCAAAACTCCCACACTCAAGAAATGTCAAAACGCCCACACGATCGGTCATAACTCCCACACAAATGGACAAATCTCCCAAACGCACGAACGGTCAAAACCCCCACAGCCCAAACTCCCACACTCAAGAAATGTCAAAACGCCCAAACAATCGGTCAAAACTCCCACCCAAATGGACAAAACAGCCACACATAGCAACGGTGATAACCCCACATAAATGGACAAAACTCCCACACAAATGGACAAAACTCCCACACAAATGGTCAAAACTCCCACATGCAGAAATTGTCACAACTGCCACACAAATGGACAAAAACCCCACACAACCGGAAAAATCTCCCACACTCTGAAATGATCGTGATTGCACGTCTTTGTTGGGGCTCTTTATGACGCCCACTTTAGTGTTTCTGTCATTAGAAAACAGTGCAAGAAGAATAGTTGCAACATCAGTTTAAGTGGAATAAAAAATGTTATTAAAAAGTACAAGGGCAAGACATGCAACCAGGATCATTTCAGAGTGTGGGAGATTTGTCCGATTGTGTGGGGGTTTTGTCCATTTGTGTGGCAGTTGTGACAATTTTTGCATGTGGTAGTTTTGCCCATTTGTGTGGGGGTTTTGTCCATTTATGTGGGGATTGTGACCGTTGTTATGTGTGGGAGTTTTGTCCATTTGTGTGGGAGTTATGACCATTGGAGGTTATGACCAATAACCAGTGTGGGTGTTTTGGCTGTGGGAGTTATGACCGTTTGTGCATTTGGGAGATTTGTCCGTTTGTGTGGGAGTTATGACCGATTGTGTGGGCGTTTTGACATTTCTTGAGTGTGGGAGTTTTGGCTGTGGGGGTTATGACCGTTCGTGTATTTGGGAGATTTGTCCATTTGTGTGGGGTTATGACAGTTTGTGTGGGCGTTTTGACATTTCTTGGGTGTGGGGTTCTGGCTGTAGGAGTTTTGACCTGTTCCCGAGTTTTCTCCTATAGATGGCAACCTCGTCAACGCAATTTGTTGAAAGGTTGGACAATATTGAAGTAACACAAGGTTATTATCATTATGGCATTGATTGAAAGTTTTACTTTTCGTTAACAGTAGGATATTTCAAAGCAATTCGGATCGTGGTCTTCGTTGAGAATAGCTGAAGAAACGTATCTACAGAAAGAACCCAACTACCTTGGCATATTGAACCAGAACACAACTGAAATTGTTAACATTAGTCAGGGAACACTACGTTTCACAACCATCAAACCGCATGAAATATGACTTTAGTTAAAAATACTTAAAAAAATCGTCAGTTCTAAAAGAAAATCACCCTGTATAATGTTACATTGCTCGACCGTCGATATGCCGTATATTTGAAGAAGCTAAAAGAGATACGGAAAAATAACTGTTGAAAGCACATGCATCGCTAAATTAAATTAAACTTAGCATCACATTCACTATTTTATTTTTAAAGCTTGAAAATATAATTTCGAAATTAATTCTAGCGTAAAAATTTAGAGGATGTTGAGCATTCAGTGAGCCCTGTAGCACTCATGTAGACGATGCCTATGTTATTATCCACTGCGATTTAATGAAATATTTTGCCTCTTAATCTATTATCAACTTATTTATCTCTTCTTTTTTAATACGAGTATTAGTAATTAGTAGGACAACCCAAAAGCAAAAAAAGCATAATAGCAATTTAGACATATGGTTGGTACCTTGAACATGGTTGTGGTTGTCTAAGGGTCCAGAAGAAACTAATTTTAAAAGCATAATGAAGCATAATCTTAGAAAATAAAGCATAAATCATAATTTAAAATATATAACATAATTCTTGGAAAATTCTATTTAACTGCAAGTTTAACATACTGTATTTAATATTTTTCAAAATCAATATTTACAACACAAAATCATTGAAAACATAACAATGCAACAATGGAAAGCTTATTATTTCTGTAAACTTTTCGGTGTAATCCTTTGAAGTGGAGAAAAGAAAAAGGGGAAAGAAGAAGAAAACTTTCTGCCAACAATGAATAGTACACAAGAACTCCAGACTATATTGTTATGTGTACCTCTTGAACTTGAGCACTTTCTGTACTTTTTGGTGGCATCTTTTACTTTCCCTTTCTGTAAATATGCACCTCTAAAGCGTACACATGTGATAGAAAACAATTGACTCGAGTAAAGCATATCTCTTTACAGTGCATTAAGTAGAAAGTTCATTAAATATGAAAAACAAATGCTTGCATAAAATATTAATAGATAGATCAAGATATTTAGAATATTTAATGTATAGTAAATATTATACATTATACACGATTAATGTAATACAATGATTGAAACTGAGAAAAAAGCATAATAAAGCATAATTTGGAAAAAATAAAGCATAATTAAACAAAAAATAAATATAATGTTTGTTGCTCTAGTAATTAGTAAAGGTTATTTATTATATCTCTTTTCATGTGTTGCACATTGACGTACCCACGGGGGGTCCGCCGGGTCTCGACCCTACCCCGCAAACTTCCTAACTCAACATACATTCGTACACTTTCTCAATAAAATTATATTTGTTTAACAGGGAAATGATTGATGTAATACAAAAATTTGGTCTTACATTTCATCTGTACCTTTTCTCTTATAAAAACATTAGTTCTACCATTTTCCCCCTGAAAATATAGGTCAAAGTATTTTACAATTACTTGTTGATCTGGGTGCGAGCCTGGTGTTGCATATAATAGGGGAGTGTACGAGTATAATGAGTGTCAAAAACGCAGGTACTAAATCACTTTGCTCTTGAACCACAGATTCCTCATCTTCATGTAAACGAGTACCTTTGTCCTTCTCTTCTGTTTTCTTTAGCAAAAACACTAGAAGCAGTCCTTGCAAGTTCGGATAGTTTAATCACTGGTGTTACATGATCAAGGTCATGGACATCATTAGAATTTAGCACCATTCGTTATCGTCCTCTGGAAAGGGATTTGACAGAAGATCAATGGATTGCTGGTTCAATCGTCTTTTTTTTTTTTTTTTTTTTTTTTTACCGGGGAGGAGGAAGAGAAAGTGCCTTGACACACAAACGCTCTTTCCCTTACTGATTGACACAAAGGAGCTCACAAGCGTTTAAGTCGGATAACAAGAGCTTAAAGCTCTGTTCTACAGATTGAAAGAACAGTTTATGGTTGTTAGAGTAGCTCCCTACTTTCATGAAATAGTTACACTAAGCATGTAGTTTGCCTTGTTTCCGAATTGGTACGATTACTAAATAGTTTGAAGAAGGCGCATTTGTTTATCGGAACAACGTAAACAGGTAACAACAGTTTGTAAACAAAAGTTTCCCTTATAAATCCATATATATATAGTGACGGGATTTATATCGGAATAACATTTTCATAAACTTTCCTTGGAAATTTTATCGTTCCGGGGAGATAATCGGCTTTTTATTCTATAGAGTGTTTGCAATTAAAACAGTCAACATTTCATCAATGTTTCATCACTTTTTCAATTTTTTGACTTCTCTGTATATATATACTTTAACTTTACTTCCGTTATTCACAGTGTTTTGGATTTTTTAAAACAAGTATTATATTTCTAATAAATAATGACTTTTAAGGGGTTTCATGCAACCTTCTTTTGTCTTACATATTTTCTCTGGCAGGAACGAATATAGATCTTCTTCTTTAGTTTTTTTTCCCTCTCTCCTCATTATGAAAATAACCTGTTCAATTTGTAGCTTGCTACTTTACCCAATATTCTATTACAAATGCATTTATTCCATTCGAAATATTTATGGGAGCTTAAGTCAAGTCAATTATTAATTTATTCTTCCCTCAGAAAGAGAAAGGCTTTTAGATAATTCGCTACTGTGCTCAGTTATTCTCCAAAAATGTAAAAATAGAGTATCTTGGTGGATGAAGGAAGTTAACTGAATGATGGGTCTTCTATCTTGGTTAGGAACTAGTAGGTGATCGATAGACGTTAATGATATTCATCCATGGTTAGTAGTGACTCCATGAAGGTGAAAAGTAGCGTGTAGCGAAAAATTCTTTCCAAAAATCTAATGTGTTGCACATTATGATGATCCTAAGTACAGTTCTCGTAGAATTGACGTGAGAAGAAGCATCTTCTTCAGTATTGTTTGCGCAATACTGGATACGATGCTTTTCAACTCACTGTCAGGTATACAATCTTATTGGCAAGATAACACAAACCTTGAAGAAATTCATTTGATGTCTGATTTATGTTTCTGAGTTGATGATTTGCATACTATCTTGGTGAATCTTGATTGATTAGTTTGAGTAGTTGTTGATCCTCTCTGAGTTATTGTTCTTCTATTGACTGCTGAGATCCTTTTGCTGGTTGCTGATTGGTGTTCTACTGCCCCTCAGAGGCGCTAGATTTTGGTTCAACTGTTCCTGAAATATAAATCTTTTTTCTTTATTGAACAGGTGAGCAGAATATTTTTTTTCGGGTCGTCACTTTTACCCGTGCGATGTCCTTTAATTCGGCATGTGACACAAAAATTATCTGTAGGTTTGTCACAATTCTTTTTGTGGCTGTTTCCGTAGCGATAGTATACTCGAGACTCATAACAATTCTCGTTGAAAAGAATATATCAGATTCAAAGGCCCTGAAGTAAATTGTGATTAGATTGTGAAGATCTTCCGTAACCTGTAGGAAAGTGATGGCTGGAACTTCTACAATCATAAATGCATTTCTTGTGAATTTAGCATTGGTACTTGGTGTTCTTGTCTTCTTGTGTTCTATTGCAAAGTTATCGAACGGGCAGTTATCTCGGAGTGAAGTACCCAAGGCTATGGTTAACTTTTAGCTTTCTTAGTTTACGTCACACAGGGTTGCTCAGTCGTAATCTGTAATAGGTATAGTGTTTCATTTTCAATTTAAGATACATTTCATCAGTTTTTGAAGGTATAAAAATATGTGAAGTAGATTCAATAAAAAATAATTTTTTGTTATCTGTTTTCGTTTCTCATCTAAAACATTAATAGAGAGGGATACCCGGGTTCGTTCCAAATGGGAACTCATGTGGTGCGGATCCCACTTTAATCCGTAGGTCCATGTCTCATATAGCCTTGCTGCTGAAAAAGATGATATACTCTATTCTAACCAACCAACCAAACCAATTTCAATGGGGGAAAGGGGGTGGATCCTCCTCTTGGAACCCTATAAATGTCATTGACGTCTGGAATAAGTGTATGTAGTAAAAAAAAAAAAAATGTTTGTAACAAAATGTTCGATCCATTTCTGAAACAAGCGATGAGAAAATTTGGTTGGTTGGGTTGTATTTTAGCTCTCCTTTCACCATTGAGGCTATGAGACGTAGATAATCTTAACATGTGATCCGAGGCATATATCCCGCCAGGAATGGAAGCCAGGTACCCGGGTACCCACGAGGGAGCTCGATGAGAAAACTTCATCAATGTTTCATAACCGATAGAATGAAGATTTACAAGGTGAGAAAATAAGTGTTAAAACAAACCTTGTTTCTTTTTCTTTCTTCTTTTATTTTTTAAATCTTCATTTTGCAGTACTTTACGTTCTGAACAAAGATGTTCGTGCCTTTTAAATATGACCTTAAGAAAAATAGCGATGCGCTCTAAAATTATTTGACACAGTATTTTCAGCTTGACAATTTCCTTATCAGAAATATGCAATTCAGATGCCTAGAAGCAAGTACTAATATATATATATATATTTTTATTAATTTCGTAATATGCACCTGCATGAATTCTCACCACTACCGAATTAGTTCCGTAGGTTTTGTTACTCTTTTATACTTGCTAGCGCAGACTAGACTGTGGATCGAATTCCGTCTCGTGTCTCTTAGTGACCAAATTCTGACGTTCTCATTTTCTATACTTGAGATCCTGCATTCAATCACCAACGCAATTTTTCCTCCAACACAAATTCCAGTAGTGCTTTGAATCTCACTTTAAGCAATAACTCCATTTCCAACAACCTACAGCTAAGTTCTGAAAACAGATGGATAATTCCATGGAATCAATTAATATTATCCTCTCTTCACAATTGTTTTCATTATTGTCATATTTGTGTGTCTCATATTCTTTGGTCTACACAAAATAAGCTCTCTACGTAATACGTAATACCATAAACAATAAAGGTATTGGACAATTAAGTGATTTTGTTCTTTGGCAACCCTGCTAGAGTTACAGAAGTTTGGCTATGTGCATTCTAATTTCTCGTCTCTTGATAAAGATTCTGTATGTGCAAAAAGTTCTCTTAGAGCACTAGATCGCTGTGCATGTTCCCTTGCGTGGGGCTTTGTGAGTCTCCTCTGTTCTGTTTCGTGAGAATTCTTTTGAGTGGGAGTACTAGTTTTGTTTGTGTGCGAGTACAAGTTCTTCTTTGTGTTAGGATTAATAGCTTTGCTTTGCTAAAATTAATACCATAATAGTTGTAAGGCGATAAAGACTAAATTCGCGGAATTGTTGATTCTGAGAATTTATTTACGAATATTTGAAGTTAAGGAACTAGTTGTGTACTTACACATATGTGATATCTAAGTTAATATCGAATGAAAGTAACTAAAGTAATACGATCTTTACTTTGATTTGCATTAGTTCTAATTAAGACAGTTGTGGTTGAAATTTTTAACAATAGCAACGAGGATTTTCCATAAAAGGGAGAGAATGGCGGAAACACATACATTAGCCAAATTACAGTTTTAACCCTATGATGCTAATGATGGAGAAATAGAAGAACAATACCTTAGTGCTAATGGCATTTCTGATGAAAGATAATATAGGTATTATTTCCGTAATTAATCCAACACTATATTGAACGATTAGATAGGTAGCTGCATGAAAGAAAAAGAAAATCTTAAATATTTAGAACTAGTAGACATACTAATCAAACAAATGGACAACCTTCCATTTTGTTAGATGGCAACATTGCGTCATTGCTTTTAGTGAGTATTCTGTGTGTAACGAGAAAACTAGTAGGTAGAAGAAACGTGTACGTATCTAAAAAAATACATTAAAATATAATTAATAGCTCATTTACGTATGATTACATGTACGTCACATCCTACAAACCCGATCAACGATAACAAATTGGTAGCAGAGCGTGGTTTCTGTGTGGGTAAGTGATTTTACATATTAAAAAACAAGAGCACAAAATGAGTGACATTAGCAAAATTGAACTCCTAACAGAGAACAATTACAATGTGTGGTCACTAAAAGTAAGTGCGTTGTTAAGAACAAAAGGATTATATAGTGATATTATACTTAAAGATGTCTCAGTGCAAGAAACGCAAGACAAAGAGTGGATACGTAAAAATGATGAGGCGTTCAGTATTATTATTTTAACATTATCAGAGGAACAGGCAGGATTGTTCATAAACGAAACGAATGCAAAAAAAAGTATGGGACGAATTAAAAAGAATACACACAGATAATGTTGATGATAAAATAATAGATCTCAGGTTAGAACTAAAAAGCATTCAAATGAAATCCGAAGAAACAATTGATGCGTACATTCTACGAGTAAGGAACATTGCAACAAGGTGTGCAGCATTAGGTCAGCCTATAGGTGCAAGGGAGATTGTGTATCACGTAGTGCGGGGTATTCATAATAAATACGAGAAGGCAGCTACGGTGCTACAGACACAAAGAGGTGCAAGTTTGGAAGAAGTGCAACAAGTGCTAAAAGAAGAAGAAAACAGAATGGAAAATACAAAACATGTAGAACAGGCGTACAAGGCAGAACGGAAAGAAGCACATAGAAAGAAGGAAGCAAGAAGATGTAATTTTTGCGGTAAGATTGGTCACCTAGCATACCAATGTTGGCATAATCCAGAAAATAAAAAGAAAAAGAAGTTTGGTAAAAAGAATCTAAGTGATGAAACCCAAAAATCAGATACGACTTCGAAGAAGAAGCAAAATGTAGTATATAGTGCTTTCAACACAACGGTAAAAAGGAACGAAGAAGAAAAAGAAATGGAATGGTATATCGATTCAGGATGTACATCCCATATGACGAACAAAAGGGATTGGCTGGTGAACGAAAGAAATGTGACAAATGAAGTGCAACTTGCAGTGGAAGGTAAATCAGTGGTAGCGGAAGTGCAAGGTGATATTCAGGTATCAAGTTACATTAGTGCAACAAATGAATCATGTGATATAAAAATAAGTGATGTGTTATTTGTTCCTGATTTGCGTGCTAATCTATTGTCAGTGAGAAGTTTAGTGCAGCAGGGAAATCGAGTGGTGTTCACGAAATGTGGTGCTAGAATTTACAACAAAAATAATGAAGTCGTGGGTGAAGCACAGGAGAGAAATCACTTGTATGTTCTTAAAACAGAAAATAAGCAGGATGAAGATTCGTGTTTAATAATACAATCTGACACACCAGAAAATAAAATGAGTATGTGGCATAAAAGGTTAGGTCATTTAAATGCAGAATACATGCTGAAGCTGAAACGATCTGAAATGGTGAAAGGCCTTACATTTAATGAAAGTGAATACAAAAATTTAACATTATGTGAATCGTGTGTAAAAGGTAAGATGACACAGTCTAGTTTCAACCCTATAAATGACAATGATGTAGAGAAACCACTAGATCTAATCCACATGGATTTATGTGGTCCTATCCAAAAGGAATCCCTAGGGGGAGCAAAATACATGTACATAATAGTTGATGCTTATAGTAGACGTATGTTTGTTTATTTTTTAAAATCCAAGGATGAAGCATTTGATTGTTTTATAAAATGTAAGAATAGGTATGAGAAAGAAACAAACATCACAATCAAAGCTGTACGGTCAGACAACGGTACAGAGTTTGTAAACAAAAGATTTAGTACATATTTTGTCAGAGAAGGTATTAATCATCAGTTAACAGTTCCTTATTGTCCTCAGAGTAATGGCGTAGCGGAAAGGGCTAATCGATCAGTACTTGATATGGTGAGAACAATGTTAATTGATTCTGGGTTGCCTATAGAATTCTGGGCAGAGGCAGCAGCTAGAGCTGTGTATATTAGGAACTGTATTCCTAATAAAGATAAGGGGAATAAAACTCCTATAGAGAAATGGAACGGTAAGAAACCAACGGTAAAACATTTCAGAACATTTGGGTGTGTTGCATATAAGTTCATCCCAAAACAAAAAAGGGCAAAAGTAGAGAATAGGGCAGAAAAGGAGATATTTGTTGGTTATTCTAGGAATAGGATAGCTTATAGGTTGTATACCAGTCAAGCGTGAGATAAATGAAGCAAGAAGCGTAATATTTGATGAAAAGGTAAGTGGTGCATCTTTATTAGAAGACAAGCTAAATGAAACGCAAAAGGGTGAAGATAGGTATATCTTGTTAGAAACAAGTAGACCAGAGGGACCCATTACTAATGAAGACACAATCATTACTGAAGATGAACAAGATGGAAGAAACCAAGAAGTAACATATATAGAAGAATCGGAAACGCGAGTAGAGGATGAAGAAACCGAAGATTCAAGTAATGATGTACAAAGGCAACGTAAGAAACCAGGTAGAAAGAAGGGAGCTACACGGCAGATATTAAGAGCAAGACATCTTGAAAATTTAAAAAGAAATGAAGAGGAGTTGATAGCACAAGGAGTAAGAAGATCTGACAGGATAAAAAATACAGACCAAGTTAACTTCATAGTTCAAGATGTTCCCAGAACGTATGAAGAAGCCATGGATGACGAAAACAGTGATCAATGGAGAAAAGCTACGGAAGAAGAGATGGAATCGCTGAAATCGCATAATGTATGGTCTTTAGTTCCACGTCAACCTGGAATGAAGATAGTAAGAAGTAAATGGGTATTTAATATAAAAGAAAATCCAGATGGTACATTACAGAGGAGAAAGGCAAGGTTAGTAGCAGTAGGTTGTAATCAGAAGCAAGGTATAGATTACCAAAACTCATTTGCTCCAGTGATGAAGTTAGAATCACTAAGATCGCTAATAACTTTGGCAGCGAAACGTGAAATGGTAATAAAGAAGTATGACGTAAAGACTGCGTATTTATACGGAAATTTAAAAGATGACATATACATGGAACAACCAAAAGGGTTCGTCTGTCCAGACGATGATGATAAGGTATGTAAATTAAACAAAAGTATATATGGACTACCTAAGTCCGGTGTTTGTTGAAATGATGAATTGAACAAAGTCATGTCAGATGTAGGTTTTCAAAGATTACAGAGTGATCCGTGTGTATACAAAATGAAGGTACATAATAAGATAGTGTATGTTGGAGTGTATGTCGATGATTTTATCATTTTATGTCAAAATATTTCATATATTAATGCCGTAGTACAAAAGATACAAAGGTACATAGATTTATAAGAATGCAAGGATTCCAATACATTCTTAGGTATAGAAATAAACAAAGTGAATGAAGGTTTTGAATTATCACAAAAGAGTTATATTAAGAAGATACTAAGAAAATTCGAGTTACAAGACTGTAATCCAATAAAATCTCCAGGTGATTGTCGTCAAGATTTAGACCAATATGAGAATTCAAAAAAGGTAAATAAAACAATGTATATGGAAATGTTAGGATCTCTAATGTATTTGTCTGTAGCAACGAGACCAGATATTTCATTTTGTGTAAGCTATATATATATATATCGATATAATAATGATCCAAGAGAAGTGCATTTAACAGCAGTAGAAAGGGTATTCAGATATTTACAGGGAACTCAGGACTATTCACTAAAATTTTACAAAGGAAACGGAAAATTAATAGTTTGTACAGATGCTAGTTGGAATGTAACAAAAGATGCAAAATCGTATTCTGGATATTTCGTTAAAATAGGGAATTATATTGTAACATGGAAAAGCAAACAACAAAATCTTGTAGCATTGTCTACTTGTGAATCAGAAATTATAGCCATATGTGAAAGTGTTTGTGAATTAAAATGGATAAAGAGCCTATTAACTGAGTTAGAAATGACAGAATGTATAGATGAATCTATAACAGTAGAAACTGATAGCAAATCTGCTATAGATTGGATAAATCGAACAGAAGTAAAGGGCAAACAAAACATATAAATAGAAAATATTATTTTGTAAAAGACGAGGTATCAAAAGGGGAAATAAAATTATGTCATGTGAAATCAGAAGAGCTTATAGCAGATATGTTAACTAAAAGAGTGACAAAAGAAAAAAATCAAAAAAGTGTGTGAAAAGATATTTTTTGTAAAAGAAAATATGAAAATTGTATCAGCTTAGCGCAATGACGCAAAAGGGGGAAATTGTTAGATGGCAACATTGCGTCATTGCTTTTAGTGAGTATTCTGTGTGTAACGAGAAAACTAGTAGGTAGAAGAAACGTGTACGTATCTAAAAAAATACATTAAAATATAATTAATAGCTCATTTACGTATGATTACATGTACGTCACATCCTACAAACCCGATCAACGTTAACACATTTGCATAGTAGAGTGATTTAAATCTCATTCATTTAAGACAGAGAAGAGAACAATCTAATCGATTTAAGGAAACAGGAAAACAAATGTTTCTTTGGAAAATGATTTAGCGAAGCAATCCGAGGTCAACTGTTCGACATTGCTACGTGGGGACATAGAAAAGGTTATTGCTTGAATTATTCAACACTGCAGATAGAAGTCCTAGAACAGACAATTTATGTTTTTACCAACGATAAACGTGAGAGTGAATTGGATATGATCGAATTAATGAAAATCAGCATGGGAAGCGACAAGAGCAAAAAGATAAGTGTGGAAATTGTGCCATGACAATAAGATAATAAAATGTTCGGCTTGGGAAGTCCAATGTCTCAAATGTAACCAATACAACTAACTTGCAAAAGTATGTCATGGAGGCAACCGATATTATAAAAAAAAAAAAAAAAAAAGAAATGACAGACACTGAGCAAACCTATGGCTCTTCTGTGAATATGGAGATATCGTCCGTAGACGTAGGTATAATGAATGAAGAAATAATCCGGATATAAAATACAAGAATAAGAAATTAGATACAGAGTTTGAGAAGATTAATGGAGCAGAGATGTCTGTAGGTGTCCTAAGGTTAGATGTATTGGAACAGAAAAAGAGCAAGACGTGGTCAGATAAGGACTCTTTGCTACAGATTCAAATGTGGAAACCGAGCTCCTTCGTGGTTTAGCGGTTAGCGTACTCGCCTTTGGCGTGGGAGACCCGGGTTCAATTTCCGGCAGGAGCTCATGTGGTTCGGATACCACGTTAATCAGTAGGTCCCGTCTCATATATCCTTGCTGCTGAAAGGGACATTAAACACAAATTCAACTCAACTCAAATGTGGAAACAAGATTTTGAAATTTAAATTGGATACAAGAACAGTGGTAGGTATCTTTGATATCGAACTCGACCTACCTAAAGAAACTTAGAGACTACGAAGTGAAGTCAACGGAAGTTAAGCTTGCAGTCACTAATAACTGAAGAATCCCAATGGTAAGTTACATCAAAGTACCGGTGAGGTCAGGAACAACGGTGAGGGAATTACCAATCATCGTGACAAAAGAAAGCGTAATTGCCCATGTACTAGGACGCAATTGGAATTGGGTAGACCAGATCTACCCCGGTTGGTGAAGGTAATTCAGAAACTATAACCCAAAACAACATAAAAGCTTTGGTAGATCCTGAAGATGGCGAGAATTGGAAATAAATCACAGAAATCTGGTCCAACGAAGGAGGAAGGATCAAGTTTAAAAAAAGAATATGGATAAGCACGAACCATGGAAGATATGAATAATATGAAAAATAAAACGCAAGTATGTTGTTAGGATTACCTTTGGCAAATGGTATTTAGATAATGAATACGTTGAGGTTGTTCGCTAGATTATTCATCCTGTGGATATATTTATGAATGTTTGAAGTTGAGAAACTAATTGAGAAGTTACACATATGTGATATCTAACTTACAATACCAATATAATTAAGGTAATTAAAGTAATATAATTATTATTTCAGTTTGCATGCACGAATTTAAAAAGTCGAAGTTATAGTTTTAACACTTTATATTAGTTCCCTTAGAATATTTCTTCTTCTTGTCAATCTTGGTTTCTGTTGGAGATAAAACGTGTCTCATTTGAATCTGAGAAAACTACCTACACTGAGAAAAATCTGTTACCCGGACAGCGGTATATTGTACAAATATAGCCTACGAAATCTTTATATTTACTACGAAAGTCAGTATGGAGTATACATTATCCATATGCTATATCCTTACTACCCTTTTTCCCGCTTAGATGTTACGTCATGCCGTTGCAGGATTTCTGACATCTACAAGTCTTCCGTGTATAACATACTTATACGCATGTTGTATACGTCAGCTGTATGTTACATACGTCCATCTATATGTGAGATCATCACCGCCTATATACACTTCTTCCGTTCGTACGGAAAGTACATTTATGCGGAACACTTATCGGGGAAGTATTTTTCAATTATAAGTTTGCTGTACTTTAAGTAAAGAAACTACAGGATTTACCCATTTAACCTATGTTTTTACGTATGCCACATATGTGTTGTTCTCTCAGTGTATGCGTAGCTTTTGTTTCTTGTATTTTTTCCTATTTCTAAATTCTGGTTTAGCACGACAACGGATCCGTGGAAGCACAATAATGACGTCGTCTTTTATTCAGTAACGGAAATGTAAATCACTCAAACACTCACGATTCTTCTAATCAGTTAGCTGTACGAGTCAAGTTTGCTTGACGGTGTCATGTCGTCAAACCCAAGACCGCTGATATAAAAAAAATAGGAATTTATTCTCTTTAATAACTTGTCAGGAAATCCTTATAGACAACCTAAAGCAGCTGGCGGAAGTCGAAACTCTATTTCTGGCCACTGTAGCTTTTCGCTTTTCTGGATCAGAACTCGAAAGCGACTGATGCGGATAGTATTGGTTACCTAACACCTCTTACCAAAAATCCCGCTGTGGCGGATGTTAGGATGACGACTGGAGCGTCGTGCGGTGACCAGTCTCATTACTTTTGGGACAAATTCTATAAAACTTAGCTAAAATATGGCGTGAGATAAATTTTTAGTTTCTATGTCGGTTTGCAAGTTGGACTTAGTCTCTCGTGCGAGCAAGGAAATGTCTGACTTAAAATTTTACTAGCCACTTTGAATGGATTTAATTAAATTTTTTCTTCTCTCGAGTTGGTCTTCACGTTCAGAGACGCTTCTATTCCCAATTTAGGCCAGTTGACTCTTAGCGCTAAATATTTTTCTTCGTTTTACTGAAAATTAGTTGAACTTCGTGTTTATTCCAAAATTAATCCAATTTCTCACACTTATCATTTTCTTGCAATACTTGTAATTTTCTTCTAGTTTTCACGAATTCCGTCGAAATTTGTTAATTTGTACACAATTCGGCAGCTAATATATTACGATGTCATCTTCAAGGTATTGTTTCAATTTAACGAATTTTTAAGAAATATCACAAATTTTCTCGTCGCTTCGCTCTGACTTATTTAATATCCACCTGGAATATACCGATTCTTATCATTACGAATTTCATTACGAATTACGATTTGACAACATGAGAGCTGCGCTTTGTATTATTATTGGTATGTTGTTCGCCAGACCTATAACCAGACTTCGTACGGTCTGAGTTCAAAATTGAAAGAATAAAAGTAAATATGGCAATTACAGTGCTGGCATCAGTGAGAGTCTTATGGCAGTATCAGGAAATAATCCCTTAATTTATTAATTACGATAAGCCTAGGTCGAGATTCAAACTCTGGATCACATCATTTGACTTTATACGTATTACTTAATGTCATTTTTCTTTTACTTTTGCTAATTAATTAATTATTACTGAAGTTTGAAGATCTTTCAGTTTAGTGTCCCACTCTATGTCATTTAGGCTAAGTATATAAATGATTAAGTCAAGTAAATGATGATGGAACATTTGGAGGAATAAAATGTGGTAGAACTCACAGACACCGAGAGAAAACTCACAGACAAGATATTGTCCAACACAAACTTATTTGGCCGAAAAACGAACCAGGGACGCTACGCACCAGAGGTAAGCGTTCTAGCACTGAACCCACCGTTCCCCCTTATTGAAATTTGAGTCGCCATGTATGTTTTAGGATATGAAATTGCAAAATAATAATAAAAAGTGATTTTGAATTCTAAATTCTGAATCGAGACATAATGCAAGGTTGAAGCATAGCGTATAGAAAGATCATCATTGCTGTTACTAACTGTCTACATGCTATTAATAGAAAAATACCAATTTCGATATACCACTATATTTCTGACGGGCTCACATTTAGTAGATTATCTCGGGTTTGATTTTCCCTGACGTGGATTTGGCACACTTACGTTCATTATGTAACGGTTGGTACCTTAGAGCTTGCTCGAAGAAAGACTATGGGTTCTGAATGGCCCTAATTCATCCTTTGTTGCACTTACTGTTAGAAAACTAGTGGAGCTGTGTGCTATATTTGTTTCCAGAAACTCATTATTATTATTACTCATGGTCCTAGAAACATGCTATTTTCTTTGTTTAGATAGAGGGCTGTAATGAAAACCATATAAGTGTCGTCCGATTGGAAGACTCAGTTTAGCTTCTAAAATTGGTACGCTCATATTTTTCAATGCCCACAACCCATCTTGCTAGAGCGGCTAGGTCATATCTACCCCCATGACCGGCTGCCTTAACATAGCTTTCTGTTGCCAGCAGCAGCCAATGAACAATATAGTCAGTAAACTATTAAGACCTCTCTCATTAAATAACTTTCTTTGAAAAGTAACTTCTATAGCAAAATTCTTTTGGTTTTTAGAGGTATCTGACAATAATTACTTTCTGAGAAAAGATTAAATTTTTCAGTTGTACGTCCGACCTTTATGTCACTAGACTAAAGGAGACGGATAATTAATGAAAGTGGACGATAATGAAAGGAATTCATGGAATGTGAATATCAGAGGAAACGCACAGCTCCTGAAGATGTAGATAAAAGAAAACGAAAAAGAAACCTAAATGAACAAACAGGCAGAACCCTTATGAACAAAATTAATAACATTTTTTATTTAAAAAGGCCAGAAATTTAAAAGCTTTCTAGAAGTATTTTCTGTTTTTGTTCGTATATAATAATAATAATAATAATAATAATAATAATAATAATAATAATAATAATAATAATAATAATAATAATAATAATAATAATATAGTTTCGAGACCAGTAGCGGTATTCGCAACTGAGAGAGCAGGAGTGATGAATTGTTAGGGGAATCTTCCCAAGAAATGACGAATGTAATAATTGCACTTCGCTGCAGCGAGAGTAATCAGCCGATCGAGCTGAAATTTAGTAGCAGATTGAGATTGAGAAGTGCCAGGTTTCAAAGACCACTATTCAATATAGGTTAAAGGAATGATTAATAACCACGATAAAAACTATAGATGGTTTCATGTATGATATAATTCGTATACTAATATCTATCTATCTATCTATCTATCTATCTATCTATCTATCTATCTATCTATCTATCTATCTATCTATCTATCTATCTATATATATATATATATATATATATATATATATATATATAATTTTCATAATTCGTGCAATTTTCTACAGTACTGGGAGAAGATGAAGTTTTCACACTATTACTATAAAATTCGGCACTCTTATTGAGAAATATCTGAATTTTTCGTATTTCTAAAGGAAATAGGAGAAAATTGCTTTTAGCTCCCCTTTTTGGGGTGTAAACACAAAAGTTCATTTTCCTTATGGGAGATTCAATGTTAAATTTTGGAAGCAGTTTTCTCCAATAATTATTCCTAAAGATTTTGGGGCAAATGAGTTGTATTTGTTACAAAATGCAAAAACACTCATTCACAAAGCTAGTAAAGCCGTCTCAAACATTATTTATGGGAAGGCGCCCCTTTTGGAGGCAAGGGGCGTAAAAAGCTGGTGGGTGATGTGTTACCAAAATCCCAAAATTTATTTTCTGAGTGCCAGTAAACGTCAGATTAATCACGAATGTTATAGAATTAATGCTCCAATGCTCATTACATGTAAGAGTGACTGATAATGGGGCTACAACCCCCTTTCAAAAATAAGAAAATCACCATAAATATCCTTAGTAGGGGCATACGAGAAGAAGGTATTGTTTATTAATTAATGTGAAATTTGGCGTCATTGTAGCAAAAGAGTATGCGTTTTTCATATCTGGAATGTTATATTGGTAACCACCGCCTTAGGGGGGTACACGGGGCGAAGCATAAGATGATTGATCTTTATAAAAATTCAAAATTTTGTTCCCTAAATGCCAGTGAGCGTCAGATTATTCACAAATGTCACAGAATTAATATTCTAATGCTCTTTCCATGTGCCAGTGACTTATGTGGGGGTGTAGCCCTTTCAAAAATAAAAACATCACCATTCATATCCCTAGTAGACACATACGAGAAGGTATTTTTTGTCAATTAATGTGAAATTTGGCGTCGTTGTAGCAAAAAAGTATGCGTTTTTCATATCTGGAATGTTATTTTGATAACCACCGCCTTAGGAGGCACAGGGGGTGAAGCATCAGATGATTGATCTTTATAAAAATTCAAAATTTTGTTCCGGAAATGGCAGTGAGCGTCAAATTCACAAATGTCCCAGAATTAATATTCTAATGCTTCTTGCATGTGCCAGTGACTTATATGGGGCTATAGCCCCTTTCAAAAATTAAAAAAAAATCATTATAAATATCCTTAGTATTGACGTACGGGAAGAATGATTTTTTCTCAATTAATGTGAAACTCGACGTCGGGTTAGCAAAAAGTTATGCGTTTGCCAAATCTGGAGTATTATTTTGGTAATGTACCGCCTTAGGGGGGCACAGGGGTTGAAGCATAAGTTATTGGATCTTTTTAAAGTTTCAAATTTTATTTTGGGAAATCCAGTGTGTGTCAGATTGATCACAAATAATGCAAAATTAATATTCCGATGCTCTTTGCATGTGCCAGTGACTGATATTGAGCTACAGCCCCCCTTTCAACAATTACATTAAAAATTTATTATGAATATCCTTAGCAGGGACATACGGAAGAAGCTATATTTTGGCAATTAATGTAAAATCAGGCATTGTGCCAGTAAAAATCTGGAATATTATTTTGGGAATAGGGGGTACAGGGCACGGAGGGTAATTTGGTACCTTTGGGGGTCATAGGGGAAGGACTGATAGAAATTCCAAATTTTATTTTGGGAGTGCTCATGAGTGTCAAATTAGTTGCAATGTGTACAGAATTAATACTCCATACTGCTTTCATGTACCAGCGACTAATATGTTACTACAACTATCTTTGAAAAGCATAATAAATTCAATATGATTATTCTTACGCAAAGACATAAGAGCCATAAAAAAAGGCAGAAGCATTTTTCTTACAATGTGAAATTTGGCATTATTTTTTAAAAAAAAAATGTTTGACAATAAAATAATACCCATATGGGGATTTCTTTTAGAGGCGTGGACTCAGAATTTCTTTCGCCTAATGGGAGTGTGACATGGGTAAATTTGCATTTTTAGTTAGAAAATACAATAACACTCTTTCGCTTGCGTCTGGAATTTTATTACGGCCATTCCTCCTTATTGGGCAACATAAAACAGAGAATTGTCCAGAGCGTAGTCATCCAGATATGTTGGAGAAAGTGTTCACAGTGGCTCTAGTAAATCGCATTAATTCATTCATGTCTTGCTCGTTCACGAGGGCATGCTGAATAAAGTAAGTTCATTTTATCTGTCTTACACTTAGATTAATGAAATTTTTAAGCAATTTAGTTAATGACAACTGAGCCAAAAGAAAAGTGTTTTGTTTAGAAAGGGATAATATGTTTTCTTGGGTTTATGGTATAGCCTGACTCAACCTGATCCTTATTCCTCGCGAGACATTTGTTTTTACTA
This sequence comes from Thermobia domestica, assembly GCF_964235325.1. Classification (NCBI taxonomy): domain Eukaryota; kingdom Metazoa; phylum Arthropoda; class Insecta; order Zygentoma; family Lepismatidae; genus Thermobia; species Thermobia domestica. The sequence goes on along the minus strand of NC_137454.1, from coordinate 131,433,362 downwards.
TAACCATGTTTTCATAGTATACGATTTCCTGACGTGCTTACATGTGCAGTATACGAGTAGGCTACTGCATGGAAAGTGGGATCATACAGTTATTGTGGAAGAAGTAGGGAAAAGATACGCTTTTTCTATGAATAAAGAAAACAATATTTTAATTTTTAAAATATTACTTCTCATTAAATTCTTTTCGTTCGCGGTACCTGCGGCATTTTCCATTGTCATTTTGTGTTCTATTTCGAGCTGGTTTGCTTAAGAGTGCAAAAAATATGCTGGTGACTTTATGTGTAATTTTATGCTATAAGAAGAGACCAATTTGGTTTTTAAAAACTCAAAATTCCTTGATTATATTCCAGTGATGCCAAAAAACGAAGCTATATCCTCAATCTGTTACACTGACAGACGGTATTCATTTATACTAGATTCGAAATTTTTAAAAAATCAAAACATTCTTCTACAATAAAGACAAATTGCACATTAATTGTAAAGCAAATTTACCTTCTTCCAGTACGTCCCTGCTAAGGATCTTTACCGTAAATGATGTGATTTTTGGAAGGGTGGCTGATCAGTCACTGACACATGCAAGGAGCATCGGGATATTAATTTTGTATTATTTGTGATCAATTTGACACACATTGGATTTTCCAAAATAAAATTTGAAATTTTTATAAGGATCCAATAACTTATGCTTCAACCCCTGTGCCCCCCTAAGGCGTTATATTACCAAAATAATATTCCAGATTTGATAAATGCATAACTTTTTGCTAACCCGACGCCGAGTTTCACATTAATTGAGAATAAATAATAATTCTTCCCGTATGTCTATACTAAGGATATTTATGATGATTTTTTTTTAATTTTTGAAAGGGGCTATAGCCCCATATAAGTCACTGACCATACAAGGAACATTGGAATATTAATTCTGTGAGATTTGTGAATAATCTGACTCACTGACATTTCCGGAACAAAATTTTGAATTTTTATAAAAATCCATTATCAGATGCTTCGCCCCCTGTGCCCCCATAAGGCAGTGGTTACCAAGATAACATTTCAGATATGAAAATCACATACTTTTTTGCTACAACGACGCCAAATTTCACATTAATTGACAAAAAATAACTTTTCCTCGTATGTCCCTAAAAAGGATATTTATGGTGATTTTCTTATTTTTGAAAGGGGGTTGTAGCCCCATTATCAGTCACTCTTACATGTAATGAGCATTGGAGCATTAATTCTGTAACATTCGTTATTAATCTGACGTTTACTGGCACTCCGAAAATAAATTTTGATAATTTGGTAACACATCACCCACCATCTTTTTACGCTCCTTTCCCCCCAAAAGGGGGGCCTTCCCAAAATAATGTTTGAGCGGCTTTACTAGCTTTGTGAATGAGTGTTTTTGCATTTTGTAACAAATACAACTCATTTGCCCCAAAATCTTTAGAAATAATTATTGGAGAAAACTGCTTCCAAAATTTAACACTGAATCTCCCATAAGGAAAATGAACTTTTGTGTTTACACCCCAAAAGGGGAGCTAAACAGCAATTTTCTCCTATTTCCTCCAATTTTATATATATAAAATTGAAAATCACTATGTTTGTGACTCTAAATCTCCTGAACCGCCAGACCGATTTCGATCAAATTTGTAAAATGGATGAGGTTCAAGGCTGGGCTGGTTTTAGGCTATTCACTTTGATGGTAGAACTGAGGGTAGCGGAAGGAGAAGAAAGTATAAAAATATAAATAAAACTTAATAACTCCTGAACCACTCTATCGATCTTGATCAAATTTTCGACATAGATGAGATTCAGGCCTGGGATCACTTTTATGATTTAAATTTGACGGAGCAACACAGGGGAGGAGAAGGAGGGGGAGATATACAAAAATCGATTTAGATATGATCAATGATCTTTCTGGTGCCGTTTAAATCGATGCCATTAAAAACGAAAACAGTATATTTCACGGGTACTAAACACGAGAGACGGAATTGTGCACTAAAATTTTCATTTCAACCCAGCGAAGCGGGCAATATATGCTAGTATATATATATATATATATATATATATATATATATATATATATATATATATATATATATATATATATATATATATGTATGTATATATATATATATATATATATATTTGTAAGTTGAACGATATGTATAGATTAGTGTGATTCACGTCTATATTGATCTACTGTATATATTGGATAAAACGTAGTTTATTCTTGGGGCGGATTCTTTTCTCAAAAACGACTTGTTCATATTTCATAAATAAATGTGTTCATTAGTCACCCTAATATAAAACAGTCATTTCTTATGAAAAATTACCAAAAAGTACAGTAGTTTACTTTTGCGATTAATTTTCTTAGGGAAGATTAAAAAAAAAAAAAACTAGTTATAATTTTGATCCTATCTCAGAAGAAATGTTTCATTAATGACTGGAGAACAACATGATTGATTCGATTGCATTGAAAATGTTCCCAGGAAATGACGTAAGTAGTTTCGCTGCAGAAGAAAGAACCCAGCCTATCAAACTGAAATTTTGTACAGAGCTGAAGACTAAGAAGTTCCAGGTCTGAGAGGACGCTAGTCAATATAAGTAAAGGGGACAGTATATATATTAGTTGCAGTTAATTAATCCCAATATATATATAGCCCATACATAGGTGGCGTCACTGATATCCTAAATGGATGATGTATTAAAATGTTCAACTTTTTTTACTGACTTGAATAATATATAGGTTAGTATGGTTCACACCTATATTAACGTATATAAGGGAGGCAATATGTAAATTTCAAAACAAATGAATTGATATCACTAACAATACAGAGCGTAATTAGTTTTATTTATTGAGAAGACTGTATATGGAGACTAGAAGTGTATGTGGATGCATGATAACTGTGCATTATCTTAATTAACAATTTCTATCTTCGTCTTTTACTTGTACCTTCATCATTTATTTGATCTCGTCTCCTTAGTAACACCATACAGATCCCTCCATTCACTAGAAAATGAAAAGAAGATTGCAAAACTTTCCTTCGACGACAGATGATGCCGATCACTGTTTATTACGATATGACTATTCACTCATCCCACAAGGAAAGAGGTCGCCAAAAGTTGTTGTTGATCTCTGAGACAAAGACTGATGGTTTTAGGATTCGCAAACAAGGGGTACGTGTCTATTGTACAATTAATTGCAAGAACACACCAAGTGCAAAAACAAATTAAATTTCGCGTAAGTGCGTTACCTATTTTTTGTCAACATTAAATTTCAATAATTTTAAAATTACCCGATTCTTTTTTGTTTATACATTGATAAATTTGTGTAATAAAATTTGTTTCCGGTTATTTCTTCTAGTAGGTAACTTACAAGACTGTTTGTAATAACAGTAAAGATAGTATTTTGTATCATCATCATCATCATCATAGGTATTCTGCCTTTATTGGCAGGTCACTTGCCGCAGCTGAGAAGCTTCCATGCTCCACGATCCTCCGCTAACTTCTTCGTCTTCGCGTATGATCTTTCTGTTTTTATATCATCCATTAATTGTAGTCTCCTTCGCCCCCTCCCTCTCTTTCCCGCCACCATACTCTCTAGGACGTCCCTCATGATACAATTCTTCTTAGGCAATGTCCCAACCAGTTTCTCTTCCTCTTCCTAATAATATAAAGGTAATAAATAAAATTCAAATAATAAAACTAAGCTCTATTCTGTTTTCATGTTATCCCGGTGTTCCTGAAACAACTGGAGAAACAGCTGTACTATCGTAATTTCCTTGAGTCGCCAGTTGTGACAAAGAAATGCCTCTCGGAATATAACATGTTTTATCTCCAGTCCGAAAGCTTGAAGATAGACTATGTTATTCTAACCAATGTTCTTATACGAAAGGATTTTGTTAATCCACTAAAAAATATTCAGATATCACGAGTGTCCCTATGACATATTCACAAATACTGTTGATGACTTGTGAGTTTCCAAGTCCAGACTCGAGGCATCAGAAAGTGAATCTTCTGATTCTCAGTATAAAAGTAGCACAAGCACAATACCAATTTCTCACGTCGCGTCAACTGACTAAGGAGAGAGTGTTTGTAATTCGGATCCTCCGTCGAAAGGTCACTGCAAAGTAGTCATATGCAACAAAAGAACAGATACACTAGCTGCATTGACATAAGACAAAATCAAGATTATTCTATAAATTGAGATGATTTTGAGTTTAATGTCATTTTCAGCAGCGAGGCTATATGAGACGGAACCTACTGATTAACGTGGAATCTGAATCACATGAGCTCCCGCCGGGAATAGAATCCGGTTCTCCCGTGCCAAAGGCGGGTACGCTAACCGCTTAGCCACGAAGGAACTCAAGATTACTCTATAACGAAAAAGATTATGAATTATTTTCGTGATTTCCCTGGAATTATTGTCGAAAGAGAATGGGACAATGTATACTTGCGTTTAACCGTAAGAAACTTTCACAAAGTTACAATCATCTCGAGAACTGTCTGTTTACAAAAATGCGATTATGGTTGAAAACATCCCAGAACTTCGTGCTTAATTAGCTAGAAAATAATAATACATGTAAGTAATTTCCCAGTATCTCAGCTTCTAACGTTCTATTTACCACACAGATGCTATTCAATGTAAAATATCTTTTCATATAATTTGTTGAAAATCTATAATAGGCCTATACATAAAAATTTTGATTTCGTTGCCTAATTGTTCCCAAGTTTTCTCTGGTTTTCACAAATTAGTGTCCCACTTCCCCGTCATGCTCACAAAGGGTATAATCTAAGGAGCACGTTCATAACTGCACTGGCAAAAACCTTTGTCATGAAAATGCATTCGAATCTCATCCGACGTAATGCGTCCCAGTTACATGTTCCTCGAACCTACTAAGCCAACCTGCCTTCTCAGCCTTATCCCATTTAAAGTGATGAGGGTCTTAACCAGGCACGTAGCCAGGATTTCGCAATAGGGGGTCCATGACGAAATACTGTGGTTATCACATCAGGGGCTCGATCATTAAACTATTTTACTGGCAACATATATTCGTTCGTTTAGCCAGGATTTCGTAATGGGGGGGGGGAGGCGTGAAATGAAATATTGTGGTTACACACCAGGAAATCAATCAATCTAAACCATTTTACTGGCAACATATCCATATTGGTTTGTTAGGACAATAAAATGAGGATGTGTTAGTTATTATTTAAATAAAAAATTATGAAGAAATCTTGAGTAAAAGAATATAAAAAAAAAGTATTGAAAAAGATATAATCTTCCGAGGTCATTCGAACTCGCTTCTACTTGTCTTCTTTCTTCTTCTTTTTCTTTTCTACGTTTAATACCGTCAAGGATAGCAATGAGATCTCTTTCGGGAGTAAAGACATCCTATAAAATGGATTATTGTTGCCATGGAATTCAAAATGCCTCATATTATTGGTGATTCTGGGCATTCTTAGGTTCTACCTGAGAGTCTATCTTATCGAATAGGTTTATCGATCGTGTAGTCCATAGGATTAGCATGGAGAGAGATGGAATTCCGAATGTTTCGCTACAATAACATCTAGTTTCAAATTGACAACCCCCCTCCTCCCGGTTCCTCAACACAAAGCTCCGCATAAGAAAGAGTAACCGAACGCTTGGTGTAGCTTTATTAGTCCAGTCCCTGTCCATAAGACCCGTAGGAATTTTGAGGTGGACTAAGTTTCTCTTCAGATCCAAGTAAGACACGTCTCAGTGATGGAAAAAATCTTGGGTGATAATCTGGCAACCCGGGCATAAGTTGGCAAATTGGATATTCAATATGGCGGCCATGCGAAAATGCCATATTTACCTAAAACACGAATATCTCATCATTAAATGAAGCTAGAAACTTCATTCTTGTACCGAATTCAAGATAATGAACACTGTAATCAAGAAACATTCGTAACGTCGAAACATAGTGCCGCCATTCTTAAATATGGCGGCAGGTTTTTCGAAATTTCGATTTTTTCGTACACTATTATCATTTATTCGAAGATAACTACGAAACTATAAGAGATACCATAAACATACCTGAAATAAACGGGATAGAGCATAATAAGAGCTTTCCAACGGTACCAATATATTTTCTCTATTTTTAATTTGACGGAGTTATTGAAATTTTAGTAGCTCAAGGTGTTTGGCTTCAGATTAAGTGAAGAAAGGTTAAGCGCTAAAGCAAAACTATCCATGATTTTTGTGCACAAGTTTTAATGCTGATAAATTACTCTAAGATCTTACAGTGAGATTTCTAGGTAAAAGTGCAAATGGTTAATAATAATAATAATAATAATAATAATAATAATAATAATAATAATAATAATAATAATAATAATAATAATAATAATAATCAGTGGCGTATTTAGGGGGGTGGCTTACGGGCTTAAGCCCCCCCAAAAATCCTACTTAGTATAGTAAAGTAAATGAAATATCTTGCAGAATTTTCACATTTCCAGGCAAAGCCCCCCCTGAAAGTTAGCAAAGCCCCTCCCGAAACAAAATCGTAAATACGCCACTGATAATAATAATAAATCGTGGTTGCTAAAATAATAATTCAACAATTTCAGTAGAAAAAAGCAATATAATTAAAAGTGATATGAAGTTAGTACACTAATACAAATAATAATAAAAGCACCATATTTATAATATAACAAAGCTTTATGAAATTACTTGGTTTTGGTTTTCTTACAATCCTGTGATGAAATATTTTGATCGGTCTTGTTGAGGGCAACTAATTAAATGTTATTAATAAGTTCGTTGCATATTTTGTCTACATGGATTGAGTTACAGTTCGTAACGTTACCGATTATTACAAATCATTTTGCACTTACAGAAGGTCGTACAACTAACATTTTTTTTAGGCATTTGCATCGTCTTGTAGAACAGCTCTTGCAAGAACATGTTCGAATAACATCTTCTGGTAGCTCATTAATGCTGTATCCGGTGTGAGCGATGAATCATCTGCATTGTATGTCCATCCAAAATCCGTTGGATCTAATGGTTCTTCTGCGCTTAACACTGTAGAATACGAATATACTATGTAAAAGGATCTTCTCAGATGACTCTGTAATGACGAACTGGTGCAAGGTAATTCCTGTAAGCTATGAAGACTACTTTGATTCATAATTTCAAATCGGAGAGTGTCAAATGTCTTAGATCTTGAGCCTGATTTTACAACCCTGACCAAATATTCTTCAGCAAGTTTCAAGCACTCAGCACTTGGAGGAAGACTTCGTCCAAATTTGCACAGATACTTTTCCGGTTCTGCTTAAGAGCGGATATTTTGTTATCTATCTTACTGGTAACATCAGACCCTGTAAGAAAGTGTGCTGCAAGAAGGGCATCTGTTGCTGCACCTATTTCGTTGACAAGTGTGTGAATTGGTATAATATCGGATCTCGATTTTCGCATCCATAATTCTGAAAGTCCATTTTCATGTAGGATCTTGCAAAAATGAATCAATAAAACAAACACATCTGTGTCATTTGAGAGCACTACAACGCGTTGCATCCCATGCTTAACCGCATGGAAAACGTGAGGGATAATGCGTATGTCAGCCTCCTCAACAGCTACTTTGAGAGTTCCTGATATTTCCGTGAATCTCTTATCTTTGATTGATACAGCTGGAGTAGGACCACCGTCAAGCAAGACGCCACTGAGAATAGTTTCCCAATCTCGATTTATTGTAACTGTCTTCAAAAGTTCAGCCAGAGCAGCCTGAATCAAAACTTTGTTCTCAGATGATGCCCAAAATCTGTCCATCTGTACAGGAAGTGTTGTGGTAGTACTTATTGATGTCAATGGTAGTGGCTGTACAGAAGATCTTCTTTCCCTCTCAGCACTTTTGATTGATGTTGGAAGATAGCTATCAAACACATAGTCGACACGGCTGAATTTGCAGGCATTATTTACAATGGTGTCAAGTGATGTGAACAAGTCTTTAAATGTGACATTTCCTTTAACTTTCAGTCTTCGAAACTGGTTCATTACATCAACTACAACACAAGTTTCGAGAGGATCATTTTTCTGGAAATTTATGGCCGTGGTATCTAATCTTTTTATCAAAATATTCATAAGCTGAGACTTTGAGGGTTTCGTAGTGGCGCCGTTCTCATCTAGTAAGGGTGAAGGTGAAATATCATAACTAAGAATTTCTGCCATCGACAATCCTCTCTCCTTGGCAATTTCTACTTTTCTTTGAACCAGTAATTGATCCTTAATAACGCTTCTCACAGTTTTCTTTTTCATCTGCATGCTAGGTTGTGTTATACTTCGAAATGTGGGAAGATTTTGTCTGTGAATGAGTGCCATCAGTGATTTCGAGCAAGATATAAACCTTTCCTGTCGGAATGTGGCAAAAGCTTCTTCGGCAGTCATCAAAAATTGTAAAAGTTTCTTAGCACTCGATTCCGGGACACACTCATTGCTTAGAAGGTTGTGAAGCTCTCAATGTACTGGAACATGTTTTGGATGCGTTCTTCCATTTTATTTCTGAGCCTTCCCGTTAATTCATGATGCTTTTTTAAACTCATAATCACACGGTATAACATTAAGAACAGACTGAAATGTTTTTCGTATGAGCAGTACTTCATGATAAGCGAGCTCCCATTCTGCAATATATTCCTTTCTTTTTGTTTGGCCAATAATCCCTCCAACTGATTTTTGAGAACGATTTATTGTCTGTTCGAGAGCCATGTCAATACCCACAGCGTTAAATTTTCCACTTGTCCTTCGTACAACAAAATGTCCTTGTTTGAACTTGTTATATATTTCAGGATGGCGTGTTTCAAGATTCAGCATTTGCTCAAAGAATAGTGAACCCCATCTCAAATAGTTTATTCTGTCAAATACCTGAAAAACTGGAAGGATATCTTTCAGTGTTTGAAGATAGACTCCAATTACCTTCTCTGTCAGCTCTTATGAGGTTCTTTAAAAGACTTATTAGATGTAAGAAAACCTCAAGGAATTGACACTGCTCAGACATCCTCATCTGCTCTTCAGTGAAAACATTTAAGGCTTCCAAAACTTCCTGTGATGCTGCAATCAGCTCTTTAAACTTTGCTTGCGCATCTTCTGTTGTTGAGTGATTCATAGCAGTAAGAACTTCTGCAACTCTTGTAGATAACTGATAATCATCGTCAGAAGTATGCAAAAATGCTTTCCACTTTAATCTCTCCACAACTTCTGCTAACATTAACATTCCTTTGAGTGACCTTACATAATTACTCCCTTGAAGAACACTTTCAGTAACTTTAACACCAAACACGTGATTTTCGATGAGAACATTTTCTAATCTACTCCCATTTATGTACTTACCAATACAAGAAAGTAAAATTTTGGTCATATGGAAAGATCCCAAGAGCAGCACTAAGTTTGGAAATTCATTTGAAACTAACTGAATTTCTGCTGCAATATGAAAAACGCCGTCATCACATGAAATTGGCAGAGTTGGTAGATCGAGAACTGAAAGCAAGCTTTGAAAGTTTTTCATACATGAATATACAGTATCATAAGATGTTACTGGATAAGGCAAAATAGGGAGAAAACCAACTTGTTGTAGTGGAACATCAGCTTCTGAAATAACAGCATGAATTCCAGACCATGTCAATGTTTTTTTGTTTGTCAATCCTCCAACAGCTTGCATCATACTTGTCACTACCTCTTCTTTCTTGATCTCATCACACGGCAAAGTGTAAGCATCTTCAATGATTTTAAGATCCTGTGGAATGTTCAGCGGTGTTGATGGTTTCTGGTAATCTCTAATTTGTTGGCATGGTAAAAGGACACCAGTTCGTTTTCTGAGTTTGTTAAGAGCTACTTCAGATAGTGGTGGCTTACTTGGATTTACACTTGGAGTTTTCTGGAATAATACCATAACAGTATCATGCGTACCCTGTAGACCGGAAAGGTTTGCCTCTTCGTGGTCAAAGTTATCCATAGCACCTACAGTAAAGTTACTACTAAGAAAATTACTTGGAAGTGCAAGGTTCTGTGAGCATGCCATCATAGTGTATTGTGCAAGATTATGACGAGATTCCATAACTTCATTATAACTGACTGATAACCTAGCTTTATTGAATAATGTTATCAGCTGTTTGCTCTTACATTTTTCATGAATTGAATGGCCAGTCATTAAATGCAAAGGGGTTTTCCTTTTTCCCTTATGAACATTATAAAACATTATCTGGAAAAGGACTTTAACTCAATTTGTTATAGGAGTTTCTCTTCTATCGTTGTTGTCTTCAATTTCACTGCATTCTGCTTCTTCTTCGTCTGAGCTCATAAATGCTTGACTGTTATCATTGATGTGAGAAAACAGTGTCAATTTATCCACGTTGAATACATGAGAGAAAAAGTCAATTAGCGGTTGGGGAATAGGTGTTGTCTTCCATGATTTTTCTAGTTGATTCGCATCTCCAAATTCATTGTCTAGGTTGAAGTCTGTTTCCAGAAGTGATTTTCTAATTAGCTTTCCAGCCTCTCCGACAGAAGAAACAGAACGTAGTTTGTCAGCTATTTCATCAATAGTGAGGTTTGATGAATAAACAAGTTGGGACTGGTTTCTTTGTGGTGGTTGGCAAAATTGAATAGTATCGCCAAATATATTTTTCATGTATAGTTTGACCTCTTTGTTAGCAATTAAATTCTCTCCAGCCTGCTTGTTGACATAATCACGAATCTCAGAAAGGGTTAGGCCATAGCCATTATTTAGAATGTTCTGAAAAAGTAGTCGACTATCCTCTATTAACTGACTTTTTTTTTTGGGGGGGGATTGATTCTCTTTTTGTTGACTTTGCTTTTTATATTTTTGAAGGTACGCTTCCAAACAAAGTTTGTGGTAGTATAAATCTGCTCCAAATACAGCGGATTGATCTTCAAGATCACAAGTTCTCGTGTACACGTCATCTTGGAAGTACAAAGTTGCTGCAAGGAATAATTTAGCACGATTCGTTTCACTTATTCGATATTTTTCTTTGATATTATTGTGTTTCAAATTTCCACAAATAATACATGGAAGACTGGCAGAAACCACCTTAGGAGATGGAGGGTTACGAGACAGTATGTCCCTTCTTAATTTTTTATATCTTGATGTTGACGAATCTTCCATGACGTCTTCCTTTGGTTCTACTTGCAGATTGGCTTCGTTCTCTCGCTTCTTCTTCAGCAAACGATTTTTATGAGTATAGTTTTTATAACACTCATTTGAACAACGATATTTGAACTCAAAATCTCGTCCAAGGACACTGATTCGCTGGAAGGTCTCATCTTGCCATATTTCAGCTGCATCCAAGACTTTTTGTTTTCCTTCTATTGTAGTTGTGGTTTTCTCTTTATTCTTATGATTTTGGCATATGATGCATTTGGAACCATCCACTTCTGTTCGGCTTCCGCTTCCACGGCCTAATTGTAGGCCAACATGATGTTCATCATCATTCATTTCAATAAATGGGTCAGCTGAGTACTGAAAAAAAAAAGAAACAAAATGTCAATGCCTACATTTAACGTGTAGGTGGGTTAAACACTTCAATATTACACCAAAATCACGCGTTTAAAAATTATTTTGGTAGGTGAAAATTCAAGGAATATTTTAATTAAGATGCGGATTTAATTTCAATAATGTCCCGTATTGAATAGTGATAAAATTATTAAAGAAGTTCCTTAGTTAGTAATATAAACCAAGATTTTGCAACACTGCTTGTTGCAAACATTGAGACAAAGGCTTTGGAGTAAGAACAACAATCGTCCATGTAATCAAAACGAAACTTGATTAGGGCCTACTTTCATTTGAAAAACTTATTTCTTTTATAACACGCAGAAAATATATCAAAAAAGCCATTCCACTGACTTAAATAAACTACCTGCTCCACTCGAAATTTATAGATTTAAACCCACTATTTACACACATTTAGCAGATAAACACACTTTGCACTATCATCCTCGTGTAAACATTACTCACCAATGTTTGCAACCCTAAGGACAAAATGTTACTAACTTTTACACAGCATCATTTTGTGAGAGTTCATTATATTACGAACCTTCGCCCCCCCCCACACACACAGATTCGAAACCACAGGAGGGTTGAAATGGATTTTTCCCCCCACTTGAGGTCACGAAAAGTAAAATTTACTTAAATTCCCTTTACTTCCATTTGAAAAGTAACTTTTTCCCCTCATTTCTCCGCACATTTCGCACCCTGCACACACACACACACACCTTAAAATGTTATATACTAACGTAAACCCCATTCATTACTACCAAACCAGTGTTACTTCCAACGAAACCATAAATTTTAAAAGGGCATGTCAAAAAAAAACGAACAATGTTCTTACCTTTTTGAGGTGATTTTAGTTTAGCATCCCTTTTCAGCAGCGAGGCTATATGAGACGTGGACCTACTGATCAATGTGGAATCCGAACCACATGAGCTCCAGCCGGAATCGAACCCGGGTCTCCCACGCCAAAGGCGCGTACGCTAACCGCTTAGCCACGAGGGAGCTCTCTTACATTTTTGAATCTGAACTACAAAAATGGTGTCTCGCAATGTATATGGAGGTTACAGTAGATCTTAGTCGTACTTTTCTGGCACAGTCTACATAAAAATAAGGCGATGCCTATTTTTAATTATTACTTTGGATAAAAATCATGAGGAGATTGGCTTCACCTTACTAAATTTAATCTGAAGCCAAACACCTTGAGCTACTAAAATTTCAATAACTCCGTCAAATTTAAAGATAGAGAAAATATATTGTTACCGTTGGAAAGCTCTCATTATGCTCTATCCCGTTTATTTTAGGTATGTTTATGGTATCTCTTATAGTTTCGTAGTTATCTTTGAATAAATGATAATAGTGTACGAAAAAAAGCGAAATTTCGAAAAACCTGCCGCCATATTTAAAAATGGCGGCACTCTGTTTCGACGTTACGAATTTTTCTTGATTACAGTGTTCATTATCTTGAATTCGGTACAAGAATGAAGTTTCTAGCTTCATTTAATGATGAGATATTCGTGTTTTAGGTAAATATGGCATTTTCGCATGGCCGCCATATTGAATATCCAATTTGCCAACTTATGCCCGGGTTGCCAGATTATCACCCAAGATTTTTTCCATCACTGAGACGTGTCTTACTTGGATCTGAAGAGAAACTTAGTCCACCTCAAAATTCCTACGGGTCTTATGGACAGGGTCTGTATTATATACTTTTGAAATGCTGATTCATCTTTTTGTTTAATCTTTCCTTAATATTTTTCATTTCTCGATCCGAACGGGGGGGGGGGGGGAGGTCCGGACCCACCCTTTGGCTACGTGCCTGGTCGTAACCATATTTTGCAACAAATTTGTTGATTGTAATTTATGGTATCTTTTGAGCAGTGACAACAATTTGGCAATTTGAACTATATTTATACATGGCTTTGAACCAGGATCTCTTCCATTAAACATGAAAAACGTTTTAGTTAAGCATCAGGAAGATTTATTTTCTAATAATATTGTTTGGTATTGATATTATTGAACGCATTTTAATTACTTTGCTGTAGAGTAATTCTGAAATTTTATTGAAAAGTTTTTTTTGATATGGTATTTCTCTCTTGTACTTCCTGGTATTTTGTTTTGTTTATCGTCTACGGCTGCTGTTAACCTTTTATTTAACATATTTACTCTCTAGAGCGCTCAATATTCACATATTGATTGCATTGATTATGCTAAATATGACACTTTAATATTTTGTTATTACAAGTACTAGGTATGTCAAAGTAAGAAACAGCGAAATAACAATACGTAGATACAATCTGCTACTTTATACATGTACCGAGAGTTTAAATTTTTATGCCATGCGAAAGAGGGTAGTCTCACTATGCCTCATACCTTCATGGAAGAAAAAATGAAATGAAATATTTCAGGTTTTGCATCCCGCGTTTATGCCGGTTAGGCTAAACGAGACGGTGATTATGACAAAGTGGGAGAAATGGTGGAATGAAGAGTGGAAGGAAACGGGGGAACCCCGAGGAAACCCACCCGCACGTTGTTTGTCCACCACAAAGTTTATTTGGCGGGAGCTGAGATCAATCCCGGGACCCAATGCACCAGAGGTGAACGCTCTACCACTGAGCCACTGCGTCCCTTTCCATGGAAGAAATGTAACATTACACTTTGCAGAATAAAAGTTGACACTACCAAAAAATTCAGCATTCCACCATTTAATTCTAATTCAGAATGCATACATTTTCGTTGATGAGTGAACAGCAGAGTAAGCAGAGAAACAACTTGGTCTGACACCAGTAGAATCCATGTTGCAATGTTCAGTGAATTTGAACATGACTTCCAGGGAATTTAACATTTGAATGGGTGAATTGAAAAAGGAAAGTATTCCAGGAACGTGTTCCATTTTTCCGTCACACATTTCAAGGGACTTCAGTACAGAAGACCAAAAATTAAGTAATGTACTCTTTGTTCCTCTCAAGAAGTGTACGTATCTATAAAGAGCAAAACAGTTTATTTATTTATTTATTTATTTGTCACCTATAACAGGATTACTGTCCCAATTACAATAGACTTACAAAATATTTTATAGAGATACTTTATAGAGATACTTTTAATTTTATAGAGATACTTTCATACATGTACAATAATAAAAAAATAAGAATAAACAGAAATAAAAAAGAAAGAAGCATGAATAAAATAAAATAAAAAAAAAATAAAAAAGAAAAATATAAATAAGATTGGCAGTGGCGTAAAGAAAAAACAATGTTATATCTATAACGTAATAGAAGAAAGTAATATATACATTATTCCAATAGTCATCTAACGTATTTTTTGTCTAGTATTTCTTTTAACAACTTCAAATATAAAGGATATGAAAGAGAAAGATTAGTCTCTGGACTTTTCTTAGATACATTATTATAATTTCTACAAATTCAAATTAGAGGAGAATTCATATGCATGGAAGTTCTGGATTTCACATTATAAAATAGCATTCTATTTCTTAAGGTGGTTTTGATAGTATTAACATTTAACATACTTATGCACTCATGGTTATCTATAATACCATTCATCAATTTAAATAAGAAAATCAATTGAGATATTTCCCGCCGTGTAGTTAGTGACTAATATTTAAACATGTCCAATAATGCACTGTAAGAAACTCTCATGTTATATTTATTATTATATTTATTATTATTATTATTATTATTATTATTATTATTATTATTATTATTATTATTATTATTATTATTATTATTATTATTATTATTATTATTATCCATACATTATATTCAAGATAGTTTTTATTATGCTTAATCAAGAACTACTGCCCGGGACCAAACGCTATACTTTTGTGCATAACTAAAAAGGTAATCAAGAAAGTTCTGTCCCTTTTCGTGGAAGTCTGTGTTCAATTGGACCTCACACCGTGAGTTGAATGAGAGTGGAGATAAGGCGAACGTCAGTTGTTGGTGTGGGTATATCCAACATACTACCTGGTTGCGGCAATTCAGATACACTGTGAACTTGCGTAAAGACAGAGGGAACATGGGACATCCACAGAGCGTCATAAGAGCATGTATGATGAACGAGTTCAAATGGAGATCAAACGCCGCTGTAGCGGGACAGAAGATATGCCAGGCCTTTGGTGAGGGTGTCGAGACGACGCGGACATTGCAGCGATGGTTTAACAAGTTTAAGGACGATGACGAAACACCCGAAAACACCACGTGCCAGAATACCAACACATGTACAAAGAGGAACTGGGACTACAATTCGGTGTGTGAAGAAACCATTCGGCAGCACATCCATCAACTTGTGAAGCACTACAAGTTGGGTCGATGGGTCTCACATATTTTGACTCCGGGCCAGAAGGCAACGCGGCAGTCGCCTGTGTTTATTTACTGTTTCGGAGCCATTTCTGGACAGGGCGTTGACATGTGATAAAAAGTGTGTCCTATACGAAGCTCCACGGCACCGTCATCATTGGTTAGCATCCCATAAACCGATTTCAAAACAGCCGAAACCAGCACTGTACCAGAAGAAGGTCCTTCTGTGTGTTTGGTGCATAGTGCATCGGGAACTGCTACCAGCTGATCAGAGTATCAATGCAACTGTGTAGTGTCAGCAGTTGAGCTGTGCTCAACAAAAACTCAAAACTCTGGAGCCATCGCTTCTCAACCGCAAATGGGTCCTCGTTTAGGGGACAACGCTAAGTCGCACGTGGCTAGGATGACTCGGAACACATTTTCCGCCTTGGATAGGAAACGATATTGCAACCACTATATTCCCCGGGTATTGCACTGTCCGATTATCACCTGTTCCATTCTCTGGACAATCACCTTAAAGGACGCCAGTTCAAATCCTTAGTAAAAGTCCAAAATGCACCTGATACTTTCTTCGTTTCACGGCCCACCAAGTTCTACCGCGATGGATTCCATGGCCTTCCAGAACGTTTTCAGAAGGTCGTCGATGCTGATGGAGACTTTTTGATCTTCCAGATTAGGTGATATATCGATGTTCGAAGGTGGTGGGTGAAAAAGCAACAAAACTTTTCTTGGTTACCTTTATATTTAAATTTAAGACCTTGCATACAGAACCTATCTACACAAGTTTGATTTTCTTTGAAATTTCACTTAATTTCTTTACGGTCTCCTGACAAAAATATTTATTTATTATTCGTGACTAAAAAAAAATTAATTATTTTATTACACTGAGTAGAAATAAAAGAGAGAGCGAATGAAATCCAAATTGAATAAAAGCATTGTTTCTCAACAAATTTTTCATCCTCTGTCTTTTAAAACACTTGTTAAAGCATATAAAAATATACTGTACTTACAAATCAGTTTTGTACCTTTGTTTTATGGCTGTATTTGTAGTACCTTGTTAAAACGTTTGTCTTCAAAATGTCAAATTTAAATCGCAGTAAATTGTGTAATCTGCTGTCACAAAAAAGTATCCTATTTTTCGATCGGTATAAGGAAGAGATACTATACTATTTTTCGATCTGTATGGAAAAACAATATTTCTCCATACTATTTTACCATAAATTATTAATTGTCAATAAACTTTGTTACTTTTAAATGAATGAAGCGAGATAATTTTTCTATGATGTTATAAAAGTTGGTCATTTGGGGGGCCAGGAACCCATTTGGGGGGCCAGGCCCCAATGGGCCCCCCTTGGCTACACCCCTGCATATCATATGCATGCAACAGACATTTGGAGTACTTTATAACTTGAGGCAGATCATTGATAAGCAATAGAAAAATTAATGGACCAAGCATTGAACCGTGTGGACACCCGATAAAATCTTATAATGTGGCGAATTTAATTGATTATATGATACATACTGTTCGCGATGTTTAAGATACGAAGAAATTAATGTCAATAATTTGTATGATGATCCAAAGAGCAACAAATCATGATTAAGTTTGTCAAAAGCCTTGGTAAAGTCCGTATATATGGTATCAACCCTGAAATTATCGTTTATTGATTCTGAGATGTTTTGAACAAATGTAATTGAGTTAATCCCAGTTGAACGTTCTGGGTAGAATCCGTGTTGATATATAGATGTGCATGATCTAACTTGATTAAATATTCTCTTAAAAATTATATGCTCAAATATTTTAGCAGGTGTTGATATAAGTGATATAGGACTATAATTTTCTATTAAGTTCGTATTACCTTTTTTCGGAATAGGACAAACTTGTTACACAGTTAAGGTTATATTTTTTATGGAATGTGTATTTTTTTCAACTCACCCATTCAATTACCTTATATGTTGCAAGACAAGCAGTTGGTGGGAAATGCCGAAGCAACAAATTACTATACTAATGAAGATCGTTCTTAAAAATGAAATGAAATGAAATTTTAGGGTCCCACAGTTATGCCAGCTAGGCTAAAGGATACCGTGATGATAGAAATGGGTGAAATGGTGGAATGAAGAAAGTGGGAGGAAACGGGAGAACCCCGAGAAAACCCACGCACACGGTGTTTGCTCATCACAAAGCTCACTTAGCGCGAGCTGGGATCGAACTAAGAATCTCATGCACAAGATCGTTCTTAAATATCAATTATTGTTAGAAAGGGCCACACAAAGTTTATAAAGGACCTATTAATCAAAATGGTCAAGAATTAAGTGTTCTGGTAAAAAAAAAACTTAATATGTTTTTAAATGCAATTATGTATTGCGTGTATGCTTACACGTCTGCTTTCAGTTTGATATTTTTAACAACGTAGTCTTGTATTTAGAGTGGGAAAATATGCCAACTATATATACTACAAAAATAAATAAACAGGGTTGAAGTGGATCAATAGTAGAACGATCATATGTGATGTGTTTGATCCCTGGTTCGATATCAGATTGTATCAAGTGGTCTATGTGGTGTATAAACTTCGTGTGCGTGTGTTTTCTCAGGGTTCTCACTCTTTCAGTTTCCTTAAACTTTCTTTTATTCCACCACTTCGTTCATTATTATCAACAAGTTGTCCCTTAGTCTCGGAGTATAAAGTGGGGCGTTAAATTCAATAAGTAAACAAATAAATAACCGTTTTTCAGTAGAAAGGAAAGCAATCAAGTATTTTTGGCGAAGAACAATATATCTTTTAGCCCCATAAAAATTGGTTTTTCTTCATTTTCTCGAAAATTGCGCATGGGAATTCACATTTACCAATACAATTTTATTCAGCTTAATGATCGATTGACTTATGACTCATTTTTGGACATTTTTCCTGCCAGACGCTAAGAATATTACTCAATATTTTTGCTTCTTGCTTCGAATTCACTGAAAATAATGGGATTTCTTTTGCTGATTATCACTAGTTAACAAATTTAAACTTTTTGTTTGTTACATGAGAAAAATCACCTGATCTTAAAGGAACTTTTTGCGCTGAATTCGAATATGCACTCGGTTTCTCTCCATCACGTACAGTTTTCCCGTAACAGAGGGATTTTCGGGAAATTCCCTCAAAAATTTCCCTTTTTCAGATATTTTATTCCCCTAGCTCCTGTCCCCTTACATATAGTAACATAGAAATTATACCTAAGTATACCTTGATTTATATTTAATAAACCCTAAAAGTTTCGTAAAAATCGATTTGTTCTTTCTAGAGAAATAAATATATTTGTATGTAGACTGTGTGCACTGTTTATTGCACCTGATAGTAATGCTTTCAGATCTCCTGAGTTGGGGTAAAAACGATTTGCTTTATTACTACAAACACAGACATAAAAATGAATATTTACAATAGTCAACAACACACTTGTATTGCTCTCTGTAAATTAGAAACGTATATAAAAATAGAATGTACTTCCAACGTATATTTTTTTTAAACGTACAGTATATGTATATCTTAATACATATATATACAATTCTCCAAGTTTTTTCGTTTTGTTCATGAAATGGTTATCAATATTTGTTATCAAATGTAACAGAATGCAAAAGAACTTCCACTTCCCGAGCCCTCTACCAACTGTGAAGAGATATGGCCAAAAGACTCTGATGATGATCATGACCTTGATGAACCATCGACATCAACATGTACATCCAAGGATCCAACGTTCATCCCTGACTGTGTTCGCGAGCCACATTTCATCCGGCAATGTGAACTTAATGACCTAGTCCGTGATTTGCACCTGACAAAACAAGAGGCGGAACTTCTGGGATCAAGGCTCCAGCAGTGGAACTTATTGGATGCAGAAACGAACATATCAGTGTACAGGAAAAGGCATGTTCAATTTTCAAGCTATTTCTCAATGCAAGATAATGTGTGCGTATGTACGGATATAAATGGGTTGATGGCGGAGCTAGGAATTCCTTACGTTCCAGAAGAATGGAGGTTATTTATCGACGCGTCAAAGGTCAGCCTTAAAGCTGTCCCGTTACTTGCGCACTCAGTGAAGATTAAGGAATCCTATGACACCATGTCAACTTTGCTAAATCTTATAAATTACAAGGACCATTGTTGGCAAATATGTTGTGATCTCAAGGTAGTTGGTATTTTATTAGGACTGCAGTGCGGTTACACGAAGGTACCAATGTTTTTTATGTTTATGGGATAGCCGAGCTGATGACAAACATTATGAAGTGAAGGAATGGGAACCTAGAGTGAATTACGTACCTGGAGAATGCAACGTCAAATACGCTCCTTTGGTAGATCCTAATAAGATATTACTACCGCCACTTCATATCAAGTTAGGACTTATGAAAAACTTTGTCAAAGCCATGGACACATCTGGTGAAGATTTCAAGTATTTGCGAGATAAGTTCCCTAACCTGAGTGATGCTAAGATTTCAGCGGGAGTGTTTATTGGTCCCCAAATTAGGAAATTAATGCTTGATGATAGCTTTGACAGCAAGTTAAACAGTGCTGAGCTAGCTGCCTGGACAGCATTTAAGTGTGTTGTGCACAACTTTCTGGGCAATAACAAAGCTGAGAGTTACACAGAAATCGTACAGGACATGATACAGAAATACAGAGTTGGGTTGTAGGATGTCTTTAAAAATCCACTTTTTGCACTCCCACCTCAGCTTCT
Source organism: Thermobia domestica (assembly GCF_964235325.1). Taxonomy (NCBI): domain Eukaryota; kingdom Metazoa; phylum Arthropoda; class Insecta; order Zygentoma; family Lepismatidae; genus Thermobia; species Thermobia domestica. Next base: position 131,412,832 of record NC_137454.1, on the reverse strand, counting down.
TTCCTGCTAACCTAGGTGCTCTCAGCGACGAACAGGGGGAAAGATTCCACCAAGATATAATAGCAATGGAGAAAAGGTACCAGGGACGATGGGATCCTTCAATGATGGGGGACTATTGTTGGGGTCTTGTTAGAGAATGCAACATTTCTTACAAAAGAAGGAAGTAGTGTACGTTTTGTAACCCAATGGAAGTTTCATATATTGTGATAGTTTTGATTGTCTTTTCATGACCTTTTGGTACATTTGTATTATTGTTTATTGTAAATTGTCACACTTGTAAATTATATTGTATTATATTTTATATATGTGTTTGTGGTAATAAAGCAAAACGTTTTACCTCAACTTAAGAGATCTGAAAGCATTACTATAAGGTGCAATAAACAGTACACACAGTATACATACAAACATATTTATTTCTCTAGAAAGAATAAAGCGATTATTACAAAACTTGGAGGGTTTGTTAAATATGAATCAAAGTATACTTAGGTATAATTTATATGTTAGTATATGCAAGGGGACAAGATCTTGGGGTGTAAAATAAACGAAAAGGGAAATTTTTGAGAGATTTTCCCGAAAATCCCTCTGTTACGGGAAAATCGTACGTGATGGAGAAAAACCGAGTGCATATTCGAGTTCAGCGCAAAAAGTTCCTTTAAGAACAGGTATTTCCTTTTATGTAACAAAATCTTTGTTAACTAGTGTTACCAAATCTTCTTCAATTGAAGATGGTAGGTCTGCACAATCATAAATTTCACGAATTTATTCTTGTATTTACGCAGAGAAGGTAGAAAAAGTTATGATTTCTTCCGGGAAATTGAAATTCACTTGTATAGCACTGCGTGATAGCATTGTCTTTGTGTTTCATTTTTAATTACGTCTCCCCTTTATGATGCATTTCCAAGAATTTCAGAGTGCTAACGGAGTTTCATAGAAATCTACTTTATTTGTGGCAAGTACTTCATCATGAATATGTGCAACACATTACGAATCTATTTTTATATAAAAAAAAGTACTTGGAATCCTCCCATTTCGGCATTCATAGAGCTTAATTTTTTATTTAAAAAAACGCTCGGAAAAGCAATACTCACTGTAACCCGCCTGGGGAAAAGGACTTAAGAAAATGAAATTAAATTAAATCTTTACTTGTACATTTAGTGTTGAAAAGCGGCAGTTCGTATGATAGCTGCGACAGAGCTAAACTTTCCTTCACAACATAAAACGTGTCTCTCATTTAAGAAATTAGTGTCACTATGAAGGTCATTTATTTCTATAAATAAATTATATGTGAGTTAATTTTCACTACGGTAGACTTCTAAAGAATGGGAATTTAATATTAAAATTTGAAGTAATTGATTTATAAATTCTATTTGCAATAGAGATATAAAGTCAGAGACTGAACCTGCTATTCGGACTTTGAAGTCATATCAAAAACAGTTTCTCGCTGTTTTACAATTATTATATCATACAGCAATCAATAATGAAACCAGAAGTTCTGCTGGTTCTTAAGCTTGCGATTTAAGTAGAAGAATAAAAGCTGACATTAAATCTATTACTGCGCTGAAAGTAAAAAAATAGTTTAGGATTTAATGAGAATTTGATAATATGCTTTCTGCGCGGATCACTATCCCAAGATTGGAGTACAACGTTCTCGGATGGTGGTATCCTATTTAAATACGAATGAAACACCCGCATTTAAGATTTCGACGTACGTCGCCAAACATATCCTTTTTGCTGACGTGCGGTACCACCTTAAATACAAGTGTTTCACTTGTATTTAAGTAAGCCAATACCACCCGAGAACATTGCACTCCGGTCTTGGCATAGTGATTCCACCGGGAAGCATATTATTCAAGAATGTTCCTTAAATCTAGACTTCTTTTCTTAGTGTGGAGTCATGAATCCATATCCAATCCATATAGCGTCACTCAGCATTCGGCTCACAATTGTCCGTGCAACAGTAAGAAGAAATCAGCTTTTTTTCCTTCAAGCAGATGGTAAGCATATCAACTATTTGAGCTATATTTTAATAAATGTGTTTTCTTTGTAGTCTCCTCTCTCAAAAAGTCTAACAGTTGGAAAGATTGTGGAATGGTCCCTTGGACTCGAAAATCCTAACAGCTTTACCAGATTGTGGAAGGAGAGTGAATCCGTCTTTAACATTCTTCTTCTTCTTCTTTTTCTTTTTCTTCTTCCTCTTCTTCTTCTTATTATTATTAGTAGTAATACAATAACAAAGAATCTACATTTGTCTTTACTTTCAGCGTGTTGTGGGTTCGCAAAAACGATGGACAGACATCGTTCGTTCGAGATTAAACAGACAAGTGAAAGATAACCGTTGGTTATATGCTGGATATCAATATAGGTTACATAAGATTAATAAGAAAAATGTAAGAATTTGGTTATGCATTAATGAAAGAAAGGAATTTGTCGGGGCCGAATGCAGACACAGGGTGAAAATGTTCTTGGTGTATCTAATCATGTTGGTACGGGTGGTAAAACTTTGAGTGAAACGAAAATGTCACTATACACTGCCAAGAAACCTGTTCGAGAAGAAGATGTACCTGTTTCGAAAATATACAGGGAAGAACCTGCTGATTTATAAGGGGCACGTTTTGAATTGTTAACAAAAATACCTTCATTCACGTCTTTCAAAAGTTCTCTATATCGAGAAAGACAGAGGATTAGCAGCTAATTGGTCACATGCCAAAGTTATAGTATTATCAGATAGACTTCTAAAAATTTATGATGGTTCCAATTTCTTGCTATTGGACGATGGAGAAGAGGATGTAAAGTTATTTATATACTCTTTGTTATCTTTATGTTATATATATTGCCCACAATTCGAATTACTAGATAAGTCAACACGATTCAGTACCTTAATTTTTATATGTAATTGCAAATTCTAATAACTGCATACCTTGAAAATTAGGCACATCAAATGCATAGCTCAACTAACTTTTTATTTTCAAAATTTTATGAATTTTTTTTTCTGTTGTCATAGCAACACGAAACAAATAACTATCTCTAGTTACAGCAACTACCATTACATGAACATCAATCTATCTCGACATATATTCTACAGTTTTTCTTCTTCTTCTTCATAACGTACTGTACACTTTTAAGCACCGTTGCCCAAAATAGCTACAATTAGAAATGAAAGTAATTCACAGATGTCAGATATACAATATCATTGTATATATGGCTCCCGACGAGGACTTCTTAAATTGATTACAATTGAAGAAATAATCCTAGACCTTTACATATCATATATACGTGGTTACCTTACTTTCCGAATAGCCCTGACATATATAAAATATAATTATATATATATATATATATATATATATATATATATATATATATATATATATATATATATATATATATTAAATTCATTTTGTTTTAACAATAATCTTACATTCATTTAATAATCAATTTCATTTTAATTTTATAATATTATCGACGAAGAGGACTTACTCAAATTCCGATCGTTTTGCTGATTATTTAGGTCCTAAAATAGATAATAATTTAATTGAATATCATCGGAGCTCATAACAACTTAAATTAAAGTATATTGAAATGTTACATAAGGTATTTCTTCATTTGGACATAATTAAGATAATTATAAAAGATTTTGAAAACACAATATTGATAAGTGAAGCGAATTACAAAGAAATCATAAACTCAAAATGAAACAGAAAAAGACTTGATTAATATAACGGAACAAACAAAATGAAACAGAAAAAGACTTGATTAATATAACGGAATAATACAAATAAAAAATATTATGTTATGAATCAGCAAAGTTGGTGTGAATTAGAATATGATATAACATGTTTTATTTATTCAGGCATAATTAGCATAACCTTGATAGGCAATATTCGCATTCATACTTGTTGCGTGTGATAACTTTTATCACAAAAAAAAAAAGAAAAAGAAAGAAAGAGAAATCATGTTATCCTAGAGGTTATGTTAAACATCCGAACACTCGGCATATGCAGCGCCTCTAGAGGAAAAGTATAGAACTACTGAGTTTCGAATGAGCTGCGGGTTACCTAAGCGGCCATTCGGAACGAAATGTAGAAATGAATATACACCAGTTAATTTCTTATGATAGAGAAAATAGGTCTAACAACTCTAACCCCTCGAATACTTTATATAGTTGTCCTGGATTTAATATCCAGCGGCCCAGAACGGCGTCCATCGAGGCACGTTACAAACATTTCGTTCCGAATCCCAAATTCTTCTATAGGAAGAAAATTAGGAGGTAAAAATAGAGGGGTTGGTATGTTCAAATGTTCAAATGCTGAATTAGGTGGAAAGTATAATAGTAAGTTATGTTATGTAGGTGAAACTCTTTAGATCGCCCTGTAAATATTTAATAAGGAAATAGCAAATTTAAAATTTAAGGTCAATGAATGTAAAGAGTCTATCGCTTATCCTAAAGAAAGGTAGTTCATACAGACATTACTTTGGTTTAAGAATAATAATTTTCTATAGCCTTGTAATTTTCTTGGAAAATATGGGGGAAAGAAATCAGTCGCAGTTGGTATTAAATGGATTTGAAAATGGAAATGCAGGGGTAGTCATTCCTCCCAATGCTAGGGTGCGATGTGATCTTTCTTATTTAGAAACTGAAAGTGAGTCAAGGTCAAGGCATTCCTTGTCTGTTGAGGAAATGAAATGAAATGAAATCTTTAAGTTTTACGTCCCACGGTTATGCCGGTTAGGCTAAAGGAGACGGTGATTATGAGAGATGAGTGAAAATGGTGGAATGAAGAAAGTGGGAGGAAACGGGAGAACCCCGAGAAAACCCACGAGCACGGTGTTTGTCCACCACAAAGTTCACTTGGCGGAGGCTGGGATCGAACCCGGGACCCCAAGCACCAGAGGTGAACGCTCTACCACTGAGCCACCGCGCCCCCCCACTCTGTTGAGGAAAACAGCAAGACACGTGAATTATGTTCGAACGCTAGTGACATAACAAGCAAGCTAGCTGCAATAGGTATGTCACGTGATAGCTCACAACAGCTTTTGTCTGTAGAAAGTGATAGTGGAGGAAGTCTTGTTACCAATCCGTTTATTGACCTGTTGGTTACAGATGATTGCAAGAAATACGAAGAAAACGAAAGTAAGAATCCTTTTGTAGTTGGTAATTCATATGAAGCTACAAATTTAAATACTGGAAGAAATCCCTTAATAAATAGTTTTATGCCTTTCAATATTAGGGCAGATAAATTAAATAGTAATATTACAGGTAACTTATTTAATGAGAAAATTCAATCAATACCTAGTACCGATGGAACAAATGATCTTAATTTATTTCAATTTCTATTAGCAGTACATAAAATTATGAAACAAAAAATTTTTCCAGTAGAGTCAGTTTTAGTTGCTGCGTTAAGTAAAGCGCAAGGGAGGTTGAATCAAGAGTTGCTTGCTTTGTATGAAAGGTCACATGACTGGAGGTTTATTTCTAATTATTTGTTTATTAAATTAGTTACACCTTTAGGAAAGCGAGAACTCTTAAATCGGTATGTAAGAGTAATACAGAAGCCTAGAGAAAATTTACTAGAATTTGTAAACAATATATGCGATGCATATGAAATATGTTATGGTACTGTGAATGAGAATAACTCTAGTGAATTAATTAGTTTAATAATGGATGGGATGCAGCCACAAATTGGGTTTGATATTTATAAGTACCGATAAGACTCTGGGCTGTAGACTTGCTAGGTCCTTTGGTAGAGAGTAAGTCGGGACGATACTGTCTAATTGTAGTAGACTCTTTTTCAAAAAGAGTATTCTTAGAACCGATAAAGGTCTTATCTACACAAAGTGTAATAAACAAATTGTACAAATTGATGTGTAGAAATGGTTTTATATTCAGTATATGTCATGACAATCACTCAATCTTCACCTCAGCGAAGTTTAAAGATTTTGTATATGCTAACGGGATTAAAGATATTAGTATCTCACCATATCACGCGGCATCTAATCCCAGTGAAAGATACGTAGCTACAATTAAAAATTCCTTAAGAATATATTTTGGTAATAAACAGAGTTCGTGGGACAAAGGACTATGGGAAATAGAATTTTCCGTTAATAATGCGGTCCACGAAGAAACTAAATGTAGTCCCATGGACCTAGTTTTCATTTATAATGTTTGCAATCCTCTAGATGTTAAGTGGAAAATAAGTACTATGAATTTAACTCAAAAGGATTCAAACTTATGGTATAGAGCATTAGAAAATCTAGATAAAGCCTGGAAACGTAAAAAGAAATTGTATGATCAAAGACGAGTAGAAACAGAGTATAGGATTGGAGATAAAGTATTAATTAAGTCACAGGTTTTGTCTTCATTGAAAGAAAAGAGAACTAAATCATTATGTGCAAAATGGCTTGGGCCCTATCAGATCGAGAGTTTTTTAGGTAGAAATACTATTAGAGTTGTAAACGTTAATAATCCAAGGGATATAAGAAAAAGCCACGTGAGTTTAACTAAAAAGTACAGAGAGCCTAGAAATAATGCAACGTAAATTATTGGCTTAATAGGAAATAAGTAATAATCTAGTCGGCCTATAGCAAAAAAAATCTAGTCAGTTTATAAGATCTTATTCGAAATAATTTCCATCTAGTCAGCTATTTAGACAAATGTAGTGTTATATAAATATATAAAAGGTTTTTAATGTGTTTTCTAATGCATGTTTTTATCAGTATTCCAGATCTGGATGTCCTTATGTCTATGTATTGAGAATTGTTTGTATGAATTGTCATTGTCCAATGTCCTACATGGAGATTTTAATGGAAACCGAGAATAACAGATATATGGAAGCTTCCAAAGATTGTTCCAAAGATTATTCTACAGAAGGTACCAAAGATTATTCCAAACATTATTCCAAAGGTTGTACGAAAAATAGTTCTAATGATTGATGGAAAATAATGGTGCTATATCAGATGAGTACAATGGATAAAAATTTTTGTAAATTAAATATATGTGAGATTTATAGAATATTGTTACCTCCTGATATTCATATTAGAATATAAGGTATATATGAGTATTTAAAGAACATTTAAAGAGTATATAATGTAAATTTATGAATAGATAGACAACATTAGTAATAGCTATTTAATTTTAACTAACTTAGAGTGGTTGATAGATTGTTAGTGGTGTGTTAGAATTTTTGGGGGGATTTTTTTTCTTAAGTTTCGTTTAAATTTTTATTTTGTATGTAATGAATTTTATTGAGTGTGAGGGTTAGTTAGAGTTAGTAGTTAGTAGTGTAGTGTAGAAGTAGTTAGAAACTTAACCTACTAATAATAACTTATGCTATCTATTCATAATTAAAGGTTGAAATGGAATATCTAAATATGGTAAAATTAATTAAATAAAAAGTTGCCTCAACTTTTTATATGCCGGGAGGGCGATATTTGTTGCGTGTGATAACTTTTATCACAAAAAAAAGAAAAAGAAAGAAAGAGAAATCATGTTATCCTAGAGGTTATGTTAAACATCCGAACACTCGGCATATGCAGCGCCTCTAGAGGAAAAGTATAGAACTACTGAGTTTCGAATGAGCTGCGGGTTACCTAAGCGGCCATTCGGAACGAAATGTAGAACTGGGCACATCGAAATTATACTGGTTCTATAATATATATTTAAATTTAATCGGAATACGATAATTCTTCAAAAGTTCAAGTGTATTAATATCCGAGTTGGTGAAAAGTGTTAAAGTTCTATTGAAGTTAATCAAGTGTTATATAATATTATAATTTATATAAATCTGTAATTGGAGTCTAATTGTGTGATTATTTGGTGGAATTCAGAGGCAATATTGTGAAATACTCCTCCTGGCTGGTATTTAACAAGGCATAATAGTGAAATTGTCTAATGGTGAGTGTTATACTTTTTTCAATTTAAATACAAGTAATTTATTCAATTTATCACATTGTGAGATATATTTAATTATTCTAAATACTTATTGAATTTAAGGAGGAATTTAAAATCTATTAGTTATTCACGATTTAATGTATTATAGTATTAATCAAGTATTGTTAGTTAATGTATCCAATTGACATACTTGAACACGTGTTGGCTTGTATGAACGGAGAATGTACTTATGGATATTTCATAACTGTTAATATTTTCTTCAATTGTTTCAATACTTAATCTGTATTTTCGATACATTTTTGATAGTTCATTTATTTGTTTTTTTTTAAATAAAATAAGAAAAGATAATTTACTGATTTTCCGTTCAAAAGAACCTGATATTGAATTACCTATAAAACGGTATATTTCTAGTGCAGTTCGCAAGTGTATTATTAATGTATTTGAATTTAATGTTAAAGTTATTCAGATTCATAATCTTTAGCCATATATTTGAATATACACCAGTTAATTTCTTATGATAGAGAAAATAGGTCTAACAACTCTAACCCCTCGAATACTTTATATAGTTGTCCTGGATTTAATATCCAGCGGCCCAGAACGGCGTCCATCGAGGCACGTTACATACTACAACGATTTTTTTTCATAAATTATGATTCTTGTTGATATGGATTAGTTAATTTCTGTGTAGAATTCAAACAAAGTACAAATGACAAATGACATCATTACGATATTTAAAGTGAAATAAAACAAAAATCAATTGAATATGTTTTCTCGAACGCCACAACATTAGCTTAAGTTATAATACCAAAGAGTTCGGTTATGTTACATTGCACGTCACAATCTTGTATACAGTTCTGCCTATTATTTGCTTCCACAGTACCTTGGTTTCTATTTTGAGAATTTCTGCCACCTATGAAATTGTTACGAAATCCATTTTGATAAAAATTAGATGTACTGTTTACCTTATTTCTAAATGCTGTAGGATTAGTATTTCTATTTCTTCTGAAATTAGGTTCGGTTCTATTACCGGTATAATTGAATCTATCATTTCTTCTTACATTAGGACTACATTCTTCACGCGCATTAATATTTCGGATTGGAATATGTTGGCTTGGTTTTGGTTGTTATTAGTTTGGTTTCGATTAGTGTTACTTTGCACCATTGATTAATTTTCAAAATTTTGTACTATCATAATTAGATGATTGAAATTAATGCATTGTGCAGAAATCAATATTTGCTGCAATCTAAAAGGTAACAATATCCGGATCGATGCTATGATTCGTGATTCCTGTTGGTATGGATTAATTAATATCAACTCATTATATACGGAAATCACAAAATCAGTAAGATTCTTATCAATTTTGGGATCATACCGTCTGTTTCGAACCAAAGCGTCTCGGTTTGCCAACATAAAATTCTTAAAATTGGAAAGCAGTGCGTTCTTAAAATCTAAATAATTGCGTAAACTCCCCCTGATCGCTTTGAACCAGAGCACGGTGGTAGCAAAAAGTGTGGTAAAATCTTAAGAAATTTAGACTTGTATACTCCAATTAAGTCACATTCTTCGAACTCTTCTAAAAATACACTTGCAGGTATGTCTTCCGACCTTCCACTAAATTTCGTTAAAGACCTATTTCACTAAATCTGAAATGATTATGAGATTGTTTCAAATGATGAGATTTTACGTATCTGGTTTTCTGGCGATGTAATGAATACGGTCTTTTTTCTTCTTTGCCGGTGCTAGAGGCACTATCATCCTTCTCAATACAGCTTTCCGGTATATCACATTCTTTCAAAGCTAATCTGGGTTCATTTGGCCTATGGTCGCTATTGGTGATCTGATCAGGATTATCATTTATGGTAATGATCCTTTCCTTGATAGTGTTTATTTCTTCCTGTAATACTTTAATTAGGTTGCTATGCTCATTAACTTGGGTTTCAACCATTTCCACCGAACTTTGTACAATTGTAAATTTGTGAAAAATTTGTTCCACCCTACAGTCTGTTCGTTCTACTTTAGTGTTCATTTGCTGCGTAATTTGTTCAAATTTGCTATCTATTTGCTGAAACCTAGTATCCATCTGTTGTGTTTGCTGTGTCAGTTGCTCAAATTTAGTATTCATTTGCTGGGTAATTTGTTCAAATTTAGAATTCATTTGCTGTGGTTGCTGTGTCAGTTGCTCAAATTTAGTATTCATTTGCTGTGACAAGGATTGACCTAGCTGTTTTATAAGGTCAGCCATATTCGCTGATGTATCTGATCCTGGTGTTTCAACATCACCAACTTTATCATTTTTACTTTCGACTCTGGGTAAATCCAGTTTAATATTTCTATAAATTTTCCTTTTACTTCTTAATAAAGTGTACTCCGTGTTGACGGTTATTTAGGAGATTGCTTACTTTACTTCACACAAATCTCAAGGTCCCTTGGCGGAAAGCACCATCTAAAAATTTGTAGCGTTATTTATATATACTTTTTGTTATCTTTTTGTTACATATATTGCCCACAATTCGAATCACTAGATAAGTAAACACGATTCAGTACCTTAATTTTTATATGTAATTGCTAATTTTAATAACGGCATACCTTGAAAATTAAGCACATCAAATGCATAGCACAACTAACTTTTTATTTTCAAAATTTTATGAATAATCTTTCTGTTGTCATAGCAACACGAAACAAATAACTATCTCTAGTTACAGCAACTACCATTACATGAACATCAATCTATCTCGACATATATTCTACATTTTCTTCTTCTTCATAAAATATTGTGCACTTTTAAGCACCGTTACCCAAAATAGCTACAATTAGAAATGAAAGTAATTCACAGATGTCAGATATACAATATGTCAGATATACAATATCGTTGTAAGGAGACGATAATAATGTTTGCAAGCAAAAAAGGGAGAGAGAGAGAGAAAGGTTCTACAAACTTGCAAAATCTTTGTTGATGGAACGTTTAAGAGCTGCAACAAACTTTTCTCTCAAATTTTTGTAATTTTGTAATATTGGAAGTTGAGTTGAAGAAACTAAAGTGATTCCACTGCTTTTTGGCCTTCTCTCAAAAAAGAGAAATCATAAATATTTTTTTCACTAATAAAGAAAGAAGTCCCGAATTGGAATCTTGAAGTTGTTATAGTATATTTCAAGAAAACAGTATTAAATTCTTTTAGGACAATTTTTCCTTCAGTTTCCATAAATGGATGCAATTTTCACTTTAACCAATATCTTTGGCGTAAGATACAGGATTTGAGCTTGATTACAGACTAGAAAAGTAATGGTGATATGAGATTTCACGTTCGAATGCGTATGTCATCAACTTTTCTTCCATTAGTAATGGTCGACAGTGGTGGCCGTGTATTCAAGAAGATAACCCTCATCTCTTAAACTTGAGCAGTTCTATGGCTATTCCGTTGATCAGTGGCTAGAAAATTCTACAGTCCCAGTACGCACGTAGAACTGTCATGAAAAACACTATAGAACAAGTAATCTCGCAAGGGTTTGAATAACAGGTTAAATACTTTGCTAAACAAGCAACATCCTCATACCATCAATTAGTCGTTTTTTCAAACGAGGACAAGTCATCATGGTTACTATAGAAGTATCTCAGCTTGGAACGTAAAAGAAGAAAACACTTATCTCAAATAAGCAAAGAACATTTTGGGTAGTTTTGATGTTTCAAAATATGTTAGGAGATGTTTGGTTGCACTTTCACTTATTTATAAACTAACTCTATGGCCTATGGAACCCGGAGGTTCAATGCCGCGTTCACAAAAGCTCTCCATTGACTTCTATTCTTAGCCAACTGGATCCAGTTTATATTTTGCATTCCATATTTTTGCGAGATCCATCTTAATATTGCCCTCCCATCTACGCCTAGGTCTTCCTAATGGTCGTTTTCCGGTTGGTCTTCCAGTGAAGACTTTGAAAGCGTTCGTATTTTCTTCCATCTTGGCTACAAGACCTGCCCACTTGAGCCTCCTAGACTTGGTGACCCTAACAAGGTTTGGTAAACCGTATAAATTATGTAGTTCCTCGTTTTGAAGTTTCCGCCATTCCCCATTCACGTTCTCTTGGGTCCGAATATTCGTCTCAGGATCTTGTTCTCAAATACTTTTAGTTTCATATTTCATAAGTTGTCATAAACGGTAAATTGTTATGTATATATTGATAAGAATTACACATATTACAACGGTAAACGTTAGTGGTTACAACGGTAAACGTCCTGCTGCAAATGCACCAAGATCATAAAAGATCCAAATCCATAGAAGAATTCAAGTCAAGTCAAGTTATGTCCGATTACCGTCTCATATGAGACGGAAGGATATTTAGCTTCCGCTACTTTATCCAGAGATTTGTTTTTAGTGTGTATAGGGAAAGATGCCTGGAGTAGTATGTGTTGTGCGAATATTGTGTTCTGAGTGTAACTTTTTTTGTATTATACTCGTTCGTGAGAGTTCTACCGTATTTTCGTAAGAGTTCGACGAAGGCTCTTTATAAGAGCTGGCTTGTGTACCTTTTTGATGTGAGTTGTGAATTCATATCAAACACATTTCGAGTATACATTGGTCAAGTTTGAATTCAAGGTGAGAAATTGACCTTTTACTCTAGTTATCTTTTACTTTTACCTAGTTCTCTTGTTACTACCTTAAAAAATTACAACAGTATGGAAAAGCATGTCTTCTTCCTCTTCCTCTTCTTCTTCTCCTTCTTTTTCTTCTTCTTATTATCTTTTTGTATTTTCTTGAGCATGCAATTCCATATCCTCCTCTGCTCAAACTTTATTAAAAATGCACAGAAACAGTGTCAGTTATTAAATATGTACGAAAGTAGGAAATATTTTATCAATGTCAAAATATGTCGTGTCATCTCCTATGGCACTTTTACGGATCTGGAAAGGATTTCGACATGTACGGATCTGGGAATGTACGCATCTGGGCCGTAATTTAAAAAGATTTATTTGAAAAAATAAAACTGTAGTTTCTACGTGGATATTCTGCCTGGAAAATTTCGTGCATTTTAAAAAATAGTGCAAGTATGGTGGAGATAATAGTGTGTTCCAATTTTATTTGTTCTATTTTAAATGAGGAAAACACTTAATTATTGCATTCTGAAGAGAAAAATCATGAAAAATTCGGGAATCTATGAAATTAGTCATTCGGTAGGGAAGAAAAAAATGCGATGGACCCAGCGAGTTTTCTGGCTCTGATGAATTGTCTATAGATCTGTTAGATTAACGTTCATCGACAAAAATGTTTTACTGAAAAGTTCAATAGTGTTAGCAACAAATGCTGTGGAAGTGTATTCGATTTCGTGGAACAAAGGATTATGCAAGTAGTAAAAACTGCTCATGTTTGGATAAATTTCTAATTTATCTTTTTATACTACTTATAACAAAATAATTTGGCTTGAGTAATATTTACCTGTACCTTGGGCAGAAAGTACTCATACATGTGCACTATGCTTAGTAGAATGTTCATTTCATATTAACAAAAGAAGAATGTTTTTAATATATGTAAGTGATTATTATGGGATAGTTGTGGATATGGACATGTTTTATGGTTACCTAGTCAGTGAATTTGTGTACTTAACAGTTTTAAGAAAAGGATACTATAAATTATATCAAATAATAAACCAGTTTAACATCGTTTATAGACGTTGTCAGTTTTATTAAAAAGGTGAGATTAATGGTATTTAAAGATCGAAGTTAATATTTTTAATGTCAAAGAATTACTACCACTTCGGATTTTTATCTCAGCAAACGAACCAGGTTTACGACTATCTTTTTGATAAGTCGTTATATACTTTGAGGACGCTGAATCCAATAGAACTATTTCTATACACTTAAGTCAATGGGATATCTAGGAAAGTGGTCTCAAATTTGGAATATAAATAAACACAAATATCCAAACTTTGAGGTAATTTTCCTCGTGACTCCATGGACGGATATGTTTGAAAAAAGCTGCATTAGATTCAGTATACTTACAGTAAATAAATATAAAACGCAGAATTAGAAATGTATTCAAGCGTGGACGATTTTTTACCTGTGGCATGATAATAAGTTCTTCATGAACAAACAATTATTTCATTCTGACTATATATAACGCTTATTGACGATGATGAATTTTGAGGGAGGAAAACGTTTGAACGCTATCCAGAAGTTTCTCCCGAAATGAATTCCTGCTCATGTCCCTGGCTGTAAGTAGTAAACAGGTTTAATAAGCATATAACAAGCGAACCCTATTTGGCAGGTTATGGTTTGGAGAGCCAACTCCTTATTCCTCTGCCCGGCTAACCCGGTAATATTTCGCTATTGTAAGTTCCTTGTTGCCCCTATTATTATTATTATTATTATTATTATTATTATTATTATTATTATTATTATTATTATTATTATTATTATTATTATTATTATTATTATTATTATTATTAACTTTACCAAATAAAACTATCCTCCCTTGGGTTGTGGAAGAGTTTATTCTATTTCTTTTCCTACCTAAGTATAGTCGTACACTTTTTGGTTGAAATTTTTTGTAGACCCTACACTAATGAACATTGGGCTCAGATTGTTTGATGACTGGGAAGTCTTGTGAGTCGGACTTTCTGCAAAAATATTTTCATTACGCAATGAATGAAACTTGATTATGGGAACTACCATTTTGATTTGTCGCATTTCTTTACACATAAGTAGTGAGCGTCGGAGAGGATTTTTTTTTCATTCTTCAAAACTTTTCTGCATTCCTGATCCGAGTTAAGTTGTTTTCGAGGAGTTGCAATTCTATTTCTGTAGACAGAATAAATGATTGTCAAGATTGAGGTTGAAGAAATCAAGTACATGTAAGGTGGATAGTGTTAAAAGTGATTCTACTGTTTTTATATACAACGAAAGAAAAATAATCCGATAAAGAGAAATAAAAAATGACAACGTGAATTTGAGCGAGTGGCAGCAGATTCGAAGTAAACACGTTTGTTTGAACCTGCGACTCGAAACAAGAAGGGAATATTCGTGCCTGTCATCGCCGATTGACCAAAATATGATCCTGAAAAAGATTTTATCGAAGCAGGAAAATTCCATGCTATAATTATCTGCATGTAAATTATAGGTACAAAACAGACTCTTACGCACACCAGGACGTGTAGAACTATGTTTATGCCGTCTTTCTTTTTCTTTCTTTCTTTTTCTTCTTTTTTGTAATTAGGTATTACTTTTTTCACGGAATTGCAATAAGGCGTCAAAAATCCGGATTCGTGAGCCATGATGTACGGATTCGTGGGTTAAAATTTTGATGGTGGACCAAAGTTCACCAGTTCACCCCTGTCCTCTGATCATTAATTCTAAGTCCTGAATCCCAATTTATTACATTGTTACAATCTTTTTCAATGAAACTTGTTTCTTTCCAGTTTCTCAGTATCTTTCTGTTGAACATTTTAATTGCATTTATATTTTGCTCAAGCAGGGCTAACTATATATGAAAATTACTGTAAGGCGAAACGGGAATTCCCATTTTGCCTTACGATAACAAACCATCAAGTACCAATTATTGATTGACGTTTCCTGAGATAAGAATCATAAGGTAAAATGGGAAAAGGCGAACAGTGAAGACACGGAAATCATTATGGAACCGATTAATTTCTACCGCATCTGGTTTTAGTAGAAACATAAGGGTGGAGATGGAATCAGTTCTTGAGGTGCTGAATCGATTCCAAAGATTCATGGACAGTTTCGATTGTCATTCAGAAGAACGTATCTACTTCATGACATACTTTCGATGACAAGTTTTGAATACACAATTCCTCTCCTCGATATCTGCTACCATTTTTGCTATATGGTGCTCAATGTTGAAATCGGAAGTGGTTGATTTTTTTCTATTCTTCCTGCTTGAATAGAGGATTCATGGAGCAGATGTTACCTATTCATGAGACGTTCAATGCACAGACAAAAAAATGTTATCTGAAAGGGACCCAAGTTAATCTAGTAACACAGTAGAATACAACATGGCGAACGAAGAGAGTCAGCTGGAGGACATGTACGTATCCACGCTAATAGGAAATAGAATGCCATTTGCTGAGTGTCGGTCCTGCAACTTGTACATACAGCAGGACGATAAAGAAATAAATATTGAGATTGAACTGGAGATTCCAAATGTGACAGACTCGCGCTCTACCACGGATCCACAGCGGATCACAAGAGGAATAAGGAAGCCAGTATTATAGGATACTATGCTATCAGTCAAGAGATAAACTAAGAAACATTGTTTTAGTTAACTTTGTACGGGAAAGAGTAAGTCATGTTCATACACAGTGCATTCAATAAGTTTCGACACCACCTCGAAATAGTGCTAGAAAGTGTTTGAATGATTTTTGAGTTTTGAGAATGGCCGTGAGTGTCTAAAAGATAATCCTCATTCCGGTAGACATGTGAACAGCTGAAGTGAGGAAAACGTGAACCATATGTGCAGACTACTTGACACTAATCAACGCAAGAGCATCAAAAACATCGTTGATGAACTCGGTGTTGCTGTAGGCAGCAATTTACTTGTGTATCACTTCTTGGCTCAAAGGAGTATCACAGTTTTTGAACACCCCTTTATTCGCCTGATTTTTCCCCAGTGAACTTTATCCTCTTCTTTCATCTCAAACCTATCCTTAAACGTCAGGATATTGAATCTATTCAAGTAAATGTAACGGTAATGCTAAACACTGTTCCAATGGACAACTTTCCTCCGGCCCGTTCCACAGATTCTTAGATCTGTTCCGAGAGTCTGTGGCGCGGGAAGACATGTATGTAGAAAACTAATATGGTAAAAAAAACTGTCTTGCACCATTAAGCATATTATTTCAAGGTAGTCCCGGATTTCATTGAACGCACCCTGTATGATATTATTTGTCACGATAGTGTACGGAAAATATATCCTTGATAACAGGCAAACACCAAATAGTGGCCTGTGTCAAAGGCAACCTCACAATCACAGCTGGAAGAGGAGCGTGTTTCGTGTTGGTTTCAGCGGGAGGAAATAGGAGCTGATGCAACTACTATCGTGAAGAACATTGCATCTGGAGTTTACATGAAGTACTATTGTTGTCTATGTTTCTTCTGTCCAATCACACTTTCACGTTTTCTGATAACTGTCCGGATGTTTAACTTTTTGTATGCTGCAATGGTACTTATGCATTCTTCGTCCAAACGATCGCTTGATATGTCTAAGGTCTGTACCAACAGCATTCTGGTACCAGCTCGTATATACTCGCTGTGTGGTTTGATGTCCACTCCGTAACTGGTAGATGCATAACATGTGTGAAGGTTGAATACCCATATCGTGAAGAAATTCGCAGAAAAAATTGGTGAAAAACATCAAGGAAAGAACCACAACAAGAGAAGGAGACTTGGTAGTGGAATAGGGAGTTGCAAGTGGCAATAAAGTATAAGAAAGAGATGAAGAAATGATCTGATGAAACATGTACCATGGAAGACAAGACGGCATACAAGCTAGGAAATAAGAAGGTCAAAAGTGCTTTGGTAATAGCAAAATCAAAGGCCATAGACGGCGCTTATGCAGAGCTGAAAACGAGCGAATAATGGAAAAGCCAAAGCAAGAAATAAAGTATTTAAGGGAATGACATCAACCATAAAGGTAAAAGAACGAGAATAAAGTGCTGCAGGACTAGGAAGTGATTCAGGACAAGTGGAGAGATTATTTTAACTTACTAAATGAAAATAACCAGAGGGAAATACATGAGAATGGAGTGGTAAGATAGGTGGGAAAGATAAGTATAAAGATTAGAAGTGGAAAATGCAATTGGGAAAATGGAAAATAAGAAAACAGTCGGAGCTGATCAAATCTCGCGATAGAGCTTTGGTGAAGCCTAGTCAAAGGAGGAATAGATATCTTATAGTATATCTTGAAAAAGTTGTGGAAGGAGGAGAAGATACCGGATGGTGCAGTGATAGGTAGGTGATAGGTGATAGGTGATAAGTGAAGGTAAAGTATATTAGTGCCAATTTATAATGGTAAAGGTAATGTGCAAGATTTTTAAAATCGCAGGAGAATTAATCTTTCATACCATGAAGATCTAGGAAAGAAGAGTTGAAAAAGGATATGACAAGAGACTATACTCGGAGAGAAGCAGTTTTGTTTTATGCTAGGAAGAGGAACATCTGATGAGATCTTTGCGTTGAGGCAGTTGATGGAACTATAAGAGAAAAGCAAACGTTGTTGCACCTCGGTTTCATAAACTAGAAAAAAGCATGCGACAGAGAACCGAGACAAAAACTATGCCGATACGTAAAAGAAAAGTAGATTTCTGAAAAATATGTGCGTATAGTGACGAAATGTACGAACGAGCATAAACTGAAGTGAAGATCACTGTGGGCGTGACAAAAGGTTTCCTTGTGGAAGTAAGTCTTTATCTTTAGCCTTCAAACCCTGATTATTTGTTCAATTTGATAATGAATAATTGAATATGTTGGTAAGGAAGTGAAAAACGGAGCACTATGGAGAACGCTGGTTGAGGACGATGTCGTTATATCCGGAACATTCAAAGAAAACGAAGAGAAGAAACTGGAAGAATGAAGAAGAGTTTTGGAAGAGAGAAGCATGAGGATAAGTAGAACAACAACAATATATGAGTAGGGCACTCAATAAAGAAGACGGGAGCTTGCTATGCCTACAAGGAGAGAAGCTACTACCCACCTTGAAATTTAAGCATCTTGGATCGTATCTCGATCAGGATGGAGGATCATATACAGAAACCCAACACAGAATTCAATCTGTGTGGCTAAACTAGAGAAGGGCGAGAGGGGTACTGTGTGACAATAAAGTAAGTTGTACTTTAGGGGACCGTATATAGAGAAAGTAATAAGACCAACCGTATCTGATTTACAGTTGTGAAACGTGGGCAATACAAGGGCCCAGATGGAAGTGGCGGAGATGAGAATGTGAAGATGGATATGTAATGTGACAAGGAAAAATAGAAAAAATGAAATGAAATATTTCAGTTTTAACGTCCAACGATTATGCCCTTTAGGCTAAATTAGACGATGATTAAAGAAAGTGAATGATGATGGCAGAATGGCTGGAATGCAAAAGTGGGAGTAAGCGGGAGTATACCGAGAAAACCCACGCGGACGATGTCTACCACAAATTTATTTGGCCGAGGATTGAATTCAAGATCTCACACACCAAAGGTAAGCGGTCTGCCACTGAGCCTTCATGTCCCCCGAAGAAATATATAATAAGGAATGATTATATAGGATGCACTGTTGTGTAAAAAGTTTCAAGAGTGAAGGTTGAGATGGGTTGGACATGTAGAACGAAGGAACGAATACTATGTGGGAAAGAGAATTGAACCACGTAAAACGAATAGCTGAAGACTCAAGACGATATGGAAGGACAGGATACAAAATTATCTGAAGGAGAGGGCATGGGGAATATATGACACTCAGGATCGAGGAGAGTAGAGGAAAATAATTAAATAAGAGAATACCGATCCCGTATAAATATGGGAAAAGGTAGAAACAAAGATGAAGAACTTTGTCACAATCCAGTGCAAAATTTACCTTCAGGTGCGAGTCAGCAAAGCAACGAAGAACCATTTATATACATTCTAATAGATCTCCAAGTGATTAAATATTTAACATTTTCGTCTATGGTACAGGAGTTCTAGGCTCAACTTACAGCTAGAGTTCAATATTAGAGTTTTACCTAGATATATTACTGTAGGTCTACATTGCTGAAAAGCGACTTTACAATTAAACGAAGTAACAAACGTAAACCCTAATCATTCTCAAAATCGATTAACAAGTATTTTTGTAGCGGCCGAAAGAAGTTTTATATCATTAATTTGATATTTATGTGGTTTATTGCAATGAATCAAATTCCGTTAGATATTCGACACACAAGAACATTTTGAACTCACTGGCAATTTTAATTGTATTTGGCGCAACAAAATATATAATGTGCAATCTACCGTCGAAGGCTGATAGATTTATTTTCTCGCAAACAAAAGCTGATTCATTTTGCTTAACGAGGACATTTTTGCAAAGGGGGTCTCCCAGAGCGACCACAGTTTCAGCTTGCACTTCAACGGTAATCTAGGAAGTTCAACAGTATTCAACGGTATTCTATTGTACCCAAATCCTTTGCTTCTGCATTATTAAGTTTAGTGATACAAATTATCTCCTTTGATTGTAGTCGAAAAATTTTAATGACAATTTGGTGTTTGTAACTATGTGGTATTATAGCGGGAAAATGTTTTATTTAGTTTCAATTGTTGTCAATTTTTGGGGTTTCCCAAGAGATAAGACGAGAGAGCTCTTATAATAGAAATAGACGCAATCTCCGCTATGAGACACCACTTCCAAATCTTTACGAGACAAGACAACCTCAATTCATGTCTTGTAAGAAATTCTTAAGGGAATGCAAGAAGAGTTACGGTGCAGTATGTCGTTTATTTTTCGCGCGGTTACAGCACGTTACAGTGGCGCTTTTCTCAGCATTACTGCACTTGAAAGTTATATTTGCATGCCTCTCTTTTTCATATACTATGAAAAGTGAAATCGTAGGCGGCTGCGTTTCATGAAAAGTAAATAGCAAGTGTTGCGTCAAGTTCAAGTTGAATGATGTCTGACAAAAAATAGCGCCTATCATAATGTTGTGAGTATCCTTTCCGTAAGTATCTCCAAGCATTAACGAATCCATTTTCTATGTGAGGTAAAGATGGACCGTTGAATAGAAATGACCGATTTGGAAAGCGAAGAAAAAGCTCTATCTTGTAAGGAAATGTGCTCTTATCGCTCAGTGCCAGGCAAAACGTCTACCGAAAAGAGTCTTTCCTCTATTGGAGATCAATGATTTATCCTAACTTCAATTCATGCAGTGAATT
Source organism: Thermobia domestica (assembly GCF_964235325.1). NCBI lineage: Eukaryota > Metazoa > Arthropoda > Insecta > Zygentoma > Lepismatidae > Thermobia > Thermobia domestica. The sequence goes on along the minus strand of NC_137454.1, from coordinate 131,392,058 downwards.
CTGGTTGAAGCCTCAGCTCGACAGATGCATTTCTTATCCGTTTTACGTCAAGGACTTCGATTAATTGATCCAAACTTCACTATGGAGACATTTTCCAACAACCCGAGGGGAAACAGAGAACACAATCTGTAAGATACATAGATATGTGTATTGATTAAAAGGAAACATTGTTTGAATTTGAATATAAACCTACGTCATTATTTCTTGTCGCGTCCATAATTATAAACTGAGCTATTTTCTTTTGCAAAATACGATCGACTGTTATTCTGTGTGGAAGTTAGCATAGTCTTCAATGATTAATTGGAAGAGCGGAAATGCAGAAAATTTCAGCGACTTAAATGTTATGACGATTGTCTCACAAGAAACTGTACTGAAATATTAAGTAGATGAACACCACGAACACTTCATACTAACTGCTTCTATGGTGTAAGAAACCAAGGTTATGGTGTTTACAAAAAATACCTCAAATAAATATTTAACATACAAGTTTCAAACACAAGCTTTTGTTTAAACTTTTGGTTAGAAAACAAGTGTTAATTTGTCAAAGAACATAAGAGAAATTAGAAATAGAATTTTAAACCGTAGAAAGAAACTTTTCTGACAATACAATGCGTTGCAGTTCCGATATAAAAGTTTTTTTTTTTTAATTTTTTATGCAACAAGTTGGGTATACACGAATTTCCTTTACAGTTCTGTCGTAGCTTTTCTTGTTTCTACTGAATTATTTAGAAATTGTTTTAACCAGATCAAAAAGAAAAGGACTCATATATATATATATAGGGTGTACGAGATTTCACACATCAGAATAATAAAAAGCCATGTAGAGCATAATCGGAGCTGGAGTCATGTAAAGTGTGAAAAATATATCACAGCACGCGTTATTCTCAACACGAGGAACTACGGCTCCTAATACTTCCGATGTCCTGTCGACATATTTCGTGTTCATTGCTGAAAGTTTGCTTAGTTTTGTCTATTTTGGACCTACTTTTAAGTCCACACGTATTTGGGAATTATACTTATATGCAATTCCTCGTACACGCATTGCACATTGCTGAAATGTGCATTTTTGGATTAAATATGTGTGACTTCCTGTATGCCAATATGCATCGCCATTCCCAGGGCCGAAATCAGCAAGTTTTTCTTGGATGGACCGATTACTTTTAGAGTTTTAAATACTACAAGCGAACCGAAAATCTTGTTTCAGGACGTGAAATCATTAACCTTTATTTTACGGCTGTCAGTACACTGCCAGAATAGTAAATCCGTTCTTTCCCGCGTGGCACTGTACTGACACAGGCGAAATGTTTACTTTGACCCGCGAGCACACATATTTTTTTTTTTAAACTGATGTGCCTTATTGTATGAAGAGATAGTTTATAGTGAAAGGAACCAAAAACGTTGGTTCTCAACCGGTGTGCTCGCGGGTCAAAGTAGACCTTTCGCCTGTGTCAGTACAGTGCCACGCGGGAAAGAACGGATTTACTATTCTGGCAGTGTACTGACAAGCCGTAAAATAAAGGTTAATATTTCACTATGCAAAGATTACATATATATTATATATTATTATATTTGCAGCCGAAACATGAGTTTTGACACTGCAAGATTAGAATAACAGGTTATAGTAAATATATCAATAAACTACACATAAAAAACAAAAATTAATTTAGGGAATTCACTTGTTTGACTTTGTCCTTTTAGGTGTAAATAAATGGCAAAAATAAAAAAATCGATGAAAAAATAAGATCACACTCAGATACTGTCATATACTAGTGTGGTAATAAAATACAATAATAAAATCACTACTATGTGTATCCAGTTAGATAAATGAGAGTAAAAAGCTGGTTAGTAATCAATATTAATGGGGTAGGTAGGGGGCTGACTTGGCTAAAGCTTCCCTTCTTCAGTGCAATGATACCGAAATGGATTTTGCTTGCATGTAGTATGTTCAATTTGAGATCCATGATGTTTCGATATATATACGAGGGGCATTCAATAAGTAAAGAGACAAATTGCTATAGCTCAATAAAGATTCATTTCAATCTTTCAAAACTAAGGCTATTTTTCAATATAATCACCCTTTACAGTTATGCATTTGTCCCATCTTTCTTGCAGCTTCCTAATTCCCTTGGCGAAGAAATCTTTCGATTTACCCCGAAGCCACCTTTGCACCGCTGCCTTAACTTCCTTATTGTTAGCAAATCTTTTTCCACGTAGGGCGCCTTTTAGTGATCCAAACAGATAAAAATCAGATTGGGCGAGGTCTGGGCTGTAGGCAGGATGAGGTAAGACCTCCCAACCCAATTCTTGAAGCTTAACTCGGGTCAGCTGGGCTGTATGAGGGCGGGCGTTATCGTGCTGAAGAATGACTCCTTTTGACAAGAGTCCACGGCGTTTGCTCCTGATAGCTGGTTTAACGTTGTGTTCTAGCATCTCAGAATAGTATAGGCTATTGATAGTTCGCTGATCTTCAAGGAAATCGCAATAGATTGGACTCTGTGAGTCCCAAAAGATGGTCAGCAACACTTTACCAGCGGAAGGTTGAACCTTGAATTTTTTGCGAACTGGAGAGCTAGTGTGTTTCCACTCCATACTGTGCCTTTTGGTCTCAGGGTCGTAGTGATGGATCCAGGCCTCGTCGCAAGTCACTATTCTTTCAAAAAAAGCGTCTCCTTCAATCAAACTTCGTTGCGTTAAGGCTTGACAAATGGAAAGCCTTGATTCTTTATGAGCGTCAGTAAGCTGTCTGGGAACCCATCTGGCACACGTTTCTCTGTACTTTAAAATGTTTCTAATGACATTGTGAACAGTTCCAACACTTACTTGAACTTCCTCAGCTATCATTTCAACAGTAATTCTTCTGTTATCATGAATAAGTCCATCAATCCTCGATTCCAACGAAGAACCAGAAACTTCCACTGGACGTCCACATCAGGGTTCATCACCTACACTTGTTCGGCCACTTTTAAACCGATCAACCCACTTGTACACATTCGCACGGTTCATACAACTGTTACCGTACTGTCTCAACATTCGAGAAAAAATTTCACTTGGTTTTACACCTTCTGCGACTAAAAACCTAATGACTGAGCGCTGTTCTTCTAAGGTGCAATCTTTTAGAGGACTTGCCATGATGAATTGATATTTTTGAAGTTATGTTGACATAAAATTATGAAACAGCAGATCAGAGCATATCCCAAGGTTGCCAGCTAACACCCCTGAAACAAAACAAATTGATTAGTGTTAAAAATATAGACTTTGTCTCTTTACTTATTGAATAATCCTCGTATATATATATATATATATATATATATATATATATATATATATATATATATATATATATATATACTCATGTGCAAAACTTAAGAATAATGTGAAAATACATAGACAACAGTGTTGGAGACTATGGTAAATGCATATAATTTATCATATTACACATTCCTGACTGCTTGACACGCGTAACTCCCGATGTTGTCGCTTGGTGATGCTGTATACACTCATTGAACAATGGTTGGTGATGAGCGCTGTTTCAACACGCAAGCACTTGTGTTCGAGACGTTAGAGACTTGTGAGTCAAAGCTGCATTACTTGACATAGTGTCAGTGTAGGAGAATGGCACAAAGAGACCATATTGATTATGTTATGCGTGGAAGTATCATCGGGCGACTTGAGAGGGGTCAGAACCAGATGAACGCGTCTCGTTAATTGGGTGTCCCACGAAGTGTAATATGGAGGATCTGGCGACGATTCAAAAGGAGTGAAAACGTCTCTCGGAGGTTCGGCGGAGGTCGTCCAAGGAGCACCAGTGACCAGGAAGACCGTTACTTACGTCTAACTCTCAGGCGCAACAGACACAGCACCGCCCCAGATCTTTCTAGGGACCTTGCAGCTGCTACAGGAACGTCAATGTCACGATTTACAGGTATAGATGGTTAGCTGAGGGACACTTGTCTACCAGAAAACCAGCAAGGAGTGTTCCATTGAACCCACAGCAAAGAACAGCTAGGTTGAATTGGTCCAGAGAACATCACGCATGGACCCCGGAACATTGGCGTCATGTCCTGTTCACAGATGAATCCAGGTTCAGTCTCACTAGTAATTCTCGACGTGTGTTCATCTGGAGAGAACCAGGAACACGGTTCCTTCCAGCTAACATGACTGCTGTGGATCAGTACAGAGCGGCGGAATTATGGTATGGGGTGGGATCATCCTGGGATCCCGTGCACCTCTGCATGTCTTCCCACTGGGTGCCGTCACTGGTGCAGTGTATCGGGATGATATTTTGGACCAATACGTTCGTCTGTTTCGGGAGTAGTGGGTCCTGATTTCATTCTAATGGAGGATAACGCACGTCACTATCGCGCTGCCATAGTGGATGAGTACCTTGAACACCAGGATATCAGGCGATTCGATTAGCCCAGTTGTTCACCGGACTTGAACCCCATCGAGCATGCGCGGGACATGCTTGGCAGGCGAATTGCACGACGTCAAATATCTCCAAGATCCATTCCTGAGCTTCGGGAGGCACTTGTACATGAATGGCAAAACATACCCCAGCCACTTCTTGATAATCTCATCCTCAGCATGTAATCACGTTGCGGTGCATGGGTTGCAGTGAGAAGCGATCACAAACACACACACACTATCCTGTATCTTATGCTTAACCCTCGAAAAGCACATTGGTGTATTTCCGAATTTTCCCATGCCCATGCATTTTCGTCTCTGTTGCCCATCCTGTGCATTCTCTTTCAGTGTTTTCGGACTGTATCCATTTGCAATTCCACATTCCAATAATACTTGGCTGATTCACCATTCTTTGAGTGCAATAAATCATGTAAATAGCATTATTCTTAAGTTTTGCACATGAGTATATATATATATATATATATATATATATATATATATATATATATATATATATATATAGAGAGAGAGAGAGAGAGAGAGAACGGTAACTACGTGGACAAACTTGGACGGGTGATAGTACATCTGAAAAGAAGCAAAAAAGTCCTAGTGAACATGGGGGAAATTCCGTCCAGTTTAGGAATGACAGTGTGTCGAAAGCGTGGGAACAGGAACTTCAGAGGCCAACAGCTTAAAAACAATACATCTTAAAGAGTGTAGTTAAAAACGTCACTTAGAAAGTCATATCTACTCTATTGAAAATTGCATGTTTGAAAACGCAGCTATGCGTGCGCACAGGATTCCCCAAAGGGACGGAGGGATTCTCGGACATGCTGTAAAGAAAAGGACATGTAGTTACGTTGTTAATCCCGTACGCACGTAACTGCGTTTTCAAACATGCATTTTTTAATAGAGTAGATATGACTTTCTAAGAAGCGTTTTTAACCGCACTCTCTACGATGTATTGTTCTTAACCTGTTGGCCTCTGAAATTCATGTTCCCATGGGATTTCCCCCAGGTTTTCTCCCCTTCCCGGGCAGAATGGACTCACCCGACCTGGCTCGTGGCGCCATGCAGTGTTGTGCAGTGGCTTCCAGGGAACAGAGTTGTTTTTCCGCGCGGACGACAATAACGCACAAAATAGGACCATTGTTGTGAGTGTTGTGTTAAATTTGTTTCCAAGTGTGTGGGTTTCCACTCTATGACCAAAATGCAGCCCAAACTAAGCCGGTTTTGGGAAGGCTATGTTGCGGCTCTTTATGACGCCCACTTTAGTGTTTCTGTCATTAGAAAACAGTGCAAGAAGAATAGTTGCAACATCAGTTTAAGTGAAATAAAAAATGCTATTAAAAAGTACAAGGGCAACGAAGTTGCTTAGGAAGCGGGAATGCACTAAGGCCACCTCCACCATGCAGAGGAAACTTTGCAAAATGGCAATGCAAGAAAATCCGCCAACACAAAGGTGTATGGCTAATCGTCTTGACGTGTCTTTGGGGACTGTGAGCCGGACGTTATATCATCAACTCAAGCTAAAATAAAATCATGAAAGCTCGCGGCCACCTGCTCACGGATGTCCACCAAAAGGAATGAAAGTGTAACGCCAGGAAGCCGTGCGAATGGCATCTGGCAAAACAAAGATGGATGTACGTCGTAACGCTCGATGAAGCATGGATTTACCTTTCCGACTGCGGCAAATCGAGAGCCATCATGTACCAAGAGAAAGGCGCCAAGAACTTCAGAAGGTGGGTCCGTGTCCGTAAAGAATCCGTCCCAAAAGAGTTCATGGTCGTTACTGGCTACTGTTACCAAGGTAAACTCAAGATTCGTAGGGTGGCGAAGAACTGCAAAATAAATTCGCAATATTTTCAGGAGCAGATCATGCGGCCGATCTACGAGCATGAGATTTCAACAATGTACGGAAATGACGCCAACCTGGTGCGCATTCACATGGGCAAGGCCTCATCACATACCTCACGATCGTTCCTCGCATTGTACAGGGAGTTGGAGGAGGCAACTGGTATACAGGTGATACCTTTCAATGAGGTATCTGTTAAATCTCCAGATGCAAGTCATATGGACTATTGTGGATTTGGATTGGTAAAGCGGGCTTTGGGAAAACGGCATGTGACAACTGTGGAAGGACTTTGGAAAGCTGTGCAAAGGGAATGGTACAAGATTCCCCTCCCAGTTCTTCAGAGAAGCCTATTACAGTGGAAATTACGCTGTCGGGATATTGTTAGAGAAGCACATTGATCACTTACGGACCTGGCGTCATGGATTCTTCTAAATTTTTAGGTAAGTCGAAATTGGCCAAATGTAGACTGAACAACCTCTGTATATATATTGGTTTATTAAGAAAATAAGCAAATAAACATGTTCAACAAAAACTTACTTCCCGTAAGTGCTATACAAGATATTAACAGATTAGTTGCACACTGTATTCTTAATCTCTTTCAACTTTTCCTCGTGAACATATACATCGAAATTTATTACACTGGAAATTAAAAGCTGGACCTTACTTATTTCACTAACATTGACAGGGACTGTGCTGGAGGCGTTGTTTTTCCCTATTTATTTATTTATTTATTTATTTATTTATTTCACACATTTCTTTACTGTTGTGCATAATCCTTATCCTCCCGGTGCAAATAATGAGCATATAAATGAGTTTATTATGACTTGCAATGACTTTACGAACTTATTTACTTAAATAATTACATTATACTTCTTCCTGTATAGGGGTGATTGTTTTAAAAATTGAAGTCTGCCAATTGATTCTTAACAAATCAATGCCTAATAGTATATTGTAGTTTCAATAGTAATGATACGAGGCGGCTTACTAAGTGAATATACGTATAAATGTAGAGTCACCTCTTACCATTTCTGCTGTGATACCTGTTAATAGACGAACAGATAGAATTGCTCTGTAAGACTTCCGATAGTTATGTATGACAAAGTTTAAAAAGGAGTATGGCACATCCAAAATATCTACATTTTATTATAATGGTAGAGGTCATTTAAGTAGAAGTTCGCTGTGTTTCTTTTATTTGTATATATTTTCCTAACGAAATCCTCTACTACATCATTAATAAACTTCGGAACAAGTTTATTATGCTTTACTCCAATGGCCTTGACTTCAAGCATTTAGCCTCCTATTCCTTATGAAAGTGAGAAACAATACTTTTGTTCTAATGAACGTAGGGAAGGATAGTTCGGCTTCCATAATCCTCATTGAACAATTTAACACTATCGCAGTTTCTGAGAATCTTCACAACATGATTATCATCGGGAAATTCTAGAAGGGCTTCGGACTAGGAGTATTACCTTTTGATTATATAATACTTCTAATTCAGCTTGTAATTTTGGATCATTTACTCCCATTTTCATTCAAAGTTTGAAAGTCACTTTCAGAAATTCGTAAAATCATTTATAAAACTTGCCAATGAAAAATTTCTTTGAGGTACACAAATGACCTGAAAACTAAACCTTACCTTTAACACTTTCTTTACCGTATGTCTCTAATACTCTAATCATACATATACTAATCATCTCACAAAACTTCTACACCTGTTGCTATTACTATATTCATATTCAATGTATTGTCGGGGCCGCGGTGGCTCAGTGGTAGAGCGTTCATCTCTGGTGCTATCGGTCTAGGGTTCAAACCCTGCTCCCGCCAAGTGAACTTTGTGGTGGACAAACACCGTGTGCGTGGGTTTTCTCGGGGTTCTCCCGTTTCCTCCCACTTTCTTCATTCCACCATTTCATTCATTATTCATTATCACCGTCTCCTTTAGCCTAACCGGCATAACCGTGGGACGTAAAACTCAAAATTTCATTTCATTTTTCAATGTATTGTCTTTTCTTCAATGTCTCATTTCAAGAAATGTCATTTGCATAGTTTGTGAACACCATCTATAGCACTCACAAATTGGTTAGCTGATCCACTGACTAACAGCATCAATGTATTTCTTTCGAATAGAATCAAAGAAGATATCAACATCCAGAATGGTTTTGTGATAGAACCCAGGCAATTTATAAAATGAGGATTTGGCAGTCATTAATAATTCAGAAGGAGTAGACTTTGAATAAATAACGGATAAAAATAGTACTGCAAAAGTACTGGTAACACAGATTGAGTTAGATTAGGGGAACTTCATACTCCGACCAAGATACCCCTGAAATTATCACTAACTGCACAAACCCTGTTGTTTCAGTGCCATAATTTTCGCCATTTACTTCGATGTCTTTTATCTTGAACAAAATATTTATTCAAATTAGTTTTCTACTCAAAAACAGCATTAAGCTATATGAAGCTGAAAATATCAAATTGTTGACTGAACACGACAATATCTAGCACATTTTGTAAAATAATCTATCCTGTTCGAAAATCTTTTTTTAAAAAAGTCTCTATGTCCTTTTAATCCTACAGAAAAGTATTCTGCTGCATGAGGAAGACTTATGTCGTTACCCGAAGCATAAAATTTCCTTGATGTGTGAATCAAGTTAGATTGGAATCTTTATTTTACAACAAGCACTGCACACCACACTCTCCTGTTCGTTCTTACTGATCACACTGTCGATGGCTTGACATACAAGTTCTTCTGGGGATGTCCCTATTCACTGCTCTAGAATCGTCTCTGCTAAACCATCAACAGTTCTGTTGGGCACTTCAAAATGACCCCATAATCTTCCGAGAATACTTTCTGCTCAACATTAATAATTGCTAAGTTTCAATTCAATCATTTGTTATTTCATCAGCTTGAAGAAATAGAAAATTACTCTACTTATTTGGGATACAATATGCTTTATACAATAAGACAAAATCCCATCCAAAAGTTAATTGTAAAAAGTTCCCAATCTACCGTATTTTTAGAGATGCTTGAACTTTTCAGTGATCATTCGTCAAAACATTGTTAAGGCTTACAATGTAATAAATGGGGCTTTATCTGTCTCACCATGACACTTCAGACCAATTCAAATTTCCACAAAAGTTAATCGCATCAAGAATGCGTGATAAAATACACATTTTTTTAAACCTAATATTACTTGATGTTTGCACACATACATCCTATAACCATCATAAAATGTTACTCTAATATCAGTTTTCTTAGCGTAGCAAAACTCATTTCATTATCTGATTGTTTATGTTTTGACACGCTGTTTTCTTTCTTTTTTTCACGAAAGTGTTTCAAGTTCTTTATGCCAATTTCATTCCAAATGTCTTCTCTATCGAACAAGACAGTTGTTCGATAGGACAGTCGTCAGTTGTCGGCTACAGGACAGTTGCACATCCATTCTCACTTTTCGCGCATTAGAGTGTTGTCTATTATGATGTCACGTGGATTATATTTTTCTTGTGTAGATAGCTCACGTGATATAAACGCCATCTGTCAAGCGGAGCCACAACTATTGTGGAAGAGTAAAGGGCATTATATGGAAACTATTCTATCCCTACTTTTTCGTTCCATGCAAAGTTTAACTTTGTTCCGTCATACAGAACTTTCCCATTCTCGCATAGCCCCAAACACGTCAAATCTCAACAATACTGTCCCCATTTTTGAGAGAATTAGTCTAACCAAAGAGTTATAAAATAACCACAAGAGCCACAATTGACACTGCAAACGCGTTCTCCTTTGAACCGCACTGGTGTACGGCAAAAGTGTGCATGGCATTTTGTGTTATAAATGATGTTTGAGGAAGAAAATGTTAATTTCTTGGGCGCCTTATTAGTCATGGCGCCTGCACGCTCCCGTATGCACTAAAACGGCCTCTCTGTTTGACTTTAGATTCATGTTTGAGGTGGTCCACTTCTTTAAAGAAAGTTGGTCACATGACTTGGATGTGGTTGGACAGGCCGCCATTTTGGATTCTAATATGGCGAGCACGCGTGATATCCAATTATGCTTTTATGGTAATATCTCAACTCGAAATTGGGATACAAACTTCATTCTTATGCCACATTAAAGATAATACATGTTTCAAGTGACTTGAGTTAATACCGTTCCTTTATGTTGCCGACATTCTTAAATATGGTAGATATCGTTAAAAAAATAACTTTCTCAGTTTCATTATATTCGTTTCATAGCAGGTTACTACGAAATTGTCAAAGATAAGAAAAAAACCTTGAAGTAAACGTTATTAAGTACAATCTCACCTTTCAAACTGTATCTATATTATTCCTATATTTTAAAAACTGAGGGAGCTAGATCATCTTACGTAGCCTAAAGTGTTGGATTTTGAGAACTTTGATTGCACTAAATAAAATGACAAGCGGAAGTACTCTTACAAATAAAAATGGAAAAACATTTGGAAAGGTAACTAGTATTACAATACGTTGTTTTTAGACCTCTGTCCCTCCTAGCGGAAACAGTATTTAGACATTGACTTAAAATGACGTCATCAATATGGCGGTCAAGCAATATGGCAGTCAAAATATCCTCTGTTTGAGTTCAGTTTCATGTTTACGGTGGTCCACTTCTTTATACCAAAAAAAAAAAAAAAAAGGCTCATGATTTGAGTGTGGTCTATAAAGCCCCCGTCTTGGATTCCAATATGGCCGTCGTGTATATTTTGCATTTATGTCCACTTTGTCGCAAAGTTTCACGTTCGACGAAAATTTTTCATCTGAACAAAATTGAAGGAAATTAAGTTTACAAAAATGCTTTCCGATTTCGGTTCAACCAAATCAGTGGTGTACATTTCTTGTAATTTTTTCAGCTCCGAGGCTATATGAGACGGGGCCCTTCCTACAGTTAAATCCTATAAGAAGTACCGATGACGTTAAATTGTATCTAACAGGTTTTCACTAGAATTTATGTATATCTACTACATGAAAAATTCAATTACATCCTGCTGCCAATTCTTCCTTTTCGCTATTTCTGTAAAAAATACTACCCACAGGACTCTGTGCCGTTCTGCTAGAATACTTTGGACATTCTTTCATTAAGCTGACAACGTTCTGTATCTCAAATTTTAGATATAGCATTTGATGCTTTACTTATGTTGAACTCCTGGATTAACACTATTATTTCCTTTTTAATTTATCTTTATATGATTGAGTTATCAGGTAGATAGGTGTATCAAACGACATTATCTGCATTAAATCTCCCATCAAATTGAAATGACACGCGAATTGAAAATTCTATTAGCACGAATGTGGTTTTGACTAATTCGACTGCCATCTAATCATTAGAGAGCCATTTAAACATGTGTTTACTGTATCGACCACTTTTAATGTCATTCCCATCTGGTCTACATTACTTGGAAACAATTATTTTCATTGTTCGTATTCACTTACACTTAATTAATATATTGTGAAACAATAAAATGTCTAGCTGTAATATTTCATTTTACTTACCCATGGAATTTTCATATAATAAACACGCAGGGAGAGAATGCTTATAAAGCAAATAAAACATACACAACATTTCAAATGATGGATGCATATTTATAACAGTCTAAATATACTGCGTATATCATCAATAGAAATGCAGGAAATTGCTAACATAATAAAAAAGACAATCCAAAAGAGCGGTAGTTCCCGATGGAATACCAGGCTATATTGTAAATGGTTGTACAGATCACTTCCCAATACCATTGAACATCATATTTAACCTGTCAATTAAATCTAGAAAATTTCCAAATGAATGGAAAATAACAAGGGTTTCACCTATTCTGAAATAGAATAGTACCAAAAGAGATTAAAAACTACAGACCCATCTCAATCTTAAGTGCCTTTGCTAAGATATATGTAACAATCTTATACTAGCGGATAATAGCACACGCACCTCCATCTATATCAGAATCACAACATGGCTTTCTTATAGGTAAGACAACGATCACAAACCTTAGCCTAATATCTAGTTTTATAAGTAAAACATTAGACTTGGGGGGACAAGAAGATGTAATATACATAGATTTCGCGAAAGCGTTCGATAGTGTAAATCATAAAAGTATGCTCAGCAAGCTTAAGCAATTCAGTTTCAGCAGCGAACTTACTGATCTATTTAAATCTTATTAGAAAATAATTCTTCTTGTACAAAAGGTTGTAAGTCTCCAGAGTATGTCTAACAATCAGAGGTGCCACATGGGTCATACTTGTAATATCATTGCTGTTTCTATTGTTTATCAATGATCTATCACGAAGTCACTTCGTAAGTCTACCACGATATCACTTTCGCACGCTGATATTTGCAGATGATGTTAAAACATACACTGCAATAGAAACATTAAAAGACTGTAAAATGCTTCAAAATGACTTTAACTAACTAATGGATTGGTGCAAAGGGAACATCATAAACTTTCACACTAATAAATGCAATGTAATGTCCTTAAAAATCGCAAAACCCCCACAGAAATTTTCGTATAAGATGAATGACATAATTTTACGAATCCTGGACACTGTCAGGGATTTAGAGGTGGTCTATGATAGAAATTTAACATTAAAAATCACATTAACCACATGATTGACCAGGCGTACAGAAACCTTGGGTTCATTATCAAAATTAGTAAAGAGTTTACCAGTATTACCAACATGCCAAAGCTATCATGAGCACTACGTTCCTACCAAGCTTGAATATGCAAGCACTACATGGAACCCTTTCACAAAAGCAAACATAAATAATATAGAAAAAGTTGAGAATAAATATTTAAGGTACTTGGCATATAGGGAGACACAAATATATCTGAAGATATACAATAGTCAATCTTTAAACTGTAATACATTAAGTTTAGAACAGCGACGAATAATGCATGATATATTGTTTCTATTTAAGTAATATATATTATAAAACTGAAAGTGACTATGTTGTGAGTCTAAATCAGGTCCGTTAACTTGGAGTTCGTCAGGAACCGATTCAAACAAAACTTATACCAAAATTTTGTGCACATTTTGTGCAGTTTTGTGCACCACATCTCGAGTTTTGTGCACCTTAAGAAACCTAAAATTTTTCATATTTAAATTTTTTAACGGTATGCCAGGCCTGAGTTCGTCCAACCGAAAAATTAGAAAAACATGTATAAATCAATAGACCGAGTTTTGTGCAGTTTTGTGCACCACTTCCCGAGTTTTGTGCACCTCAAATAACAAAGATATAGCCTTTTGAAAAAATTGAGTATGCCAGAAACTGGAGCTCGTCTAACACCAATTCCGGCAAAACGTACATCAATCGTTAGCATTAATTTTGTGCAATTTTGTGCACCACTCCGCGAGTTTTGTACACCTCACATAACAAAGATATAGCTTCTTAAAAATAGTGCGTATGCCAGGTATGGCGTTCCGATAACACCGACTACGGCAAAAATTACGTCAATCGTTAGCATTTATTTTGTGCAATTTTGTGCACCACTTCCCGAGTTTTGTGCACCTCACATAACATAGATATAGCCTCTTGAAAATAGTGCGTATGCCAGGTGTGGAGTTCCTCTAACACCGATACCAGCAAAAGTTACATCATTCGCTAGCATTTATTTTGTGCACCACTTCCCGAGTTTTGTGCACCTCAAATAACAAAGATATAGCCCCTTGAAAATATTGAGTATGCCAGGAACTGGAGTTCGCCTAACACCGATTTCGGCAAAAGTTACATCAATCGTTAGCATTTATTTTGTGCAATTTTGTGCACCATCTCCAGAGTTTTGTGCACCTTACATAACCGAAATATAGCCTCTTAAGAATAGTGCGTATGCCAGGTGTGGAGTTCGTCTAACACCGATACCGGCAAAAGTTACATCAATCGTTAGCATTTATTTTGTGCAATTTTGTGCATCACTTCCAGACTTTTGTGCACCTCAAATAACAGTGGAATAGACTTAAAAATAGTGCGTATGTCAGGTGTGGAGTTCGGATAACACCGATTCCGACAAAAATGACACCATTCGTTAGCATTTATTTTGTGCAATTTCGCTCACCACTCCCCGAGTTTTGTGCACCTCAAATAACAAATATATATACACTTGAAAATAGTGAGTATGCCAGGCACTGGAATTTTCATACCACCGACACTAGTCAAAGTCATATCACTCGTTAGCATTTAGTAAGTGCAATTTTCTGAAGGATCAACGGAGTTTAATACATATTACGTAGCTGGGATATAACCACTTAAAAATAGTGCGTATACCAATAGTCCAAGTGTGTACAGTGCCAACCAAACTTTGACTATGTCAAATGTAAGTACTCCTTTTGTAGAGTTTTGTGCACCATGTCCCGAGTTTTGTGCACCTCAGATACCCGACATATAACCACTTGAAAATAGTGCGTATACCAATAGCCCAATTGCGTACTGCGCCAACATAATCTTTTACTATTTCAAATGCAAGTTCTCCTTTTGTAGAGTTTTGTGCACCATGTCCCGAGTTTTGTGCATCTCAGATACCCGAAATATAATCCTTTAAAAATAATGCGTATACCAATATCTCAAGTGCGTATAATGCCGATCAAATCTTTTCCTATGTCATATTTTAGTACTCCTTGTATAGAGTTTTATGCACCATGGCCTGAGTTTTGTGCAACTCAGATACCCGAAATATAACCACTTGAAGATATTGCGTATAAAAATATGTGAAGTACGTATAATGCCGACGATATCTCTTTCTATGTCATATTTTAGTACTCCTTCTGTAGAGTTTTGTGCATTATGTCCCGAGTTTTTGCACGTAAGATCCCCGGAATATAACCACTTGAAAATAGTGCGTATACCAGTAGCCCAAGTGCGTACCGCGGCAATCAAATCTTTTACTAAGTAAAATGTTAGTACTCCTTCTGTAGAGTTTTGTGCACCATGTCTCTAATTTTGTGCACCTAAGATCCCCGGAATATACCACTTGAAAATAGTGCGTATACCAATAGCCCAAGTGCGTACCGCGCCAATCAAATCTTTTACTGTGTCAAATGTTAGTACTCCTGTAGAGTTTTTTTCACCATGTCACAAGTTTTGTGCACCTAAGATCCCCGAAATATAACCACTTGAAGATAGTGCGTATAGCAATAGCTCAAGTGCGTACTGCGCCAATCAAATCTTTTACTGTGTCAAATGTTAGTACTCCTTCTCTAGAGGCTTTTTTCACCATGTCCCGAGTTTTGTGCAACTCAAATAGCCGAAATATAACCACTTGAAAAAAGTGCGTATACCAATAGCCCAAGTGTGTACCGCGCCAACCAAATCTTTTATTATTTCAAATGTAAGTACTCCTTCTGTAGAGTTTTGTGCACCATGAACTGAGTTTTGTGCAACTTAGATACCCGAAGTATAACCATTTGAAAGTAGTGCATATACCAACATCTCAAGTGCGTACAGCACCGACCAAATCTCTTAGTATGTCATATTTTAGTACCCCTTCTGTAGAGATATGTGCACCATGTCCCGAGTTTTGTGCAGCTCAGATACCCGAAATATAACGACTTGAAAATAGTGCGTATATCAATATCTCAAGTGCGTATAACGCCCACCAAATCTCTTACTATGTCATATTTTCGTACTCTTTCTGTAGAGTTTTGTGCATCATGTTTCGGGTTCGTGCAACTCATATACCCGAAATATAACCACTTGAAAATAGTGCGTATACTAAAAGCCCAAGTGCGTACCACGCCAACCAAATCTTTTACTAAGTAAAACGTTAGTACTCCTTCTGTAGAGTTTTGTGCACCATGTCCCTTATTTTGTGCACCTAAAATCCCCGGAATATAACCACTTGAAAATAGTGCGTATACCAATATCTCAAGTGCGTATAACGCCGACCAAATCTCTTACTGTGTCTTATTTTAGTACTCATTCTGTAGAGTTTTATGGACCACTCCGGAGTTTTGTGCAACTCCGATACCCGAAATATAACGACTTGAAAGTAGTGCGTATACCAATATCTCAAGTGCATACAGCGCCGACCAAATCTCTTAGTATGTTATATTTTAGTACTCCTTCTATAGTGTTATGTGCACCATGTCCCGAGTTTTGTGGACCTCAGATACCCGAAATATAATCCCTTAACAATAATGCGTATAGCAATATCTCAATGTGTATAACGCCGATCAAATATTTTCCTATGTGATATTTTAGTACTCCATGTGTAGAGTTTTATGCACCATGTCCCGAGTTTTGTGCAACTCAGATACCCGAAATATAACCACTTGGAAATAGTGCGTAGCGTATACCAATAGCCCAAGTGCGTACCGCGCCAATCAAATCTTTTACTGTGTCAAATGTTAGTACTCCTTCTGTAGAGGTTTTTTTCACCATGTCCCGAGTTTTGTGCAACTCAGATAGCCGAAATATAATCACTTGAAAATAGTGCGTATACCAATAGCCCAAGTGCGTACCGCGCCAACCAAATCTTTTACTATTTCAAATGTTAGTACTCCTTCTGTAGAGTATTGTGCACCATGAACCGAGTTTTGTGCAACTTAGATACCCGAAGTATAACCATTTGAAAATAGTGCGTATACCAATATCTCAAGTGCGTACAGCACCGACCAAATCTTTTACTATTTCAAATGTAAGCACTCCTTCTGTAGAGTTATGTGCACGATCGGACTCTACAGAATGAGTACTAAAATATGACATAGTAAGAGATTTGGTCGGCGTTATACGCACTTGAGATATTGGTATACGCACTATTTTCAAGTGGTTATATTCCGGGATCTTAGGTGCACAAAATTAGAGACATGGTGCACAAAACTCTACAGAAGGAGTACTAACATTTTACTTAGTAAAAGATTTGATTGCCGCGGTACGCACTTGGGCTATTGGTATACGCACTATTTTCAAGTGGTTATATTCCGGGGATCTTACGTGCACAAAACTCGGGAAATGATGCACAAAACTCTACAGAAGGAGTACTAAAATATGACATAGAAAGAGATATCGTCGGCATTATACGTACTTCACATATTTTTATACGCAATATTTTTAAGTGGTTATATTTCGGGTATCTGAGTTGCACAAAACTCAGGCCATGGTGCATAAAACTCTACACAAGGAGTACTAAAATATGACATAGGAAAAGATTTGATCGGCGTTATACGCACTTGAGATATTGGTATACACATTATTTTTAAGGGATTATATTTCCGGTATCTGAGGTGAACAAAACTCGGGACATGGTGCACATAACTCTATCTAAGGAATACTAAAATATGACATACTAAGAGATTTGGTTGGCGCTGTACGCACTTGAGATATTAGTATACGCACTATTTTCAAGTGGTTATATGTCGGGTATCTGAGGTGCACAAAATTAGGGACATGGTGCAAAAAACTCAACAGAAGGAGTACTAACATTTTACTTAGTAAAAGATTTGGTTGGCACGGTACGCACTTGGGCTATTAGTATAAACACTATTCTCAAGTAGTTATATTTCGGGTATCTGAGTTGGACAAACCCGAAACATGGTGCACAAAACTCTACAGAAAGAGTACTAAAATATGACATAGTAAGAGATTTGGTCGTCGTTATACGCACTTGAGATATTGGTATACGCACTATTTTGAAGTGGTTATATTCCGGGAATCTTAGGTGCACAAAACGCGGGACATGGTACAAAAAACTTTACAGAAGGAGTACTTACATTTGACATAGTAAAAGATTGGGTTGGAGCGGTACGCACTTGTCTATTGGTATACGCACTATTTTGAAGTGGTTATATTCCGGGAATCTTAGGTGCACAAAACTTGGGACATGGTGCACAAACCTCTACAGGAAAGGTACTAAAATATGACACAGTAAAAGATATGGTCGGCGTTATACGCATTTGGGCTATTGGTATACGCACTATTTTCAAGTGGTTATATTTCTGTTGTCTGAGTTGCACAAAACTCGGGACATTGTGCATAACACTCTACACAAGAAGTACTAAAATATGAGATAGTAACAGATTTGATCGGCGTTATACGTACTTGAGATATTGGTATACACATTATTTTCAAGGGATTATATTTCGGGTATCTGAGGTGCACAACACTCGGGACATGGTGCACATAACTCTACAGGAGTACTAAAATATGACATTCTAAGAGATTTGGTCGGCGCTGTACGCACTTGAGATATTGGTATACGCGCTATTTTTAAATGGTTATACTCCGGTTCTGAGTTGCACAAAACTCGGGACATGGTGCACAAAACTCTACAAAAAGAGTACTTATATTTGACATAGTAAAAGATTGGGTTTACGCGGTACGCACTTGGACTATTGGTATACGCACTATTTTCAAGTGGTTATATTTCGAGTATCTGAGGTGCACAAAACTCGGGACATGTGCACAAAACTCTACAGAAGGAGTACGAAAATATGACATAATAAGAGATTTGGTCGACGTTATACGCGCTTGAGATATTGTATACGCACTATTTTCAAGTGGTTATATGTCGGGTATCTGAGGTGCACAAAACTCGGGACATGGTGCACAAAACTCTACAAAAGGAGTACTTACATTTGGCATAGTCAAAGTTTGGTTGGCACTGTACACACTTGGACTATTGGTATACGCACTATTTTTAAGTGGTTATATCCCAGCTACGTAATATGTATTAAACTCCGTTGATCCTTCAGAAAATTGCACTTACTAAATGCTAACGAGTGATATGACTTTGACTAGTGTCGGTGGTATGAAAATTCCAGTGCCTGGCATACTCACTATTTTCAAGTGTATATATATTTGTTATTTGAGGTGCACAAAACTCGGGGAGTGGTGAGCGAAATTGCACAAAATAAATGCTAACGAATGGTGTCACTTTTCCCGGAATCAGTGTTACCCGAACTCCACACCTGACATACGCACTATTTTTAAGAGGCTATACCACTTTTATTTGAGGTGCACAAAAGTCTGGAAGTGATGCACAAAATTGCACAAAATAAATGCTAACGATTGATGTAACTTTTGCCGAAATCGGTGTTAGGCGAACTTCAGTTCCTGGCATACTCAATATTTTCAAGGGGCTATATCTTTGTTATTTGAGGTGCACAAAACTCGGGAAGTGGTGCACAAAATAAATGCTAACGATTGATGTAACTTTGGCCTGAATCGGTGTTATACGAACTCCACACCTTGCACACGCACTATATTCAAGAGGCTATATCTTTGTTACTTGAGGTGCACAAAACTCGGGAAGTGGTGCACAAATTTGCACAAAATAAATGCCAGCGAATGATGTAACTTTTGCCGGTATCGGTGTTAGACGAACTCTACACCTGGCATACGCACTATTTTTAAGAGGCTATATCTGTGTTATGTGAGGTGCACAAAACTTGGGAAGTGGTGCACAAAATTGCACAAAATAAATGCTAACGATTGATGTAATTTTTGCCGTAGTCGGTGTTATCGGAACGCCATTCCTGGCATACGCACTATTTTTAAGAAGCTATATCTTTGTTATGTGAGGTGCACAAAACTCGGGAAGTGGTACATAAAATTTTACAAAATAAATGCTAACGATTGATGTACATTTTGCCGGAATCGGTGTTAGACGAACTCCACACCTGGCATACGCACTATTTTTAAGGAGCTATATCTTCTTTATGTAAGGTGCACAAAACTCGGTAACATAGATGGTGCACAAAATTGCACAAAATAAATGCTAACGATTGATTTAACTTTTGCCGGAATCGGTGTTCGACGAACTCCACACCTAGCATACGCACTATTTTTAAAAGGCTATATCTCGGTTTTGTGAGGTGCACAAAAATCGCGGAGTGGTGCACAAAATTGCACAAAATAAATGCTTACGATTGATGTACATTTTGCCGGAATCGGTGTTAGACGAGCTCCAGGCCTGGCATACGCACTATTTTTAACGAGCTATATCTCTGTTATTTGAGGTGCACAAAACTCGGGAGATGGTGCACAAAATTGCACAAAATAAATGCTAACGATTAATGTAACTTTTGCCGAAATCGGTGTTAGGCGAACTCCAGTTCCTGGCATACTCAATATTTTCAAGGGGCTATATCTTTGTTATTTGAGGTGCACAAAACTCGGGAAGTGGTGCACAAAACTGCACAAAACTCGGTCTATTAATTTATACATGTTTTTCTGATTTTTCGGTTGGACGAACTCAGGCCTGGCATACCGTTGAAAAATTTAAATATGAAAAATTTTAGGTTTCTTAAGGTGCACAAAACTCGAGATGTGGTGCACAAAACTGCACAAAATGTGCACAAAATTTTGGTATAAGTTTTGTTTGAATCGGTTTCTGACGAACTCCAAGTTAACGGACCTGTCTAAATCTCTTGAACCACCCGACCGATCTCGATCCAATTTTCAATGTAGATGCGGTTCTCTCCTGGGAGTGTTTTTAGCTATTTACTTTCACGGTAGAACTTAGGGGCTGAAGGAGGAGGAGGCAGAAAAAATAAATAAAACTTAATAACTCTTGAACCACCCAACCGATCTTGGTCAAATTTTCAATGTGGATGAGGTTCGGGAGTGGCATGATTTTTATCATTTCACTTTGACGGTGCAACGTAGGGGAGGGGTGGAGGGTGAGATATACAAAAATCAATAAATATAAACATAAAAGTGTCTATGTTCGTGAATTAATAACTTTTGACCTACCCGATCGATCTCAATGAAATTTTCAACATATATGAAGTTCAAACCTGAGAATTTTTTTAATCATTTCATTTTGACAGTAGATCTTAGGGGAAGGAGGAGGGGAAGTATATGAAAATGAATAAAACTTAATACCGGTAACTCTTGAACCACCCGACCGATCTCGATCAAACTTTCACATGGACAAGGTTTGGTCCTGAGATGTTTTCTTTATTTCAGTTTAACAGTGCAACGAAGGAGAGGGTGAGGAGGGAGATATATATATGTAAAAAGGTAAAAATAAAAGTGACTGTTTTTGTGACTTCATCATGTTTAACCGGCCGTAGCACGCGCCGCGTAGTCAAACTCCGCGGATAGAGAAATTTTAGTTTTCG
Organism: Thermobia domestica; assembly: GCF_964235325.1. Taxonomy (NCBI): domain Eukaryota; kingdom Metazoa; phylum Arthropoda; class Insecta; order Zygentoma; family Lepismatidae; genus Thermobia; species Thermobia domestica. Next base: position 131,370,739 of record NC_137454.1, on the reverse strand, counting down.
TAGAACTGTTAAAGGAGTTCGTGCTGTAAAATATACGTGGTGAATTGTCAGAAACATTGCAAAGAAAATATTAAACAATTTAATACCGCTTCAAAACAAAATACACATTAAAATAAGATAAATAAATATTACGGAGTGAGACTCCGCGCGTGTGCCTTGATGTTACAATTGATCACGCGTGCTATGGAGGGTTAAACCACCCGACCGATTTTAACCAAATTTTCAACATAGATGAGATTCAGACTTGAGGTGGTTTCAATCATATCACTTTAACAGTAGAACCTAGGGGAGGGGGAGGTGAGGGGTGAAATCTATAAAAATAAATAAAACTTAATAACTGTTGAACCACCAGACCGATCTTGATAAAATTTTCAACAAAGATAAGATTCCGCCCTGGAATGTTTTGGTCACTTCACTTTTAGGGTGCAATTTAGGGGTGGTTGAGGGGGAGATATGTAAAAAATAATAAAAATAAAAGTGACTGTCGTTGTGACTTCATCACGCTTTAACCACAGGACCGATCTAAATCAGATTTTCAATATGGATGAAGTTCGGGCCTGGGGTGGTTTTTATCATATCACTTTGACAGTTGAACTTGGGGAAGGGGGAGGGGAATGGACAGATATATAAAAATGAATAAAACTTAATAACTCTTGAATCACCCGACCGATCTCGATCAAATTTTCAACATAGATGAGGTTTGGCCCTGGGATGGTATTTATCTATTCACTTTGACGATAGAACTTATGGGAGGAGGTAGGAGGAGAGAGATATAAAAATAAATAAAACTTAATAACTCTTGAACCACCGGGCCGATCTCGATGAAATTTTCAGCCTAGATGAAGTTTGAACCTGAGATGATTTTTGTCGTATCACTTTTGACGATGTAACTTAAGGGAAGGGAAAGACATTTAGAAGTGATCGAAAATGACTGATATTAGTGTCGAACCTATAGTTTTTGAGGTCGCTGATATAAACACTGACACCTCTGATGCCATTTAAATCCGAATTCAGCAACGCAAAAATTGTGGGAGGGTATATATATATATATATATATATATATATATATATATATATATATATCAAAATGACTAATATCAGTGTCGAATTCAGTTTTTAGGGTCACTGAGATGAACAATGACACTTCCGATGCCGTGCCCCACAACACGAGGAGGGGAGGAGGATATATAAAAATCATCGAAAATGACCGATACCACAGAGCGTTTTAGTAATAGTAAAAAGTGACTGACTAATGGAACATATTACTATTTTTTCTTAATTTAACCAAGCGAAGCAGGTAATTTATGCTAGTTTAATAATAAAATCGACTTCACCGATTTTCTTGAAGCATTTAAAATATTCATTCATTCATTCTAAGTTGCCAACACTGACATTTTTGTTATTTTTCCTACCTTTTATTTTTAAAATTTTAAAATTAGGTATCTACAAAGAAGTCCTAGCTCCGACGCAAGAACTCGTGTTGGTTATGTTGGTCCCATGACAGAAAGGAACGAATCATGGGCCCAACAAACAAAAAGTAGTCTATTGAGGCGACTCGTTTAAACTGAAACCGGAAAGTATTGTTTTATGAGTTAGTCGGGACCTCTTTTGTGGCTACAATGATAAATATTTAAGTGAGTCCAGTAAAAATAATATAGTTTATGCAATAAAGAAAAGTTGTTTTCATTAAAAAGTATTTTTGCGTTTCTAATTATTGGATAACACCAGTGGCGGCGATTGGACGTTAAAATTGGGGGGCAAGACATGATCTGAATATCAATATATCAATATTAGTTTTCCTGGTTGTATCTAACACTTTGCTTGACGAAAGGTTACATAACTAATAGAATACTATCTTTTCAGTTAAAATACCGTATATCGTATTTCATATTTTATTAAGTAAATTGACAAGAGCAACGAAAGTAGATACTACCATTCATACTCTTAAACAACGAGAGTATAAGAAGAGATTTGATTTCTTGATCATTAAGATCTTAAAATTCTCTCTGGAAAATTGTGCGGTTAGATTATTTCATAACAAATTTGCAAAACAAATAAATAGAAAGGATAATATTAAACATAGTAATGAATAATGAGACTTATTTTATAGAAGTTATTTTGAAACTGGGGATTAATGAGCAACTTATATTTTTAATTCCACACATGTCATTAAATGTATGTTATTACTCTTAGAAAATGAAACACAGTAAACACTATAACCATATGCTACGATATTTAAAGAAATACGCAGTTACAATATTAATAGCTATGAATTGCAATTAAAATGCAATTCCTGTAGTTTTCTGAAATTTACGAGAAGACAACCAATACGTACTCACGCAACGGCAAATATCATATGACACCATTTTTTTATGAACCATTAATACGTACAAAAACTTTACATTTCCAAATGAAACTATATACATTAAGGGATCACTTTAAAAATGTGGGGGCAACTGCCCTCTCTTGCCCCCCTAATCGCCGCCCCTGGATAACACTGTGAACATGTGTGCGGATCTGTGTGCTTGTGTGTATCCCTAATATTTAGGTCTTTGTGGCGATTGCTTTTAATTCAATCGGATATTGTTAGTTAATATAATGGAAGATTAATATTTTCAATAAGGAGAAGTTTTCAGTAAAAGTAAAAAAATGCAACTCTTTTTCATACCTCTTCAATAAATTTATTTCTCAGGAAGTTAACCAAGAAATGTAGCGAAACTCATGTATGAGGATTATCTTACTAAAGCACAATGGGAGGCCAAATGTAAAAAACATATGTGGCTGAGATACAATACTGGTTGTTCTATATTTACGACTGTGAAGAAAACTGGGAGCATTTAAATGTGACAATTTGGGCATGGACGAATTTAGAGGTTCTCTGTTGTGGAGAAGTGGATCTTCCGGGGGTCTGAATACTCCTTAGTCGAGTGGGAGTTTAAAACTTGTTCATATAAAAAAGTCGGTTTTAGAGCATTTCGTGTATAATTTTCTATAATACATCGAAAGGGGATATTTTTTATATTTTTTATTTTTCTCAGAAAGTTGGGGCCGGGGGCAAAACCTTCCCATGCTCCTAACTTCCCAGCTCCCATCTTTCTTCGTAACTACGGAGAAGCTGTACCATGGTTTTGAGTCATTATCTAAATAGAAATGCAATCTTTTACGCAACATACCCTCACTATATTTCAACAGTTAGATAGCCGGTATGCCGGGTCAAAATTATAATAAAACATACTGCCTCTGCTTTTTCCCCAATTCGAACACTGGTAATTGCGTTATGTAGCCAAGATCGCCGATCCCAGGGGGGCCCGGCCCCCCAAAGCTCTTGTGGGTTCTCCGCATTGTATTTATGAATATACAATATTTGACATAATTTGAATGCAATTTGTCTTAAAAATCCTCATATATGCCTTCTGCATCTGAATGGACCCCCAAATTTATAGTGGGACCAATAAGACGCAAGTAAATGGTACAGCGGGGGACACTTCTAAATGGTACACCTTAGCCGTAAATCTCCATATGGCTGTACCATTTAGAAGTGTCCCCCGCTGTACAAGGTACGTGAAGTATGGCCCTCAGGGCATAGAGTCACATCTGCATAGGTCCAGTACTGTATTAATGAAAGAATGTAAGACGGCCAACAGTCATAGAATTGAATGAACGCGGAGTTGAGAGAGAACTCAAAACTCGGCCAAAACAACGAATCCACTGTTGTGTAAAGGACTTGGCGTTATATACCGCTGTATAGAAGTCAAGCATAAACAAGGTGCGACATTTAATACGTATATTGACCAGTTCTAAACCTCCCATAGAAGGGGGCAGGAAAAGGGCCGGACGTGGGAGACGAAAGAAGAAACCGCGCTAAATATTCCACAGAAATAAATATTCAAACCGTTTCCGTAGATTTCCGATAATGGGTAAATGCGCGTTCTGTACGACAGTTTAGAAACCACATAAATATTAACAAAATGGGTTCGATGCAATAAGTGAAGACGGCGAAATCGCTGAGCATACAACAGGTGACTGATTTCGGTTAAGGGTGGTGACCAAACTTCTTCATACAAAGGGGTACGGTTTGATGCAAAAGGGATACCTAAGATCCGCAAAGAGGAGACATGTGGTATTTGTGGAGTTTCGGTGTCGGGATTGGGTAAACGAAAATCATTGAATTGGAGTAGCTGGGTTTTTCGTGGTTTGTAATGTAATTCTGAACTACGGGCATAGAGCCGTAACATATTGAAGACACTTGCCATCTGCGTGGGAACCACACTGGTAATATTGATGTCACCAGCAAACGCGAAAATGTTCTGGTTAAGAAAACGAGAAGTTTCGGGAGGATGTAATGTTGCCAATTTCCTTAGCAAAGGGTCTAGTGCTAGAGCGAAAAAGGTAGTTGATAAACCAAAGCCTTGCACAATACCCCGTTTCTCGGGATAAGAGGGGAAGATGTCCGTTAATTTGAATTCGGAAAGTAGCCGTAGAGTATAAATTCGCAATGACTGCGCGGAAGGCTATGGAAAACTGCCAAGCTTCGAGAATCTGCATAAGAAAACTGTGGTCAAGACTGTCGTATGCCTTTTCTAAATCTACGGCTAGAGTACCGGCCGGAACTTGCCGGAAATGGAAATAGGAAAACACATCCCGCAAAGAACGAAGGGCATACGTAAAATTATTTCGTTAAAACGTGAAATGCAGCTTGAAACGAACTGATGTAGTGAGGCATAAGAGGACGTAAAATAGCTGTAAGGATTTTCGTGAATAGTTCAATATCAGCGGGTAATAAAGAAATTGTCCTAATGTCCTGAACTACTTTCGCAGAAGTGGATTTGTAAATGAGGACCATAATAGCCGTGTTTCGACAAAGGCTTCACCAAATAAGTAAGCATCAAATAAAGACGTGAGATGAGTGCTGAGGTATGCCCAATATTGCTTGTAGAACTGAATTGTCAAGCCGTCTTCCCCAGGGGAGCTACGATCCCGCAGCCGATGAAGAGCAGCAAAAATTTCATTCGCAGTAATCGGTTGCATAAGAGTCTGGCTATCGCGCTTTGAAAGTGGATAAGGTATCAGACAGAAAATCCGGGGTCTGTGTAGCATCCACAAGACGCTTGGTCGAGAAATCCGTATAATAGCGTGTAAGTTTACTTAATATTTGTGTAGCGTCCGTGGTGGAGGTACCGTTTCCCAGAACGAGAGAATTAATAGCCACAGAACGTCTCTGTCATAAAAGTAAATTGACTTGGTAAATAGTAGTATTTTCATCGGGGAAACGATGATAAAAATCATCTGACAAATACTCTTGGAGGGAATCATGGGAATAAATCGTTTTTAAACGCTGTTTGATTCTATTGATATGCTCAAGGTTGGTAAGCGAAGGAGGAGATAACCAAAACTAGCGAAGTGCTCGATACAAGAATTCATGTAAATGGTGATCAGCATGCGCAATTTGGACGCGCCACTGAAAAAACAAGTATTTTCGGTTTACAGTAAAGGTTCCACCATGAGCTTACAGTTGGATAATATCTCTGCACGCGACAGCAGTAGAGGAAACGAGAAGAAATTGCTTCCCGTACCTCGTCTCGTAACATTAACTCATGATTCATCTCCAATAAGAAGGGCCTCTAGAAGGTGGCAACAAAAAGGTAATTTAAAACTAATTTCAATTCCGACGTGATCGGAAAAGACTATGGGAATTGTAAAAACTTGTAAGACCGAAAGACAGATTCTATCAGTAATATAGGCCCTATCGATACGACTTTTAGTAGTTACAGAGAAATATAAAAACCTGCTGAGACTGAGACACGAATAACGCGTCTTTCAATTTCAAAACTCGGACAAGCTCAACCAACGAAGGACAAGGCGGGGCAAGTGTTAGTGTGTCCCGGGGATCTATAATAGCATTAAAATGACCAAGATACTATGCGAAATACCTGGGAGTAATAATGATGGGATCATAGATCCGTAAAATTCCTGCCTTTCCTGAGTATGTACAAAGCCAGAAGGTCCGTACAAACCTAGAAGATCTATATTCTGAATATAACAACGAATGGCTCGGTCATCGGGAGACAGTATCAATCTATCATAGTGAAGTCCCTTACGAATCAGAAGCGCAACGCCAATGAAGCGCTCTACATTTACAATTGAATCATAGTCACTGAGAAAATCTAATGACGGAAACGTTAGTTCTGGAATACAACAGACGTTTGGACGTCGATTGCCAATAAGTAGTCTTATTATGCTCTGAACTAATTCTGTGTATATTAATCGAAAGTACTTGAAAAGAGTTTCATGCACTGGGTGCATTATATACCAGACAAATATTAAAGAATAATATAAATACCTAATAAAGTGAAAGGATACATGACCCGTCAAAACTATTAACATCACACACGTTGTGAAAATAACATGCCTCGGAAAGAATACATTTGGGACTCCAAAAAAGAAAACATACTATAACAAGTGCTAGCGAAACAAACACTGCTTGAGGCGTACTGAAGGTCAAGTACAATAGGCAGCTGCACAGAATGTAAACACTATTCGTCTCGGTAGTTCTGAGTCAGAGGTAGAACGAACATGGGAACGGAGCTATCTTGTCTCCCTTCGGTCTGTCCCGGGGACATCTTCTGAAATAAGCTGTGTTCTTGTTTTTCTTTTTTATAGAAGAGCGAGTAACTTTCCTTCGTTTTTGCTTATAATTTCAGTCAGATGTAATTGACACTGATGTTTGTTCTTCTTGAGAGGTCACTAAACCGCCGTTATTCTCACTAGGGGAACCATTAAATACAGTAGAAACTTACTGTGAGGAGAGATGAGATCAAGCAATAGGTAGAACTTTCATTTCGGTATTACCCTGGGAGGGTACAGGTGCTGGGTGTGAGTCGGAAACACCTGGAACTTTTGGTGAGCCATTGCATAACTTAGTCGTGGGTTGTAACGTCGGTAAAACAGAAAACAAACGTGTATCAGATATTACAGGTACCCGAGAGAGGCCGGAATCGGAGTCCAAAGAGACCATTGAGGGGCCCGTCTGGATCCACGAACGTTATACTTTACCAATATCGGACATACGAAGGGGGATCTGTTCAGCGACAGTGGTAGTACATTTTCCTTTCTTCAGGGGGCAAGTGGGGATGGTATGTAAATTAGATTGGCATTGGAAACAGGTGATTGGCTGTTCTTAATACAAAACACTGACTCTACACCCCTGCACTGTAATACGGGACGGAATATGTTTGGCAGTTTCATATGAATAACTCGCACTCCACTGTTTATACCAGAGGGGAAAGGTGCACTCCATAATTGGGACTCAACTTTACGAACCAGCCCATACTGACGAAAATGTTCTTCAAAGATCGAGAAAGGACATTTTAAAAGGTAATGATACACACGTATTAATTTCACTGAATTCCCGACTGCTACGATCCTGACGTCACTGATATTGCCGTCCGAATGGTGAAATGCAACAGAAGCCGGAGCTGTTGATGCAAACTGTTCATAACCACATTGATTTTTAAACTTAATAAAAATCCTATATGATTCCGCATGTAATTGCGGTGCACTTAGTTTCTTTAAAATACCACAAAACTGGTCAGCTAACCACAAACATATCTGGCTGGGATTTGGCCTAGAACTGCGAAATCTCCGGTCAAATAGCAACTGAAACTGTAGGTCCTTTTTGGATTCCATATCTTGATCACTGAATGAACTGCTTAACACTGAAAGCTCAAGGTGCTACGCACCAAAAACCTGAAGGTTATAACCCATAGAAATAAACCACAATGCACGTCGATGAATGTAGGAGTAGCTGTAGCTTCACTCAGCCAGACCTCAAGAATTAGCGATGTGACCTGCTCGAAAGCGTAAACAGAATTGACTACTGTGCCACTTTATCTTCAACGCAAACTAATACCTAGTTAAAATCGTTTCATGGAAAAATCAATATACTAATGCTTGTGTGACTGCCTTAATGACTTACTCGAGATTTCCTTGTTTAACTCAAAAATAAGTTTTATAGTTCCTCAATGAGGAAAATATCACGAAACATTCCACAAGTTGAGGCTACGTTACCGGTTTCAGGGCTGGTTCCGATTTACATTACATTTCTTCTTTACCATAACTTCTAATTTCCAAACAAGAAAAGACGATAGAAATTATTTTCACAGTCTTTGAATTGTATCAGCACGTGTAGAAATAGACAATTCTGTGTTTATGTTCCATAACTAATAGTTTATTTTCTTATATTCATATGATGAATTTTTGGCAAATTGAGCCGCTGGCACTATCCGAATGATCTCGGGCGTTCGGCTTCTGATCAAGAGGCGCAATCCACTGGTTCAAATTCCTCTGAAGCATAAGGTCGGAATTTTAACTGTCCTCAATATTTCTGTGTTTGTGTCCCTGTAGTGTTTGGAATACGTCGAAAGACATGAGGTGCCAGTGGCGAACAATAGTCTGGTTGGAGCAATTTGTTTTTAAAAAATATTGTGAAAACATAAAACTCCCATTGCAGCTACTTGGGTTCAAATCCCGTCGTGGCAATTATTAATTTTTTCTGTATGGGAAGGTAATGTTTATGTAATTGGTATTGTAATTATGTTATTCCTTTATTATTGAGTTGAGTTGATTTTGAGTTTCACGTCCCGTTCAGCAGTGAGGCTATGTGAGACGTGGACCTACTGATTAACGTGGAATCCGAACCGCATGAGCTCCCGCCGGGAATCGATCTCCTTTATTATTATTATTATTATTATTATTATTATTATTATTATTATTATTATTATTATTACCACAGAAGGAAAGAAAAAGTAATATAGTCGAAGGTATTCATAGGAACAGGAAAGTTATACACTATGTCAAATGTTTCTTTGGTTTACACATGAACGCAATAATATTATTACGTTTATGAATTTACAGATAGAATTATCATTTTATGGAAAGAAATGGAATATAAATATTTGTTCACTGATAACAGTAATGTATTTTGTTTCGTTATTCTACTAGGTAGAAAAATGAGGTGACATCTTAAATAGGATCATTCTCGTGACTAGAGTTCGATCGTTATTTGCAATTAGTGCACAGCTAGGAACAATTCCTTGGAACTCATTTTTGGCCCATACTACAGCAGTAAGGACGTGTTTAGCCTTTATGTATTCATCAATTCTTGTCCTAACACGTTACGTTACCAGGCAGTTACGAATGAATTTTGATACGGATGACGTAATTTTGTGTTGTTGGCATATCACCCGTGAAGCAAGTCGTCTCAACTCTTATAACCAGAGAAATTTAATATTTTTTATGTTAGTATACATCAGAAGCATCAATATTGCAAATTATAAAAGTTTCTTGAATCGAACCCGCGATCCCAACACTATAAAACTAACGCTTAAGCCATTACTCTAAGACATCACTGTTCTAGGAGAAGGAAAAAGCTTGATGTGCAGTGAATTCAGTAATTTTACACTTTTACGATTCCAGTGACAATGCTGAAACTGCCTGATATTAGTCATGATAAAATAGTACGGTATTATGGAGATAGAATAGACCAGATAATTCAACTTTAAATGGACAACTCATATATACGTAGGAGCTGCCGTATGCTCTCGCCGACAAGACAACCCGACCCGAGCTGACCCGATTGACCCGACCCGACAACCCGACCCAAGCTGACCCGACTGACCCGACCCGACAACCCGAACCAAGTAGCCTGACCCGACAACCCGACCCGAGCTGACCCGACTGACCCGACCCGACAACCCGAACCGAGTAGCCTGACCCGACAACCCGACCCGAGTTGACCTGACCCGACCCGTTTGAGAGTACTATTCTAGGTAATAGTGTCTTTTTGAGAACAAAACTGCTTTATTCGGAAATATCTTCTCATAATAAGACAAAATCAATTTACACTTAGTTAACGTGTAAATATGATAGATGTAGAGTAACGCATAATTCGAAAATTGCTCCAGGTGAAATTTCTCTTTCAATGGAAGGAGTATATTACGTCAGAGCACCAATGAGTTGATGAAGAGTGTTTTAGACAAGACAGGAAGAGTCGGAGGAATTGAAAACCAGATGCAACTAATCACTTGAGGGCGTAAGTTGAGTTGCCTATGCACTTGAAAAACAACGTATTTAGGCAATTTCAATGGTAAAGAATTGTACAGTCAACAGCAAAAGTAATCCTTCCTGACTGCTATAAAGCCATTAGGACGGGTTCAGTACTTTCGCTGGTATCACAAAACGCCTTGAAAGATGCAGCCCAACTTACACGTAACATTTCAATCAGTGAACAACAGTTGATAAGCCTGTGGCGCACAGAAACGGGCTTTAGCTGTGCTCATTTTATACACGTAAAATTTCTCCATTTTAAAATTTATCTATATTGTTTAAAGTGTGTTGTCCAACGAGTGCCACATATCAATGATATTATTTCACTACATACATCATACGAGAGAAAAGAGAAAACACTGATCATACATGAGTTAGAAAATGACAGAAATTAAATGAAAACATCAAATCTGGACGAAATGAATGGAATAAGCTTATAAATCGTTGTCTCCAATTCCCCGTTATTGCCGTTTTCCTTTCCTTCTTCACTGGAAAATATCTTGCTATCTTGCACATTACATTGAGTTTGGATTGAAATTGAAATTTAAGCATATTAAGAATTTTTGACCTGTAGGGATTCGAACTAGAGCTTCGAAGATAGAAATTCAATGCGGTAACCACTTACCTACAGTGACCTCTTACTTGATGTTACACAAAAACTAATAGTTCGAAAAAAAAACTTTTCATGTAAAACTAATTAAGATACTAGGGCATATACCAAGAGACGATCATTACTTGAGTTACTCGTCATTTCCTTCTTTAACTCAAAAACAGGTCAAGTAGAACTTCCTCAATGAGGAAAATATCACGAAAATTTCTTCAAGTCGAGACTGAGAATTTCATGTTGGTTCTACAGCCCAAGAAGAAGGAAAGATGACAAATGTTATTTTGTAATTCCTTAAGTTGCATCCAAACGTGCAGGAAATCTCGAGACATTTTAAAGTACAGAGCAACATATCCTCTGTAAGCGGTAGTTTAATTTGTCAGCTTTACAAGAAGAACGTGTAACATAGTGGTTTCATGTGAAACTTTTAGGTGGAGAGCCGGATTCAAGTTCTATCCCGCAATTGATTTTCTTCATTAAATTTTATTGTTTTTGAAATTGTTATTGTAATTTAGTTATTGCTTTATTGTCATTATTATAAGTGATCATTCTAAACCCCCATCAGTTCATGGATTCATACTGTTTTACATAAGTTGCTGTGAGATAAAATAAAATGTGATTTGTGCGAAAACTACTTTTATAAATTGTAAGAGTTGTAACCCCCAATTATTAGCTACAAACTCAGTCGTGTTTACTCAGTGCTCAGTGCTAGTGTAAAGCAGGAACGAAAAAAGTTTGGTGATCGTGAAAAAATCGAATTCGAAATTTCAATGGAGTTTACAAGTCATATGGCCTCTACACATCGAAAAATTGAATTTTAATATCCATTCGTCCGATTCGATCTAACATGTTCACTCGCCTACAAATCATATTGTTCATCAAATTGGCACGAAATTTTAAACTTAAGATTCCTTAGGATAATTTCTTGAATATTCTGTTTATGATACTCCAAAACAACTCATGGGATTTCGATCATATTTCATAAATGAATATTTCATTAATAACTCTATAATGGTGAATGTTACTTCATACGAAAATATCCACATTGGTTTGCTTACTGAAGAGTGGAAAATTAAGAAAATGCTATTTTCTTTAAAACGGCTCTAACGATCTTTTAAAAAAATATACCATTTACCAATATTGCATTAATAACTCAATACTGTAGTATAAGTCATTCTTCTGGAAAAAAATTTACGAATGGTAGTTTATTCATGGCAGTGAGCACTTTTCAAATGATTTTCCCAAAATCAACTGAGATGATTTTGTTTATCTTTTACAAATATATTTTTCGTTAATAAACTGACAATATGGTGTAACTTATTTGTTCTGAATGAATCTAAAAGTGGTAATAGTTTTGCTCAGAAAAGTTCTCAAAACCGGGACTTGGTAATTTTGTTTATGCTCCAAAAATTTATATTTCATTAATATTCTGACAATACGACATAACTCATTGGTCGTAGAGAAAAGTCTGTGAAGTGTAGTTTCTTCTTGGGTATGATTCTTTTCCTTGACGATTTCCTGTAAACTAGCTTATAGGATTTTGTTCATATTTCATAAATAAATGGTGAATACCTTACTTCATACGAAAATATCCACAATGGGTTACTTAGTCTTCAGAATAAGCTTTTTTCTGACAATTTTCTCAAATACTACAAATGGTAGTTTGTTGATATTTGATAAAAATATTTTCTTATGACCCTAAAAGTAATACGAATCATTTCTTATGAAAAATCCATATGGGGCAGTTTACTTGTGCGGATGTTTCTCTTCGTACCAAGTTTTCCGGAAATATCTTATAATTTAATTTGTATTTCACAAGAAAGTGTTTCATTAACAACTGCAGCATAACATGAATAGGGAATAGGAATAGAAAAATACAAGTGTAAGGAATAGAAGAGGGAAAGTTTAGTGTGACTGATCATAACTTTTATTTATTTTCTTGAAGTTGTATAAAAACTCAGCTTATTATTAATCTTTTCGTAACCCATTGCGAGAGCCTAGTGTTGATGGAGGTCAATGGTTATTGGCAAATATGGTTTTGTCAGATCTTTTATAAATTCACTCCTCTAGGCTTCATGAGTGACCGTATTCTGACAGCACCAGGTTTATTCCATCCCACCCATCTCGTTTGCTCCCGTATTTGGCACAACCAGTTCACTCTGTTCTGGTTAAAATCGTCAAATTCGGTCAGTTCGAAATGACTTTTCCAAACATTGCAAATTCATCACCTTCCTTCTGCACCTTTACTTCCCTTGATTTTCGAAGGCTTTTATTTCAAAGAGACTGGGTGAACTCTCAAATCTACAATGGAACGAAGATATGAAAACTAAGAACAAAAATTTCCAGCTCACACCTGTGATCTAACGCGGGGCTCCAAGTTGGTAGGCAGACGTCTTGCTGATTATACTATTGCCCCTCCTTTCAAGACGGAACGCTTGTTTTCTTAGAAGGTGAACTGTAAGGCGATGTTAGTTCATTGAAATGTAACGAAATGTTATTGTTGAAGCGCCGGTCCACCTTCGATTTTCACTCTACTCTCCAATAAAATCCTTGGACGGAACATTTAAGAAGTTCAATGTTTTACATGAGGTAAAACCAAAATATTGGCACTGATGAAAGCTTTGAAATGTTTCTCAGATTCATCCACTGTTCGTTTGAACTTTTAAGAACTTCTTCTTTGTATCACATCTAAGTTCTCCGGTTGCTATTTTCTCGTTATTCCCATAATAATTTGCTTTGGATTTTGTTAGGTTGTACTTATTTGTCTACTTGTGGTCTATCAAACATCAGGTTAAAATTTTCTGCGAAGTATTTTTGATGAAAACAGTAAATGATGATAGTATCACATCGGAGGAGCAATCTCCCTTTGTTACAAGAAATTCTTTAATATGAATATGTATTTTCAAAAGTTACTTCCAAATTTCTTCAAACAACAGGGGTGTTTTCCCGTTGGTCTTCTAGAATCTAACCTAACTCTACAACCTACATATTGCACAAATTCAGTTATCTTTACCTTTATTCGCTACAGCGAGAAGGTTGTATACCTTCATACGCCTTTCTTTCATACTTGCTAACTATATTCATGCTTCTGATTTTTCGCTCATGCCTTGGATTAGACGTATACGTTTAGTAAGTGTAGACAGTTACTTACTTTCTTCTTGAGTTTATACTCCAATTAATACTGTCTTTTTGAGAACAAACCTGCTTTGATCGCAAACAGCATTTCAAACCCGACAAAATCACTTTATATTTAGTTAACGTATAAGTCTGATGAACATAAACGCTCCACTCACAAATCACCCAAGCTAATTTCTCTTTTGATGAAAGAAGTATATTACGTCACAGTATCAATAAGTTGACAAAGATTGCTATAGACAATGCAAGGGTAGCGGGAGGAATTAGATACAGGACATAACTAACCACTTTATGATTTAACATGGGCTTCTTATGAGCCTGCAAACAATGTGTTTTGGCAATTTCAATGCAAAGTCTTGTATCAATTTCTGTGAAGCAAACTGTATCAACTTAGAAACCACACATTTATCTTTATAGTATTTCATACTCAGGGCTTCTACCGTACTACAGAATTTGTTAAAAGTACTTTCCAACTATTCTTCAGAATTTGATATTAACACAATTTTATCCAAATTTGCTAACACGAGTGTTTTACAGTGCCAACAATATACCCATTATTATTGCTACATATTTGTGTTATTACGTTGACTTCTTAAGATATTCTCAGATAAAGATATCTTGTTATAATAATTTCAAATCCCATTTCACCACTTGAAGGTTGAATTTTCGAAAATCCATACCTAGTGATATTATGCGTCACAAGGTGCTCAGGGGCACCATTTCAGACTTCGCTTGAAGGGGACAAGAGCACCAAAGACATAAGACTTTCACGTTTTGTACTAGTATATTAGTAGACAATTGATTAAAGTATATGTATTCCTCAAACTCTTGGGGGAGGGCAATTGGCCCCTCCTGCCATCCCTAAATTATGCCCCTGAAGATGTATATTCAAACTACACATGTAAAGTCTGTACATGTATATTCAAACTTTAGCAACGATTGCCCTAAGAACAGTAACAACAATACCTATAGCAATATGTACAAGATATTGCACCGATAAATCACAAGACACTGCATACGCCGCAGGGTATGAAAGTAGAGATGGACAGACTATCGAGAGACATTGATATGCTGGAAATAATCATAAGCGTACTGCAGTTAAGGAGAGAGAGGAAGTATAATGATGACAACGACCATAGAAGCAACATTTAGTACCAATTCATACTGAGTTCGGCCACACGGACTCACTAGCGTGCAGATGCGGAAGTCTTAAGCACTCCGTAAGTATTCCCCATAGCGAACAGAGTGTTTAATGATGGCTGGTTGACTGCTATTGCTATAGCATCAAATGGTATCGCTCATACGAGTGGGATGTCTCCTAGGCTGTCGCGTTTTGTGCATTGTTTCACACTATGTGGTCCCAAGTTCTAGCGACCCGCACATGAAGATAGGTGATCTAGATCTGGATAAAATACATACAAAAGCAGTGGCGTACACAGAAGTTTATCAAGGAGGGGTATGTTAAAACTACCAAGTACTTACAATTTCAGATTTTTGTATGCGTATTTTCATCTGATAAATATTTATTTTTGCATATCATCTTGCTCAAAGGGGGTTAAAAACCATAAAGCCCCTCTTGTATGTATATCTCCGGAATTCAATCAAATACACTTCTATAACGTTCGGGCACAAAATTGCTTTTAGTTTCTTTAAATGTAACTGGACATGAATGTGGGCTGGGCATATGCAAAACAAATTGGATCAAGTTAGTGGATTTTTACCGTAGCTTGTACCATTTGGAAAGTATTGCATGTTAAATTCCTTCAGGCACTTAGCGAATTCACATTACAAAATAATATCAGCTTACACTTAATAAATCACGCTTATATTTTTGTTGTTAACAAATCAAAACAATTTCTAACTGGAAAGTATAAATAGATTCTTTACAACATTGGTGTCAAATCTTATTACATTTCTGTGAATGATTGTTATTACAATGAAACCTGTCAACTTGGCCACCTCTCTAAGTTGGCAACCTGCTTATCTTGGCCTAGTTCGTCTTCAACCTGCATTTTCCCATAAGACATTCGTTGCTTACTACTCTATAAGTTGGCCACCTGTCTATCTTGGAAGTTGGCCACACTGAAGCAATGTTTATCCTATGATGATCATGATGAATTTACCTGCGTATCTAGGCCACGCAAAATGCCGTATTGTTATTTTTCTTAACTCTTTCGTGTTCGTATATGAGAGGCAGATGTTCTGTATTTGTTACTGGAGCCAAGAAGCATGGATTTCCACGATTTGTTCTTAGAGGTCAGTGACCAGAACACTACCCTGATAACGGGGTGGTGAAGGAAGATGTGAATAAGAAAAAGCACTACAGGAAGGAATTTAGAAAATGGTTGTACGTATTTGTTTACCCTGTCTGTTTTGGTAAAACCATTAGCTATATCAGCTTCTCTCATCAGTGGGGAGCTTTAGTAATTAGTAGAAAATTCTCAAGGTTAAAACTAACCATCTCAATTGTCAACTATTGGCACCTGTCGGCTTGTCCAAGGTGACCAGACGTTCCGTTTCAGCCGGGACAGTCCCTTTTTTCCACCGTTGTCCCGTTTTTATTTGATTCTCAAACGGGACGCCTAAATGTCCCGTTTTTAAGCAAAAATGACCCAGGTGTCAAGTAATTATTATTCAAAATATAAATGGTTAATGCAAATTCTACATTCTTCCGTATCAACACTCATTGGGAAGGTTCATCTGTGTCTGGAACTTCTGAATGTTCAAATGAGAATTGAGTGTTCTGTGCTTCAAGTGGAAATGGAAATGAGTTGGAATTCTGAGTGTTCAAGTAGTTAAAAGTATTGTTGGGTTGTGCTTAAGTTAGAAACGCTGTGTTATCATTCTTACTTGTATATTTTGTAAATTGAAAACACTGCTGAGCCCCAAAATGCAATGTGGAAGTCAGATATATACCCCCGCCCCCGGTCGCCAATTCGTATGCGTCCCGTTTCGGAAAGTAAGTTTTGGTCACCTTGGGTTTGTCAAAAATAGCGGAGTTTTTGAGATATGAATTCCCTCAAGATTTTCTCAAAACATCTTTTGCTCCAAGGGAAACGCTTCTAGCTCTTTAACAAGAGGTAGTTAACTACAATATTAGAATGTGCATATCTGCCAAAAAGAATAAAACAAATACATCTAGAATGAACCACCATTCAGTAACAACTGAAAAGAAGTCATATAAATTGCATATGAATTTCTCAATTTATAACTTAGCTTTTCTTGTTTCCAATCTGAAATATCAATTTCAATAAACTGCGTACATACGCTTCTATTTCATGGTTGTGTGTGTTATTGTGTTTTCAATCCGAATAATCCAATGTACCAGACTAGTTTTCAGGAAGGGAAAGGTATGCAGATATATTAAACATACTATAGTAATGTTTTCTAGTACTGTATATTTTTATGATTACTCTATATGCATTATTTATAAGTAGCTTCGTGCCACTGCTTATTAAAATTTTACAATCAAGTAGTACTAGAAATCCTATCCTAAAAATACACCAATCACACTTTTTTCTGTAAGTTGGCCACCTGTCTAAGTTGGCCACTTTTCGATGGAATCGATGATGGCCAACATAGACAGGTTTCACTGTACTTCCATGAGACATTACAACAAGGAAGTATTGTATTACGGCCAAAATGTCTGATGTAAATCCAGGTACGACCAATTTTGAGTGAAGATCTACCATTTCTGTATTGATGTCTGTGTGTTTGTAAGTATGTATGTTCAGAGAATACTTCGTCAACGATAAATCACGTAAAATATTACATATACACACTGGGCACTGAATAACTTTCTATTTGGTTCAATATTCGTGAGGTATCTGATATTTAACATATAATGCCTTCCAAATGGTGCAAGCTACGGTAAAAATCATTACACCAATGAATTCCAGAGAAAATCGTACATGAATTTTATGTATCAGTTGTACCTATTCCCATTTGGAAAAAGGAAATTGAATCCTCTATGGTGAATTGAAGATGGCTTCCGTATTGAGTAACACATATTAGAGAAGCAGTACTTGATCCAATTTGTTTTACATATACCCACATTCATGTCCAGTTACATCTAAAGAAACTAAAGGCAATTTTATGTCCGAGCGTTATAGTAGTATATAATTGAATTTCGGATATATATGAAGGCCCATAAATATGCAAATTACCGGTATGGGCAGCTAAAATGAGTACAATACACATTGGACATTGCACTTGAATCAATTTTTACACGAATCCCGAAGGGACACTTTGAGAATGTACCTTGCGAGTGTCAACATTATTTTCACGTACTGCCTTGCGGGCAGAATGCGGAAAGAGTACTTGAGACGTTTTGCACACTCTTTAAGCATTCTATCAATCCGTGTGAATCGGGGCTTAATTAATGCAACCTTGGAAATGACACATGCCTCTATGGAGGAAAGTGGGCGCAACGTTACTCGAGGAAGTGTTCAAAATAACCACAATCTGCAGATGAAAGTTATATTTCCTGCATGATGGATGTTCTGTCATATAATAGTGAGTATATTCTCGAACACTATGTATATATGCGGAACGGTGTAACATCATCTATATATCGATACAGATTTTTTTTTTAAATCCACGTCCTTAGAGAAATGTCCCGAAAGATGAACAGGAAACAGCAAACGAATTCAGCTGCAGGTTTATCCCAGGAAACGTATAGATAGCAAATATAACTGATTCCTGAGGGACAATAAATACATTACCATTTAATTTGTTTTACTGTTGTGGCATTAAAAAAATAAACGTTTCTAATTGGTTTTAATTTCTGTTTCGCAAAGTTAGCGATATTTCATAAATGAAATACGCACAACAAACTGTGAATAATTGATTAAAAAATATAATAATTGAGTTAAATCAATTACGCTTCTCTTAATTAAATCAAGAATTTTAAATAATTTTCTAAAAAAGTAATCAGTTTAATATGGTATTCTACTTACTACAATCACCAGGTCTTTAGATGCATCAAGCTTTAAATACTCCAATGTACAGTTAGGGGTGCACATCTTGTCAATTAGAATATTGCTCACCGTGAGGAGCAAATTCAGGGCTGCTGAGACTTTGGTGTATATTACCTGTTTCCAGGTAGTCGATGATTCTTCTGTCTAATAAAAAGGATCCAACTGTCGTGTTTGTGTCATAGTGTACATTGCTTACTAAAATTACCCTTCAATCACAAGCGAATACTATATAATAAGGCATTCTCGGTCTGATGTATTGTATTCATTCTACTTTTCGATCACAAAAAAGTTATTTCAGCCCATCATTCCTCCTGCCTACACACGTAAGTTGAGTTATACTGAGTAACACATTTTTAAGATCCTCTCGAAATATTTCCTTTCCATGTATGTCTTTTTTAGTTTTATAATTATGTATAACTTTTGAAGACAACTATAGTTATAGCAGGGCTAACAAGAATTTTTTTTCTGAAGTTTCTTACCATATGTGGAGGAAAATTGGAGCCCCTACTTTGGTGCTAGTGTTACCAACCACGGTTACTCTCTTCTACACCATTAATTAAATTGCCATTATAAATGCACCGAAAAAAGCTTTGACACGTGAGTAGTAGCAACGCCATTGCTAGCTGTCAGAGACCTCTTGCTGGTTCTTCTATAGCTAGACCAAAATACATACATAATGAAATTATATTTCAATCTTGTTTTTGAACATACAAGAATGTGAAGTGAGATCTGAAATCCTAAAAGACATATCTTCTGGCATTCCAAAAATTTTATACATTCCTTCTGCTCGTCCTTCAGGTTCTTCAACTCCCATCACGCACTGACGTTTAGGAAGTTTAAGCTTTCGGAAGGTGAAAATTGTCCATCTTCACATGTTTGGAAGAATCTGAAATTGGTGGGAGGGGAGCGGTGGCTCAGTGGTAGAGCGTTCGCCGCTGGCACATGTGAATTTATTTCTTACCAGTTATTTCTTACAATTTTTAGTGTTAGCAATTTTACTTTTAAACGGTTGTTCGTCCTCATTGACAGGCCGTTTGTTATTTTATTATTTTCTCTGTGCTATAACTTAATCCATTCCACTACTGAAACAACATTAGTGATAAAGTCGATATGGCTTTATAGCTGCGACAATAATGATAAACACCTGAACGGTTAGATAAGATAATTCTTAATGTACTGAATACACGACTTGGATGAAAACTTAAAGTTATCAAAAGTCGTCTTCTAATCAAATACTGATGTCACGAATTAAGGAAGAAGCATACAAATAGTAGGGTTACTGGCAAAAGGTAACAAACTACTAATAAGTAATTTTGTTCCAAGTATTATTGGGTACGTAAAGGAAATCATAATTATGTAGGCTTAACTAACTTGATATCTGGCAGGACTTTCCTGCTGCAGCGAAATTATTTTCCAATGTTTTAAATTAATTTACTAAATTAATCAGGAAACTTACTGTAAATTTTAGTACAATGAAAAAAATCATGCAGTTTTGCGTTTACTCGTATTTTCAACTTCAGTAATTGCATATGATTTCTGGTATTGTTAGAATGTTGATTGACCCTAATTACACGGCTATCAGTATCTGGAGAGCTTCTTTGTATACGGCAGTTTAATTATAGCTGGATCATAGCAGCAGGCCTTAAATACTTTTCGCATCAAGTTTCAGTTTATGATATTCTAATTACGTTCATACAGCATACATTATCATTTTATTGAAATATTTTTAATTTGTAGCTACCGATATGAAATAAACGGTATATCATTTTCAGCGTTTAATTATATATTTAAAAGAATGAACGCATAATTATTATGAATATAAAGATAAAATAATGAATAATTAGTGATATAATGTTTTGTGTGTAAAAATAAATAACTAAAGATAATAATAAGGATATACAAATAAATTATAAAGCTTCTAATAATAAATATACTTAAAGAAGCTACGTACTAATAAATGTTATTTTACATTCAACTCTATGGTACTTAAGTGGTTTCAAGCGTTACATCTATTATATCACCTACACTCCACTGCTGTTTTATATTATCAGAGGGCTGCCAATATAATTACGATTACTTAAATAACCCTCGTAACGTCTATGGACATTAGGAACTCTACTTTCCTTAGTCATTTTAATCTATCTATATTTTATTTTTTACACACTGATTATATCTGTCCCTACAACAAACAATTCAACCACGCAACTTTTATTTCGTAAAACTATTGAATAAACACTTCATCCTACTTCTATCTTTAAACTACACTTCTGAGATTACCTGGAACTCTTTACATCGATGGAGATGAAACCTTTCTTCTAACTATCTTCTCATGAAATCTGTTGATACTTGAAAGAGAAACGAAGTAATGGTTAATCTGAATTAAATAGACGATAATGTAATGACGATCATTTAGCTAAGAGAATGAATTACTTGTCAATTTAGCGAAATTCTATTTGTTAAATTTTCCTGTTTATTAGTGTGTTCCTGTTTATTTAAAAATCTGAATCTCTACTACGAATGTTTTATGATACTTATGTCTATCTACTATGAGAATGATATTAATACTTTAAAATATTACTGATATTCTTATTGCTCATATATTCTTACCTATTATTAGGTTCTCGGAAAAGATATTGTGTATCCGAGAACATGAAAAAGCGTTAAATATTTTACGTCTCTGACTCACTCACACACACGTCGGTAATGTGACTCAACATAAATTAAAGTAGACCCGTTGCATCAGAAGACTTGCAGACAAGGGGAGTTCTTGCCACTTGATCCGGGTATAATATGAGTTAGGAAATTAACAACTTGTGTGAATTATTTTTTCTTCAAAAAAATGAAGGTCCACTTCTATTTTATGTAATGTGAACTCTCCATATCTTGAAGATATTAGATCTCACCCCTACGTTTCAGAAAAACAAAATTCCATAGTAGCACATTCTAAACCAGTTACCACGTTAGGGAATCCATACAATGAATATATATACATTATTTTACACATAAAAATTGTTTATACAAGTTTCTCATGTCTACCTAAAACGGCAAAATACATAGATAATAATTTCCTTTGGTTCTGAAAATATGCTACAAAAATTATAAATTGCCATGCAAGTTTAAATTGAATTCGAAAATTGCTACGAAAGAAGGAAAATCTAAAAGAATATTATATATATATATATATATATATATATATATATATATATATATATATATATATATATATATATATATATATGAGGGAA
The DNA here is from genome assembly GCF_964235325.1 of Thermobia domestica. Classification (NCBI taxonomy): domain Eukaryota; kingdom Metazoa; phylum Arthropoda; class Insecta; order Zygentoma; family Lepismatidae; genus Thermobia; species Thermobia domestica. The sequence continues at coordinate 131,348,672 of NC_137454.1, read as the reverse complement.
ATATTACACACACACAGCTTCGGTGAAATAGATAGAGGAAAACATTTGACCTTTTCTCCCCTCCCTCTCCTGCCCACACGTTTTTTTTTTTTTTTGGCTCCACCACACTTCTTTCTATCATCAATTATTGTTTCAAAGCAAGAACAAAGCAATTACAATATTTTATAATAATTTTCTCCGTCCCATGCAACAAAATACTTAAGAATACAATGCCATTGATTGCTCTCCACAATAAAATCAAAGGGAAAATACAAATTTAACTTATAAGAAATTTTGTGCCTTTGTTTCTAGATCGTTTTATACAATTCGGTTTTCAGACACCCTTCAATGACATGGAAATAGAAGAGACAAACAAAAAGGAGCGCATGAAAGATAAAGGAGCCAACGAAATACAGAGTGAAAAATGTAGAGAAACTCTCTATATGTAAATTGTTTTTGTATTGAAAAGTAAGAGAGCGTTTTAAGAATAGAAAACAGAGAGTAGTTTAACAATCATTTTTTTAAAAAAACTATCGCCCATTAAAATTGGGAATTGTTAAAAACAAAAATAAAGTCTTGCAAAAATCATATTAACCCTTAATTAGTCGCATGCGGAATTTTGTTCCGCACTTTTACATTTCTCTTTTTGTTTTCCTTACTTTCCGTCGTATGCTTTTGAACTTTTGTCTAGCTGTCTTTTAAAGTTTCATGATTAAACAACAATACATATTTGAATTGTTGCCCAAGCCACTGGTGAATATTTTGTTATTTATTTTGGAGTGATGCAGTTTGCGGAGCAAAGTTCCGCGCGCGACTAAATAAGTTACCCTTTTTTTCTCCTACAAATTCTACGCTTTCTTTCAGTTTATTATTTTTAGTCGACAACAATTAAGCGATTCGGTGACTACGAAACATATCACAAGCAAACGCCAGCACCACTATTTTTTAAAATTTATTTTACAAAAATATATTTTCAGGTACAGTTCATTTGTAAGCAACTGAAGTTATAAGCGGTTTATATGTGCATTGTGCGCTCTGAAAATAAATACATAGAGAAGAGAGTCAGTCTTTTCTTTCAAAATGGATCATCATGAACGTGATGTGGACAGAATTAGAAACATGTTGCTGGAAGTTCTGGCTGAAGACGACAATTTAGATGTTCCGGATATGGAAGATGGCGATCAAGAAGATATCATTGAAGAAAGCGACCATATCTCTGCCAGTGAAGAATTAGCAGATGAAGGTGAAGTGTTGCCACAAGCAGATCACGTGGAACCACTCTCAAATACTACTGCACGGGGACCATATCTTCTAGGAAAGGACAATGTCACTAAATGATACGCACATGCTCCGCGGCAAATTATACTTGAAAAAGTCAGAATATTTTGACCCATTTACCAGGAGTCAAAGGACATGCTAAAGAAGCGAAAACGCCGAGCGAATTTTGGAGTTTGTTCTTTAGTACGTATATGCGGGAGAGAATCGTTGAATTTACAAACCAGTGCATTGAAACACATAGGGACGCTTATAGCAGAGAAAGAAATGCTCAAAATACTAATATAACAGAAGTAAAGGCCTTGCTGGGCCTTCTGTATCTTGCAGGAGGACTGAAATTGCAGGAGGAGGATAATTAGTCAATAGCATAAAATAATTTAAGACGAGTATTAAAACAAATATTTTAACCTAAAATTAAATAAAAACTTTTTAAAAAACAAATATTACACGAGTTTTACTATGTAGTTATTATGCGGAACAAAATTCCGCACGCGACTAATTAAGTAACTTTTTCACGCGACTAGTTAAGGGTTAATACTTTGACTTCCTCAACTTCTTCATTTGTTCTTGCATACAGCCTTCTGTTTAGTTCAGTTTCGAAGGATAATTTTTGTTGCAGTCACACCGAAACGTCTCTTCCTCCTAACGAAAGATTAAAAATAACAACTAAAAAAGAAATAAGGAATATTTTCCTTGAAACGTTCGAAGAAAAATATATTACTTTGTAAATGTAAAAGTTGATGTTGAGCGAACAAATACTAAGTTATACATTTTCCATAACCAAACTCATTTATTCATTCTATTTATAAAGAGACAAAAGATGAAACAAAAAAAACTTTTCTATGGAAAACTTTTTTGCTTTTTCGTAAGTTGCCTTGAGGCTATACAAATACATAAATAAATATGGTTGAAACGTAATATTGTTTCTTGATATATTTTACCGTTTTTGGTGTTTGTTGTGAAGTGAAATCTGCGTTTGAACTCCTTCTTCTTCTTCTTCTTCTTCTTCTTCTTCTTCTTCTTCTTAATATTCTCTTTTGTTTTTGATTTAGATAACATGGCAAAAAATAAACCTCAAATTATTTACGTCTCCATTAAAACTTGTTATTATCTACCAATTCATTGTTTTTGTTGGAATTACAGGAGAAAAATAAAACTAATGAAAATCGGAAGATTGTAAATAATAAATCACAACATTCACAAAACAACTCTTACATATTTTGCTTCTGAAAATTTATAATTTCTCTTATCAAAAGGAAGGATAAAGAGTGGAATGTTATGGGAGAGAACTCTGTCTCTATTTTTCGAAAAAAAAAAATCGTACGTGAAGATGAGGAAGTTAGTATACTTTATTTTATTTTTTAAATGAAATGAAATCCCTGTGAATGATTTAAGAATTTCTAAAACGGAGATCTTACTTACTTCAGGGTCTAAAAATTAAGCTTTCATTTTATTTTTTTTACTACTACTACTAATAATAATTTCTCTCGGTTTTCTAATAGTTGCAGCGAAAGAGAAAGAAGACTATGTTTATTTTTTTCTTACTATTGAAATTTGCATTCATGTCGCTAGCATCCAGGCAATTTTCTTACAAATGAAACTTCGCAATTCTTATTCGCAAGTGATTTCGATGAGCTAAAAGGGAGAAGCAGTAATTATTAATAAACTGTAAGGAGTAAAATTAAAAAAGTAAAAGTATAGAAACAGATTAACAAAGACATTTCTATTTTTCTCCATTCTATTTTCTATTTTTCTCCTCCATTCTGGGAGAAGTGAAATGAAAGTGAAGAAGTGAACCCAATTTCGTTTTAATCTTTTTGAATAACAAAAGATGATTCGTTAAGACATCTGAAAGTTTAAACTTCATCAGGATTGCTCGATCAATTTTTGACGAATTGTTAGCACTTTCTGAAGGTATTGACGCATAAACCAAATTTGTTGAATTTGGTTGTATCTGTGCAGTTCGCCAAACTCGACTTGTAAATTCATTAACCATTCTCCTGGTGCATTCTGATAATAGTTTAATAAATTACATATACATACAAATAGCTTTTCGATATTAATAACTAATTAATTTTGAAAATCAAATAATTTTGTGACGCAGCTAATTGTCTCTCCTCTTCTCCAATATTTTATGTTCAAATTCTATTTTTTTTAATGCTTTAGTTATTACGAGACTGTTTATGTAGGGATACTTTACGGAAACTTCTCTCTAAGAAAATATTCTAGTTTTTTCCCTATCTTCTATGATATCAAAATCAAGAAATTGTTTTTGATAATGACGAATTGGATGGCAAAAGCTATATAGAGAATCTGACATTCTTGCTAAATTTGAGTAGTAGTTATAGAAAAAGATCACAAAGAAACATTTCTATTTTTTTATTAGTTGTATGATTGGAGGTATATCTTGATGTGTACACCGCTTCACCTTGACTTTAAGCAATATTAAAAAGACAACAGGAAATCATATCAGAAGTTTATACAAGCATAATAGAAAATTGTAGCAGAATTACCGAGAGAAAGAAAATTGAGAAGATAGAAACTGATTTGAAACAAAGCATAATTTAAGTTATGGGCATTTCTCCAAAATAAACGTCTTTTCTTCCTGTTCTTCCATGAACTTTACTTTTATTAGTATTAGAAAAGTAAATTATTTCAAGCGAAATACAGCTAACATCTACCAAACTCTCTCTCGTTATTTCAATCTTCAATCTCGTCATTTAAACAAAAGATATTTCAAAATAAAAAGAACTTAATGAGTTATCTGTTTATCAATACTTTAAAAAAATGAAATTCCGCGCTACCTAGAACGGATTAAAATTTTTATATGGGGAAGTAAACAAAAGTACCTATTTGAGATTTAAGTACAAGTAATCCATGAATAAAAAAATCAGATCATTTCAGAAAAAAAAATGAAATGAAATCTTTCCAAATAGAAGATCATGGTTAATAGATTTCATGATCACCAACCTTTTTTTTTCTTCTTTCGTCGTAGTACGAAGACCAAGGCAAAGATAACGTACCAATATTAATTTCTTAATAATTGAATTTACCTGTAATGTATATTAAAATTCAGTGATCAAATTCACGATGGGAGAGCTCAAACATTAAAACAAAAGAAATCCATGAAGGGAAAGGAAACGAACAAAGGAAGAAAAATAGAAAGAAAATAGGTTTAGTGAGCGTATTTCGAGCAAGTAGAAACAAAGTTACATGAAATTGATAGTTTGACTTTAATTTTAACTTAATTAAAGGGTTTCACGGGTCCAGAGCCTTTGTTATTGTGCAATAAAACTTTTCTTTTGGTGGAGTTTTCCGAAGTAGGGAGGATTATGGAAAACTCTCCCATATTTATCAATAATGAAAAAAAAAATATTTTTCCGGATTAGTTAATCAGAACTATTGTATAAACGATATTGAGAGGCACTTTTTTAATCTTTTACTCTCCTTCCCGCTTTAAGTAAAAAAGAACGACAAAAACATGAAACACTTACTGTTTTCTTTCTACGGTGATATTAAATTTAAAATCATTAATTTTATTTAAGACAGGTCTACATGTTTTTCTTTTCTCTTCCCTCTGAAAAGGATAAGGGATCCGTTTCAATGAGAGAGTTACATTCTGAATATCTTTTATTTGGAAATTTTTGAATAAAGCTGCCTAACTGTATCCATTTCTTCCGTATCACAGATATATTTGAAGGGAGAAAAACGAGTGGCTGAAACTGGTTTAGACAATTTTGTCAACATGAATAATTATGTTAACGTACGCGCGTTTGGCATGGGAGACCCGGGTTCAACTTCCGGCGGGAGCTCATGTGGTTCGGATTCCACGTTAATTAGTAGGTCCACGTCTCATATAGCCTCGTTGCTGAAAGGGACACTAAACTAAAAATGAACAACAACGATAATGAATAATTATATAGAAATTAGGATCGGGTCTTTTCATTCCCCCTTCCCCGCCCCGCCCAATATTTCCTATCTGCTTCTAAAAGTCATTTTTGTACTTTTGAGAAGCAAGTTCTGTATGAAAGGAGAGGAAAACAAAAGGGTGAAAAATATTTATATATAAGTGTCACATACGTTGTACATTTTAAGAAGAAAATATATTTATGTGTGAAAACGAAAAAAAAAACTGTGTGGCAAAAGAAAAATGGTAAAGGGAAGATGATTACAGTTTTTTTCCATCTGTGTCTTGGTCTTCCTACATAATAATAATTTAGCAAATGAATCAGAATCGTCTCAAAATTTTCCCTGAGGGAAGTGAAGTTGGTAAATTTGTCCTCCTTAAAATAGAAATTTTAATGAAGGAATCACAATTAAAACAATTTACAAATTCAAGGGATGGGCCAAATTGTGTATAAAATATCAATTTTTACTGAAGAGAACAAAAAATCGTGTCCTTCACGGAATGAAGGAAGAGAGATTTGGATGATTTTTGCCCTAATTTTAATGTTTTCCTTCTCCACAAGTAGACAATATTTTGTTTTAAAAAAGATAAAATAATGAAAGATTTTCCTTTATTTTTAATAAAGGAAACAAAATATTTTAGAATATTTTTAAAGGGGGAATTACAATTTAATAGTGTTTGTAACAATTGATCATTTTTGAAAAGTAACACAAGCTCCATCCCCCTTGCAGGAAGCTGGAAATCCCCCATGCTAATTGACTGTCTCCGCCCCGGACACTGTCCAAAAGGTCACTCCTTAAATTTTTCAAGTTTGAAAATTTTTGTACAGATATAACAAAGAGGAAAGGAGTTTGCAGAAATTCCGTTTCCTCCCACTTTCGTCATTCCACTAACAGCAGAAGAAGAAGAAAAAAGAAAATGACATTTATGCAACAATGTAGCATTTGTCGTTATTCACAACATTTTCCACTTGCTGACACATAAGTTTTGTCGCCCACTGCAATTCTGAAAAAAAAAAAAAAAAAAAAAAAAAAACAGGAAAAATAACGTAAATTTTCTTTCGGAATAATTTTAGTTTGTATTTCAGTATAAACAATTGTTTTCATGCGTTCTTTCAAAACATCCTTTCAGGTAAAGGTAAGTAAAGTTTTGCCTGTTTTTTCTTCTCGGCTAGAAAAAAAATAGAGAGCTAAAATTTCCTTTCAGACAAAAAAGAAAAAGAAAATGAAAGAAAGAAAGAAAGATAAAGTTTCATCTTCTCGGTACTCGTGATTTTCAATGGATTGTCGCCATGAGAGAAAGAGAGAAGGATTCAGATAAGGTAAAAAGAAAGAAAAAGAAATGGAGAAGAAACATTAAAATAAGATTATAAAAGAAAGAAACTTGTTTATGAAAATATATTTTTTTCTCATTTCTTTTCCTTCATACGAAAATGGTGGGGGGATAAAAGAAGAATTTTAGAATAGCAGAAAAAGAGTTTTAAAAAAATTAAAGGGCGTTTTGTAGCTAAATGATTCGTATTTAATTATTTATATCAGAGTAGTTTCTTTGTTCTAAATAGAAATCAGTTTCCTTTATTTTCTAATGTAAGTAGTACCAAGAAAAAATAAAAAGTCACAAACCTACTTTTTATATCAGAAAAGTTTTTCTCTCATTCGATTGCAAAGAGATTGTTGATTTAAATCAATTTTAAAAGAGGTGAAAATTATAAAATCTAACTAAACCAGACATTTTCTTTTTTCTTTATTGTTCTAAGTGAACGGGGATGAGTTTTCTTTCAAAAGAAACTTTAGTGTGTCACGCTTCTAAGAAAGGAAAGAAAAAGATGAACTTCCTTGCGCAAAGAATTACAAGTAAAGAACAACTCATAGAAATTTTGACCTTCAAATTATTACTTTTTCCTTGAATTCATAATTTTCGGAATCGCTGAGATATCTGGACTGTCAGGACTTCCTCTTCTGAGAGCAACCTCCCTGGTGCTCGATATAGATCTATAGACAAACGTAGTAGGTGGGCTATTATTCTGACATCTTCACCATCATCCGTTCAAGTTGAAAAGACAAGATGTTCTGTAAGATTAATGATGTGCGTATTTGTAGAAAATTATAAAAACAGTTTAAATTTTCATGAAAATGTTCTGGAAAATTGAAATTGAAAAGTTCTGCTACGCTTTCATTTCTATCGCGCTTCTTCCATGGGAAAGAAGGGACCGAAAACATTTTTCTTTGCTATCTTCTCTTTACTTTCTAGGATGGAATTGAAAAGTGAGTTCATTTTAAAATATATTTTTTATGTCCGTTTTGCCCGTAAGAAAGCGCGAGAGAAGATAAATAATCTTTTCTTAAATCGTTTTAGATTTAAAATATAAGCGCTTTATTAAATATTGTAAGATTCCACGTGTTTTCACACCATGCTGGACGTAACTATACGTTTTTACAACACGTGATTGAAGTAAACACTCATCAGACGACATCTAGAAAGAAGAACGTCGTCCACCATCGCCAACAGTCGGTAAATGACGGAGATCAACGAAGGTAGCCGACATTTTAGGATAAAAGAGGAGAGCACACCACAAAAGACATCAATCTTGCTCGGTTGATCAAGCCATCAACTCTATAAAATAGCTGGTCGTTGAGAGCTACCCTTCCTATAAGCTCTAAGACGCCTGATTATTGAGCTTCTTTCTACCTCTCTCAGATGCACAATCATTGAGAAGCAAATAATCATTAAATTTCTTAGACGCACGGCCATTGAGAGACACCTATCCAGTAGGCTCTAAGACACATGGTTAGTGAACTTCTTTAAACTTAACCAACAAACCTCCAAAGATTAGAAGAAATTTGTACTATCTGCATTATATTGTATTCAAGAGAATAACCTTTATAATAAAAAAGTGATAGGAAAGTTCAAACTCCCGTGTACCATCTTTTGCTGTACCCTATAGACAAGTAAACTTTACAATATTTATTAATACCAAATTGTCAACAGTTAAAACCTTTCTTCGCTTTCTTACGATAACGAAGATTGAATCTATTCTCGGTACTTTTTCAGGTAAAAATTGATGTTCTTCATTCCATTAAGATATATTTTCTAAATTGCAGTGATATTTCCTCAATTAATATTGAAACCTTCCAGTTGTAAGAAAATACGAATTGTGAAAGAAGGTAAGATGCATGAACATGCATTTTCAATTTGTTGAAAATTGAAGAAAGAAATATTACTAAACCACAAATCTAACCATCCACTTTTGTTGCTCAAAGGATAGCTTCCCATATATGTTAAAATATCTTTGTGTTGCAAGACGAAATACTCGATTTAAATTTAACAAAAAGAAAAAAAATTAATCTCTTTCCTGTTGGGTATTGTAAGGGGAGGTGAGAGATTGAAGTAAAAATAAACACTATTTTGCAGCGTATTTTGATGCCCTTCCCCCCACATGAAAAGACATCGTTACAGAACTTTGTATTAAGTGGAAATAAACGTACATTGTTTGGACAAAATTTTCCGATGTTCAGTTTTATTACGAGACAGATGGTTATAGGAAAGAACAAAGGAAAACAACAATATTGAAATGCAGCTCTTAAATATGGGAAAAGGGAGCAATAAAATAAAAAGAAAGAAAAGAACCAAGAAGATAATATGGAAGGTAATTACTATTCTGGTTTTTACCTAAATATTTTTTAAAAAAGAACTTTTCAAAATTAATTACAAAATATATCGGAAGGATAGGAAAAATGTGCTGCAGAAAACTTTGCAAATATAAATAAAGTGATATTCTGTTTCGAAATTGTTCATGTTGGACATTGCTCGTCCATATGTTGAACGTTGGACGTTGATATAACGAAATCTGCACGCTCATTCAATATTAATACTTTCGACAAAGTGGATATTCAAGCAAAACTGGAACATTTTTAAAAATAAATGTAGGAAGTTCTCTGACCACACTTTTTTTCTTTTTATTTCTTTATTTCTTTATTTATTGTGTTTCCAGAAGAGAATTGAAATCCATTTATCATCCCAACTTTTATCGAGATGGGAGAAGATAGTCTCATCTCGGTTTTAAAATCGAATTAAATCATTTTGTTTACATATCTTTTGGCTTTCTTTTCAAACGTTTCTTGTTTCTGATTAAATATTTTAAAATATTTATGAGTAAAGGAATTAAATAATAAAAAAGATCGTAATAATTTTATTGAATCATATAAAGCAAGTGAAGTGTTTTTGGTGCTTTATTATTTTCCACCTCTGCGCAAGTGCTGTCAATTGCAACGATTCTCCTTTGTTTGAAGTCGGTTAATATTGTGAAATTCTGCTTTTGCATGAATAGGTGGAGCATAGATAGACCTTATTACAGTCCGGAATAGTTTCCCACTACCGGCTCTTATTATAAAACTCCCTATAAACGTATTTACTACAATGATGTAAATTTTCTAATATAAGGTAGTACAACGATAACGTTGTATGTAATATTAGCAATCTGTGCCTATTTACAGAAAGGGATCAGAGGCGAATTATGTGAGCAGTATAATGTATAAAGAAAAAGAAAGACATATAGAGATTTCGAAATATTATTTGTGTAATCGGTGACTAAAATAAGAGTTGTTACTATAGCAACGACATAAATAAATGTATGTACGTAGTCATCTTGACGAGTAAATAAGTGTGTGTATAAAGGCGTAGATATTTTGTTGGATGTGCAGAAAAGTTAATTATGTACGCTTCTCATGGTCAAATATTAAAAACCAGTTAAGAAAGTGTTAAAACGTTTCGAATTATTTTGAAGATTACCAGTATACGAACCAGGACAGACCCCTTACAAATTGGTGCCTCACCACCGGGAGTTTAATTGTCGTTTCGAAGGATAGTAAAAACGGCAAGCTTTCAACGCGACCTTAATATTACCCTATTAAGAAGTGGAAAAGTAATTCATCGAAATATAGCCATCAGTACGACAAGTAATAATATAAGTTGTGAACAGAGTGTGTATACTGAATCGACTCATAGTGAAAATTTGACAGACATTTTAAAGGACTTGGCTCAGCAAATAAGAAACCAATCCGAGCAAATAAGAAGCCAATCTGAGCAAATGAAGAACCAGTCCGAACAAATCCAACAGTTTGTTGACGAAAAAATAGTGAAGTTAAATCAATGTAATGAAGACAGATGGGACCGTGTTCAACATCAGCTAAGTCAGATGAACACACATGTATTGGAAAAATTTGAAAAGTATGAAGAGAAAGTAGAAAAAGTAGTACAAAGGAGCACAGAAATGCAAGAATCAATAGATGTTTTAGAATCAACGGTTAATGCTCATGACAACCATATTAAGTTACTGCAAGACGAAATAAATTCCATCAAGGAAAAATGTATTCCCGGAACTCCATTTCAAGATAAGGAAAGCACGAATCATTCTACAGCCACAGGTTGGGTACCTGATCGTCTTCCCAGAACGACTTTGGAATTTAATGGATCTTCGAGTGGTGCAGAAACTAGTAAAAGAGAAGGTAGAGTAAGGCAAACATCCAGACGCAAACACATCTCCAGTAGAGGTATGAAGACATACACAGGTAAACAGTTGCGATTTAGCGAAGTTAAGTCGCTTACAAAATTTAGTGGCGTGCTAGGAGATATACCCGCTAGGGCATTTCTCGAAAAATTTCAGGATGAATGTGAGCTCATGTGGGTAGATGAGTCTCAGTTCTTAAAACTGTTACCGCACATCTTGTTGCCACCCTGCTTAACATGATTTAAAGCCATCCGAGGTAGTCTTCATACGTATTCAGATTTTAAGAATGCTCTTCTATCAAACTATGAAAACGATTTTATGGTAGCGAATAGAGATGCCGTTTTGCGAACGAAGCATTACAATCCAAAATTACACCGGAGTATTACTGAATTTTTAGTATCTACATATCATGAGTTAAGATCACTAAATCCAAACCATCCGGAATCCCGAATTATAGCTTCAATTAGGATTTTATTGGCATTTAGACTACAACAGTTGTTAATGTCGGCACAGTGCATAAACTTCAACCATTTAATTATGCTCATTCAGAGTTATGAAAGTCAGTCTGCAATTCAGAATAATAATAAAATACAGGATAGAGGTCAGGGTAATTATGTACGCAATCAAACACAATATGCTCCTGTTCGTAATGTAGATATACAACCTGAAAATGATTCTAATTTCGTAGTTTCAATAATAGAATGAGTAGTTATAATGGTACCAGAAATCAAACGCAACCTAATTATAGAAATGGAGCTAGGAATTTTAGAAATAACAACAGGAATTTCCGTAGGAGTAATAGCTACCGCAGATCTTCACAAAATCAATTTGCAGATGGCAGGATTTCTGTAAATAGGAGTCAAAATATGGTATCATCCTATGAAAGACAAGCACGTACACAAGATTGTGCTAAACAATGTTCCTTAAATGAACCCTTCGAACGTATAACTTGAACTGACAAAAAGGTGTCCGATGGATTTGTATTAAATTGACCTTTGCTTACGTCTATGGTTGATATGTTCTTCAGTCGATTTATTATTAAAATGTATGTTAAAAACATATATAATTATGAAATATTTTGATTATGGGTAAAACTCATTATTTACGGAATATTGGCGAAGTTAATTTATGGCAGTTAACTGAAAATATTATTGATTTGTTCCTTATAGTTTTGTTGCAATTTCCTTTTATAGCACTAATTGAAGAAATGATAATTTGTGTTTCATGTCTTTTGCAAAGTTATTTCATAATTACTTATTTGAATATTATGAATATTTAAAAATAAAAGATCGTAATTTTAATGTAAACTTATGAAGGTAATGACAGACATAAAATAGATGCAATTTATTATATGGAAAGAGTAAGAATAATGAATATCGAATCTCTTAAAGTTTATTAATGTATTAAATGATGATCATCAATGTGTTTATATGTTCCAACTTTGTTGACTTCTGATCCTACCAATATTTAATATTATGAAGATCTTTGTTTGTAAATAGTGTTGTTTGTATATGAAGGAATAGTTAATTTTGTACCCTAGAAGGAAACTACCAGTTAGGTTTAATTCTTGAATAGCCTTACTTATGATAATTGTAATTCGTCGTTATTAATACTGAGATATATTGACAAATATAAGAATGTGTGATGTTATAATATATTATATATAGATGGAAAAAGTAGAATATGTGTATTAAAGGTAATATTATATATGTATATGAGGGCTATTCAAAAGGTAAATGTTTCATGATATCTAATCCAGGGTTCTTTCCTTCATAGTAAAACTATTATGGAAGTCCCGTTCGAGGCGACATCTACAAAGATAACGTTGTATGTAACATTAGCAATCTTTGCCTATTTACAGAAATTGATCAGAGGCGAATTATGTGAGCAGTATAATGTATAATGAAAAAAGAAAGACATATAGAGATTTCGAAATATTATTTGTGTAATCGGTGACTAAAATAAGAGTTGTTGTTACTATAGCAACGACATAAATAAATGTACATGTACGTAGTCATCTTGACGAGTAAATAAGTGTGTGTATAAAGGCGTAGATATTTTGTTGGATGTGCAGAAAAGTCAATTATGTACGCTTCTCATGGTCAAATATTAAAAACCAGTTAAGAAAGTGTTAAACGCGTTGAATCATTTTGAAGATTAACTTAAGATACGAACCAGGCCCTTACAGTAGGAATAGTTGTTCTTTCGGCCTGGCGATCTCGGGTAGGATTTCTCAGTAGCAAACAACGTGAGGTGGTGTAGGACACTTGGTGCTCCACTGCAAGCAGAGAGGGGACAGCGATTCCGACAAAGCTCCACTGCAAGCTAGGCTAGGTTGTGATTAGGAATCTATTGCTGCCCCACTGCAAGCAGAAAGAGAGGTAAAGTTTCCCACAAGGCTCCACTGCAAGCCAGGGGTAAAGGAACTATTAGCTCCACTGCAAGCTAAGGCTTTGGGTTTGGGTGAGGTACTTCCTAGGCTCCATTGCAAGCCAAGAAAGGGGATTTGACTAGTCGAAATTGAAAGCTGTCGTTGAAATTCTTTATTATTATTTTTATTATTATTATTATTATTATTATTATTATTATTATTATTATTATTATTATTATTATTATTATTATTATTATTATTATTATTATTATTATTTACATAGCAGCTCCAAGTGAGGTAGTGGCGCTTCTGCTCCCTAGTCATATTGTGCCCATTGGTGTCGCTGTAGTCTCCTTCGTCTGCAGTTGTAGTACTCCGTATTAAAATGCACGTGGTTGTTGTTTGTAAATAGGAGCACATGTTGGGTGTTTGTAAACACAAGCTCTTGGGACATTACAATATTGTACTCATCTTTCTTCTCACCTTTCTTCAAACTTCTTGCCCAGGATCGTTAAATAAAACAATTATGCTTTCTTTTCCTGGGTTCGATTATTTTGCAAAAAATAAAATATACATTAGGCATTTACGTTTTTTTTTTTTTTAACTTTTGAGGTGGATTTCCCTATATCTCTACAACTGGTTCTTAATGGGATAGACTTCATTGTTATTGTTAAGAAAAGCAGTGATTGAAACCTAGTTCGAGGAAGGTCTTGTCGGCGTTCTTCCCATTTTAACTTCTACAAATTACAAGAATCCTTCCGAGTGACAAGAGAAAAAGGTTCCAACATTTTCAGAAAAATAATAGACGAGGAAATTATCGTGTAGAAACTTTTCACATTTTCAGCTAGTGTTGCTCAAAAGGAAAGAAAAAATGGACTCATGTTCAGATTGATTGAAGAAGTTAGTGACTTCTTAGTGAAAATATAAAGTTAAATCCTATTCGTGTTTAAGATTTAATGAAATTTAAATTAAAGAAACAAAATTCACTTACTATTATCTTCCCCTGTGCTGCTAAATTATTTACGTCTAAAGACAAAATAACACGACTTACAACACCCTCTTTTGTCGAGAACATTTTTAAATCAGCGTCCTCTCTCGAAACATAGTTCTATTAAATAGTCCTGCTGGGTAAAGACTTTTGTTTTTCTTCCCTCAATACTGTACAGAATAATATTTTGATACTTTCAGTTGAACACCACTCTAATCTCTCTACTAAAATTGGAAGTGGCTGAAAATAGAAATTGAATGACACTGTTATTTTTGTCACTATCATCACTATAGATATTCTGCCATTGCCAATATTGGCAGATCACTTGCTGCAACTGAGAAGCTTCCACGCTTCACGGTCTTCCGCCAATCTCTTCATCTTCACTTATGACTTCTCTGTTTTGATATCGTCCATTAATTGCAGTCTTCTTCGCTCTCTTCCCCTCTTTCTTGCCGTCATACTTACTAGCACGTTCTTCATGATACAGTTCCTTCTTAGCCAATGTCCCAACCAGTTCCTCTTCTTAATGATATCTAAAACTTCTTTTCTCCCCAAACATTTCTAATGCTCTTTCATTCGTTTTCCGCTCGACTCTGCTAATTCTCTCAATTCTTCTCCACACTCACTTTTCGAAAACTTCCAGTCGTTTCTCATCATTTTTGCGTAATGTCCATATTTCTGACCCATACAGCATTATACTCCACACGAAGCACTTTATGATTCTTTTCTCAACCTTTTCTTCAATGTCCCACGAGATAGAATTTTCTTCTTCCTAGAGGCTTCTTTCCCATTCTTATCCTTGCTTTTAATCCACGTTCACACTTCAATGATTCAAATTAAGCATTTTTAAAGTACACGTAAAGCAAGAAAAGTAAACGACTTTTTATTGTTTCCTTATTTCCTTTCTTCCCTTCTTTCAAATGGTTTAGTCGTTTTCTCGTGGCGGGCTAGTACTATTATAGAAGATTTTATTTTTTCCAAATTAAAGTAGTGAAACGAAAGAGGAGAGAAGAGACAGGATTTAGTTTTAAGCAGGGAAAAATTAAGTGCAGGAAAGAAAGAAATAGTTTTTGCGCCAAATGACAAAAGAAGAGGTTCGAGATGAATAATTAAAGAAAGTGAATAAAACGTTAGTGTGAAAAGAATTATTATTATTATTATTATTATTATTATTATTATTATTATTATTATTATTATTATTATTATTATTATTATTATTATTATTATTATTATTATTTTGCAGATTCGTCATTCTCAAAGAAAAGGAAAGGTCTATGGTAACCCTGTGCAACAGCCGCCCCCCGAGCCAGTTCTGGCCTATTGAACCCTTTCATCCGGCCGCCTAACCCGCTGTTGAAAAGTATTTCTTACGTTATCTCTTAAATTCAAGTGATTTTTTAAAAAAATAACTGATGCCTACCTTGAAAATATTCTCCGCGTTGGAACATCCAGTGTACCACAATCATTGAGAGGCTAGTCTAGAACATAAAAGGTCAAGTTTCCTATTAAAATGGTAAATAAATAGATTTTTCTACTTTTCTTTAGTAAGTAAATATGTTGGTTACCGTTATAACAGTTTTTATGGCCTTGCGATGTTCATTGATAAGTGAGTTTCCCCATTAAATATGTGCGGCTCTCCATGCCAGTAAGTCTGTTGTGATTGGCCCATCTCCTGTTCCAACTTGCACATGTATGGTCTATGGAGAACATTTGAAAAATTATTTTATAAAGAAGGATGATATAATATTTCTTATATCACTTACTGTTTTTTGCTCTATTGAACTAAACTTTGATTATTTCTGTTTTTAATTCATTGGCCTGCATTGAAAATACGAAACACAACAAATTTGTACACAAAAAGATTTCAACTACCGTAGAGTCCAACACACTTGTTTCTGCCGCGATCGTTGCACAGCACAGTGTTGCAATCTAAGTATCCAAAAGAATAACTACCAAGCATTGTACAAATAATAATAATAATAATAATAATAATAATAATAATAATAATAATAATAATAATAATAATAATAATAATAATAATAATAATAACGTAAATGAATAAGATGTACAGCCTATTAATAAAGAGAGAGCTTACCTTATTCCAATGGCTACAAACATATTAAGGCTAAGACTAATGGCACACTTCACGCATTAATTAGTCTAATTCTTCTATTCCTGACAAGTTCTCCCCAATCTCCGAGGCCGTGTCAGTTGATTCAGGATCTCCTGAGAAGTCCTCAATCTCCGAGCCTGTGTCAGTTGATTCAGGGTCCACGTAAATTATGAAAGGTGCCGATGCAGCATTATCTTCATATTCATCTATCAGGCCCTCGCGCTTCATAAACTCATTCTCGATCTCTTCGACAAGACGACACCTTGAGCCCCATTCTTCGCTTGTGACACTCTCAAATTTGCATTGTGCGAGCTGCATGACCGCATCCAAATTAAAGGTTGTGTTGTGATATGCCACCCAGTTTTTCACTAGTGCCGATATTTTTTCTATTGGATTTAATTCAGGGTGGTATGGTGGAAATCTTAATACACAATGTCCGTAGTCATTTAGCAAGGAGTCAACTTTGTAGGTTACATGTTTAGGTTTGTGTAATTTGATTAATTCGTACAGCTCAGGTCGTGTCATGGCAGGCATGAAAGGTAACCCCTTTTCTTGAAGCCATCTCTGCATATCTTTTTAAAGAATCTTGAGTGGGGGCAGGATTTAATTGCGCGTTGTGATCAGGGGCGTCGTTTCAGACTTCGCTTGAGGGGGGCAAGAGCACCACCAACATAAGAAGACTTTCACGTTTTGTACTAGTATATTAGTAGTCAATCGATTAAAGTATATGTATTACTCAAACTCTTGGGGGAGGGGGCAATTGCTCCCTCCTGCCCTCCCTAAATGACGCCCCTGGTTGTGATACGAGGCATTGTCTAAAACAATAACAGATCTGGGTGAAAGATTAGGAATTAGTTTTTCTCGAAGCCATTTCATGAAATTATCGCTGTTCATGTCATCGTGGTAGTCCCCTGATTTCGAATTAGATTTAAACATCAGTAAAGCATTAGGAACAAACCCATCCTTACCTCCGGCGTGAACTATCACAAGACGTCGTCCCTTGGACATAGCCACCCGAAAACATTTGCCAGAATCATCTGACCAACCATATTCTGGAGTATGAGAACTATGTAAGTATGTTTCATCTACATATATGATTGGTCGTCCTTCCCGCCTAAAATGCCTTATTTGTCTCAAGAACCGCGTTCTTTAAGCACAAATCTCTTGCTTTTCGCTTAAAATGGTTCTATTATTTGGTGTCTTCCTCCACTTAAAACCCAGCTTATGCAGTAAGCGTCTCAAACTCTCTTTACTACCCGCAAAATTTAATTCTTCTTGTAATGCCGTGTGCAATTTGCTAAGTGTTGGCAGTTGCTTTTCACGCATAGCATAGTCATACATACACCTACGGATGACACATTCATCGAAATTGTCCACTGAAGATTTAGGTGCTGGTTTTGGTCTCCTCTTTCCAGGAGTAGAGAATGATGTGGAGGGCCCTTCTGACGACTCAAGAACTTCTTTCCTTCACAATTCCTCGAATTGTTCGTTCCGGGACCCCGGTTGTAGCTGCCGCTCTTTTACCAAAATGTTTAATTGGAATATTAACACCTTCACTAGCTTCCATCTTCAGAAATGAATGAACATTATTCACAATTTCTCTCGCTTGGCTATGTAAAGTCTTTGTGTTCAATTTAGACAACAGTGGAGGCATTGTGCAAATAAACGTTTTTACAAGCGTAAAACTTAAAAAACTAGGAATAGGCTATCTACAAAACTTTCAACACTAAAAAAACACTCCGAGCTTTTTTTTTTTTTAAAAAAAAAAAGGCTGTCTTCACCACAGTTCGAAAAACGCGCGCACTTAGAAAAAGGTACTTCAACACCACTAATCTCTATTGTCGTATGCTAATAAGTTTTTTTTTTAACAATTATTTTTCTAGAAAGAAATCTTGCAGAATACTTCTGCTTCTGAAAGGTATATTTTTGCTGCTTTCGTCTGCCGTTGGCAACACTACACTTTATTCAGCGAATTATAGTTCAGCATGGAAAGAACAATATGCGTCATAATGAAAGGTGTCATGCGCAGTTGCCAAACTTACTGCAGCGAAAAGGAGAGAAAATGATATGGAACATAAATTCGCATAGACTTTTAAATTATCTTTCCTCCTCGGTGTCAAGAATTTAACTGACTATTGTGGCAACATAGCACGGGCTAGAAACAAGGGGGCGAAGAAATGCATGTAAGAAAGGCGGGGTGTGAAGCATTTGTATCGCGGCAGAGACTTCTGTGTCGAGCTCTACAAATTGTTTTACAAACCGAGAATAGACAAAGGAAATAAATTGTACGACAATCTAATTTAGAGCTCGACACAGAAGTCTCTGCCGCGATACAAATGCTTCACACCCCGCCTTTCTTACATGCATTTCTTCGCCCCCTTGTTTCTAGCCCGTGCTATGTTGCCACAATAGTCAGTTAAATTCTTGACACCGAGGAGGAAAGATAATTTAAAAGTCTATGCGAATTTATGTTCCATATCATTTTCTCTCCTTTTCGCTGCAGTAAGTTTGGCAACTGCGCATGACACCTTTCATTATGACGCATATTGTTCTTTCCATGCTGAACTATAATTCGCTGAATAAAGTGTAGTGTTGCCAACGGCAGACGAAAGCAGCAAAAATATACCTTTCAGAAGCAGAAGTATTCTGCAAGATTTCTTTCTAGAAAAATAATTGTTAAAAAAAAAAAAACTTATTAGCATACGACAATAGAGATTAGTGGTGTTGAAGTACCTTTTTCTAAGTGCGCGCGTTTTTCGAACTGTGGTGAAGACAGCCTTTTTTTTAAAAAAAAAAAAGCTCGGAGTGTTTTTTTAGTGTTGAAAGTTTTGTAGATAGCCTATTCCTAGTTTTTTAAGTTTTACGCTTGTAAAAACGTTTATTTGCACAATGCCTCCACTGTTGTCTAAATTGAACACAAAGACTTTACATAGCCAAGCGAGAGAAATTGTGAATAATGTTCATTCATTTCTGAAGATGGAAGCTAGTGAAGGTGTTAATATTCCAATTAAACATTTTGGTAAAAGAGCGGCAGCTACAACCGGGGTCCCGGAACGAACAATTCGAGGAATTGTGAAGGAAAGAAGTTCTTGAGTCGTCAGAAGGGCCCTCCACATCATTCTCTACTCCTGGAAAGAGGAGACCAAAACCAGCACCTAAATCTTCAGTGGACAATTTCGATGAATGTGTCATCCGTAGGTGTATGTATGACTATGCTATGCGTGAAAAGCAACTGCCAACACTTAGCAAATTGCACACGGCATTACAAGAAGAATTAAATTTTGCGGGTAGTAAAGAGAGTTTGAGACGCTTACTGCATAAGCTGGGTTTTAAGTGGAGGAAGACACCAAATAATAGAACCATTTTAAGCGAAAAGCAAGAGATTTGTGCTTAAAGAACGCGGTTCTTGAGACAAATAAGGCATTTTAGGCGGGAAGGACGACCAATCATATATGTAGATGAAACATACTTACATAGTTCTCATACTCCAGAATATGGTTGGTCAGATGATTCTGGCAAATGTTTTCGGGTGGCTATGTCCAAGGGACGACGTCTTGTGATAGTTCACGCCGGAGGTAAGGATGGGTTTGTCCGTGAGACAGGATAAGAGGCAATTTTGATTATTTTCTTTTATTTGTTTGTTTGTTTAAAAAACGAAAGAAAAAGATAGAGAGAAAGAGAATTAAAAGAAAAATGTGACAGTAAAATACGATAAAGGTGGATTTAGCTTTCTTTCTGTTTCACTACCACTGAGACACCATGTATCGTCAACTTTCCTATCGGAAAGAAATAAACATGTAATGTATATGAGTCAAGTAATGCCTTTACTGCCACAGCTTTTATGTACTAAAAGAAAAATCATCCTTCGCCCTATTTTGTTCTAAAATTATGGTTTTCATTTTATTTCGATAAAGGAGAAATTACTTATTATCCTCCTTCCCTCTTCTCAGGGGCGGTAGGTCGTAACACTCCTATTTAGAGTTACTTTTAAGAGCTCTCGGATAAGAAATTTTCCTCTTTAGGGGGGGCGATCGCAATATCAGAAGACAGCAAACTTTTGAAAGTTACATACATGGGCATTAGTATCTTTTCCCAAATGACTAGCATCAACACAAATTCAAATGTCTCTATCTTCTTTAATGCCTCACCTGCCCTCAACTCATCTGGTTTTTTATTTCTCAGACAAATCGCGGTACGGGACTTTTGAACATCAGCAATTCTCACTTGCATGCAGCTAATAGGTGTTGTTTTCCACCTAGCTACATACACATTGTCTTTTCAGAGTTTTCGTCTTTAATTTTGAAGTCATTTCATCACCAAGAGCTAAAAACGACCATCTAGGCGCACTACAACTGAAAAAAGGAAAATGTATCTCGAAGAACATAAAAAAAAAAAAAAAAATTGGAAACGTATGTGGAGACTTTCGCAGCATCGGTAATTAAAAGATTCAGATTGTGCGCATAGCAATGAATATACGGAGCGTTTGGAGTAATATTACTAATTCTTGCTTGCAAACCATTATAAACTCCGCTAATTACTGATGCTCCAGCATATCTCTACCCTTTGCACTATTGTACCTGTATGTTGATTTGGTTGCTGAGTAAAATTTCACGAACAAGATGTCCATAGTTCTCCACATAGGAAATAAATAACAGAATATAAGTATTCAGTAATAAACGGGCTACCAGGAGCCACTGGGCTTGGGGGGCTCCCAAGACAGAAAATAATGTTACCAAAATTGCTAGTAATCTAGAATTTCACAATGATTATTTCTCACACATAAGAAACGAACAACAGGATATAAGTACTTATTCAATGCTAAGTAATAAACGGGTTCAGTGGGTCCCTAGGCTTGTGGAGCCCAAAAACAGAAAACATGTTACCAACATTACTCATAATCTAAAATTCCGCAATGATTACTTCTTTCACATAAGAAATAAATAGCAGAATATAAGTATTCACTACTGGGTAATAAACAAATTTGGCAGGAACCCTGCGTTTGGGTACCCCTAAAACGAAAAAAAATTACGAATGTTGCCAGTAATCTAGAATTTCACCACAATGATTATTTCTTACACATAAGAAATGTCCCTATAGGTTTGAGGGGCCCCCAAACAAAAAATATGTTACTAAAATTGCTGGCAATTTTAACACTGACAATAATTCTTTCCCACGCATAAGAAGTGAATAAAAATATAAGTATTCAGTACTGAGTAATAAATGGGTTTAGCGAGACTACTAGGCTTGGGGCCCCCCAAAACAGAACAAAAATATTACTAAAATTACTGGCAATTTTAAAATTGATAATTATTTTCTCTAGCACATAAGAAATAAATAATAAAATACATTTATTCAATAGCCTACTGAGTAATTAACGCGCTCGACGGGCTCCCCTAGGCCTGGGGGCCCCGGTGCGTTGCACTGCTTGCACCGCCCATTGTTACCGCACTGATCATCCATCTCCCTTAGCATAAAGGGCATAATATATTGTGGAACGTTAAATTGAAAAGAAAGAAAGATAGACAAATTATTGCTCAGTCTCTCTAGCTTATTATATTTTGTTAGAAATCGGGGAAATGATATATGCATAAGACGATGGAGTAGATTTAAAAATCTCAAGACAATGTAGTTTTTTGTTGTTGTTGTTGTTTTGTTTTATTAGATGGATTTGAAATTCGGGAAAATTCTTAGATTGGTTTACTTTACCTTTAACTCTCATCTGAAGCAAGAGAGGATTTTCAAACAACTTCACAGAACCCATCAATGCCTAGCGTACAATCAGCGGTATGCGTACCACAGATTGAAAAGCAATGGCTTACAGCCATGGCTTAGAGACTATGGATTTTCAACCTATGGTATGCGATCTGCTTCTGCGTGATTTCTAGGTATTTCTAATAACGGTGGTACTTTAGACTAGAAGGTTCAGATCCCGTGGCTTTGAGCATTATTTGAGAAGAAATTGCCCTATTGGAAATGTGGTAGAAGGTAAACAAGGGAAATAAGATAGCGATTAGCAGACGATGATAAGAAATGAAATGAAAATATTCGCAGTGAATAGAGGATCACGAAAATTTGTACTTTTGCGGCACCAATGGCTGTAAAATATTTATGATGAATATGATGGAGGTACGAAGCAATAATGATTATTTTAGACTCGAATACAAATTATTCAGAATGTGATATAAAAAAAGATAGTTCAAATAAAATTTATCTAATAAAAAGAAGGAGAATAATTAACATTCATTTTAAGTAGCAAAATATAAAAGTACAGTAAAAGTTGTTAATTGGAAATCCGATTGGCCATAATATTTAGAGGAATCCATTAAACTTCTAACGTGAACGAACGAGTTGTTTGAGAAAAGGAAGCCCACTGGTAGTAAAATAACAAAATAACTTTCATGCTTGGAATCAACAAAATGGCGCTTGCAATCATACAATTTGAGCTGACGATGGTGGTATCTTTTTATGTTTCAACTTCCGGTGATTACAGTACCTTTGTTTAGATTAGTAAAACATGTTTTGTTGATTTTGTAACTAGTGCCGTTACTACACCACCCAGTATTATATAATATTAATAATAACAATAATAAAGAGTGTTCCGAAATTGATATGTATCCTTTGTGTCTTTCGGAATTACAGAAAATACGTGTTTACGAGTTGCGCATATTAATGTTCTACACAACGTGATGTTAAAGAGTAACGAATGGCTTCTACTCCTTTCGCGGTGCATACTGATTACGACTGTGACATTCTGAAGGCCGGAATTATTCACATGAGATAGCATGAAAATCACGTGAAAACTTTGCAATGGGAAAATGATTGCTTTCAAAATTATCAATACGTTGGAAGAAAATAAATTCTTCGGAAATTTTTGAGCCACAAATAGAAGACAGACTTATCATACGAAATAATATACTTGTTGAAGCGTGGTAGTAAAGTTTCTGCCGCTCGATCTGATCGGCATTTGCGTATCTGTCTGTCCCACAGTAGCTCTCGTAAAACTTGCCCAATTTTAATGAAACTCGGT
This sequence comes from Thermobia domestica, assembly GCF_964235325.1. Taxonomy (NCBI): domain Eukaryota; kingdom Metazoa; phylum Arthropoda; class Insecta; order Zygentoma; family Lepismatidae; genus Thermobia; species Thermobia domestica. The sequence goes on along the minus strand of NC_137454.1, from coordinate 131,325,506 downwards.
GAGGGCCTCGATGGCTCAGTGGTAGAGCATCCATCTTTGGTGGGTCGGGTTCTGGTTCGATCCCAGCTCGCACCAAGTAGACTTTGTGGTGGACAAACATCGTGTGCGTGAGTTCTCGTTTCCTTCCACTTCATCCATTCCACCATTTCCCCAATTTCTCACCATCACCGTCTCCTTTAGCCTAACCGGCGTAATCATGGAACGTAAAACTGAAAGATTTTAAACCTATTGTTTGGGGTTGCAATCCCTGAAGAATGAAAGGGTAAAGAACGGTTAAAATCTATCCCATGTTGTAAGTTTGAATTTCTGGAAAACAATTTTTCGGAATAAACAACGTTAAAATTATTCGATTTTAACTAACTATTCCATAGCTTGAGGTTCACATTTGCTAATACTGAAAAGGTTAATTTAGCCCTCTCTCAATTTAAATAATGTTTCACGATATTTTCTGTTAAAAATATTTGATTTTGCCGTAATGTTATACACACACACACACACACACACACACACACACATATATATATATATATATATATATATATATATATATATATATATATATATATATATATATATATATATATATATATATATATATCCTCCCACGATAAATTTCGAAAATTTTATTCGATTTTTGAATATTTTCTTTAACAGTTTCCTAGTTCTTAGTTCTTGGGATTAAAAATGCTGAAAATAAACTGAATTTAATTAACCCTCTGATGTAAGGAGAATACCTTTCTCCTTCCTCGATAAGGAGTTTGTTGTACTGTGTGTTTCGTAAATATATATTAGATTTTGATGCAATATAGAGTATATTTTTGAACCTTTACAATCGTCTCTACTTACTGGATTTGAAATCAATCTAGAACGAGAAAGCTTATCTCCTTCTTTCCCCTTTTTCTCATTTCCCGAGTATAAAAAAGTATCTTACAGGATAACTTTTGTAAAGCATTATTAGATTTCTACTCAATATAGTGCATATGTTTATTTAGGTTTTCACACAATTCCCAATGCTTGAAGTTGCAGTCTGACAAATTTATTCCTCTCCGCCTGTGAACTGTAAAAATGTATCCTGTATGATAGCTTTCGAAAAAACAAAATTGAATTTTGTTTAATATAGCATCCATTTGTCTCTACTGATTGGACTTAAAATAAGTTAATAATGACGGAATAAATCCTTCCCCGATTGTGAATAAAATATTTCTGTAAAACTTCTCCCAAAATACTTTGATTTTTGTAAAACATAGCGTGTGTTTTGTTCGATATTAGAGGCTTATGCCTATTCGTACAGTTTGGGAATAAAGTTAGTGAGAAGGAATTACTAGTGGATCCAGAAGGTTAGTTTTTTTTGGGGGGAGGGGGAAGTATCACCAGGACGACAAACGTAGGCTTGAGGTGCGGAAAACAAATTTCATATATAAGCAAAATAAAGTACATATTATATACTCTTTTCCACTTTATTTTGCAGTGTTTCTTGATTTCGTCGCACCACCTCATACGACGATGTTCCCTAGTTTCTCTCTTCGCATCCAGTTCAGGAACCGTTTTCTCCATCGATCATAATTTCTTCTTGGAAGACGTACAGCCCATTGCCGCCTCAATGCGTTTATTTCAATGATAATATCAGTCACACTAATCACTGGTGATTCATATCATTCTTTTTCTAACTTTGTTGATTGTTATATGCGCGTATATCTTTCTATTTTCCTTTTTGTGTCTCGAGACGGTGAATGTTTAATGTACGATTAGAGACGTTTAGCGTATACGTCTCTAACCCATATAGGGAATCAAGCATCATACAAAAATTGAGAACTTTACGTTTTAGATCCATTGGTATTTGATTTTCAATATGGACTTGTTACTTTCGAATAAGCTCCAGTCTACGTCTGTTATCTTTTTATATAATTTTACCCCAGATAAACGTCCCCACTCTGAGATAGATTTAGGTGTTAACTTCTAATTCTTCATTTTCAACTTCAATCCTTAATTTGCTTTCGAAGTTGTGTGTTTTTATCATCAATTTCGCCTTACATCGATTTTCAACCCGATTTCCATGTTTTTCAAACTATCAAATCTTACAGATGTACGTTGTTATTTGCAAGGAGAACGATGTCGTCGGCGAAACGAACGAGGGTCCGATGTTTTCCTTGATATGTATTTGTAATGGACCACTTTGATCCATTACAGGAATTATGTGGTTTTGTCTATGTGTGCCCTTATTCTTTATATTAACTTATTTAAAATGTTATGAAATATTGTTATTGTTGAATTTGAGCAACCAATTATGCCAGTCTATGTATTATGAGTTATAATGTTCCATTCTATTATTACTATTACATTGTTTATTATTTGGTACAGCTACAAAATATATGCAAGTTGTAAGTTAGTACTAGGTGCTTTGTACAGAAGCTTTGTCATCTCCGTGAATGCCATTTCTCTGGTTTCTAAGTACTGAAGTCTTGAAGAAAAAGAACGAAAAATTGTTAGTTCGGAATGAAAAGTAAATTGTGACACGATTAATCTTAAAATGTACTTGTTATACCAAAGTAGGTAATCTACAATTAGACATAGGAAAGAACTACACCTAATTTTGTGAATCTCGTTATCAAATAATTGATGTTTTAATATAAATTATTGAGTAGCTACGATTAATATAGTAGAAATGTCGTTCTAAGTAGCTCTTGTCCCTAATCCCTATATGTCGCTAAGGTTTATGCCTAAAATTTAATTTACAAAAAAGAAATCTACAACTTATAAGACTATATCAAGCATAGTTTGATATCTATACTATGTAAATGAAATAAATATCAGGAGCATTGAAATACCAAAACTGAAGACTTGTTTCCTAGTTAGGCTTATTTGTAGCAGCTACCTGATCATTAATATATGTCAAGCAAATGTCGGAATAGTGGAAGTTTCAACGGAATATTAGTGTTTCAGAGTTGTATCATCAACAGGGGAAGATTATAATTAATACGACGCTAAATAAATGCAGAATATAATGTATAAAATGAATATATGTAGAAATTTAATGTCGACAATAATTGTTTTATGATGATTATGAAGAATGAGAAAGTGCCCGATTTGTTGACAATTGCACTCTGTTGTATTCTGTTATAATTTAGTAATTTGTTCCTACAATGAGCAAAATGTACATATGAAGATATGAATGTTTTAGATATTTTGTTGTAGATTCGCCGCTGAAACTACTGATGGTATCATCTTGCCTAAAATAGAATATATACAAGTTGTTCTCCTGAAATATTAAAATCCTTATCTATTTCTTTAATTAATAATTATTTTGCTTGATATTTTACGTTGAAAACTGTGAGATATCATATTAGTATAATCTGTTTACTTTATCTGCACCAACTGTACAAGAATCTGGATACCTGATATGTGTGAGATGCGTTAGAAGCGTTCTGGTCCTATATTACGTAGTTGAAGGATTATTTTAAAACCAATTATTAAAGAATTGTTGTTGTGAAGCAACATGGCGACCCAAACAAATAATAATAATAATAATAATAATACATTTTTATATTCATACTGATAAACAAACGTAACCCATGAAAGTGAGGCGTTACAAATGGCTGAACCCATCTCAGGATGCGTTTCCATGCTGGTGGAAACACGTACAGTTGGTCGCCAGAACTGTGGACAGAAATTTATAGAACAACAAGTAGATATTGCAGGTGATATGAATTTTAAATATCTAGAATGGTAACAATGAGAGCTAATTAATGGCAAAAGCGACTTAGGGAATTTATTAGGGACAAATAGAATATAAAAAATGAATATAGAAGAAGATAAAAGTAACGTAAATGAATGTAGTGTAAAGAGAGAAAGAAGATATTCAGAACCGGATGAATTATGCGATTCTGGTCAACATGTGTGCATGACAGATGATATGAAAGAACAGAGTAAAGTGAGAATGCATGCCTGTTGTATGAATAAAACGGTATCAGATAAGGAAGGACGTAAAATAGTGGCGTCTCTAATATGTGCTAAGTGCGATTGTATTTATCACTGTAAATGTATAAACATGACGTACGAAACATTGGAACAACTGATTTTAAAAGGAGAAGCTTGGGTATGTGATAGTTGTAAAAGTAAGAAAGTGAATCCCAATTGCGAAAAAGAAGTTCTGCCACAATTAGTCTTGAAAGAAGCACCACAAGAAGAAAAGTACACTAACCTAGATGACATTAATGCAACCTTTGAAACTATTAAGAAACTCTTAGCGATGCTAATCCAACAGTCAAATAATAATGTAAATGAGGTTCGTGATTCGAAGGATCAAACCCGAGATGAAAATAAAAAGTTGTGTGAAAGTATTCCAAAGAAGCGAGTAAGCAGCAAACAATATTCTGAAAATATGGGACAGTTGAAGGATGCTGCAGACACCTCGCAAATTGTACCAAGGGAGGTTTCCCAGGAGGAACCTAAAATAGTACCTGCGAAACTAGCTGTTTGCTGTTTTTGTGGATATGCGTCAGCATATTTGAACCATTGTCGGAGATGTAAAAGAAATCTTCCTGAAAAAGTGAAAATCATTTCTGAAAGTGATTGCGATGGTGTTAAGTTGAAAGATGAAATCTCATCAGAGAAATGTTATAATATTTCTAATAAGACGGACGAAAATACCAGTGATAGTGGAAAGAGAACTGCGTTGGCTAATACAAAAACTAACCCTTCAGAACCAGCCAAACCTACTCAAAGTAAAGCATATGATGAACCAGTTTGTTTAACACTCTCCTCAGAAGAAGAGCATTCAAGTACAGATGACAACAATGAGTCAAGAGTGAAATGTAATCATTCTTTAGATAAAGTACATTCAGCGATTGATTGCAGCAATGAGGAGCCAATCATTACGAATTACTATGACGAAGCTAGTTGTGATACCTATGAGCAACAGCAAAGAGTTAAAGGAGCTGGAAGAGAATTGGATATGGAAGGAATGATAGATGAATCCGAGCCAAGTCAGTTGGATCTATTACAGTGTCACAAAGTACGAACAGGATCATACGAAGTAGTGCCAAAAGATAGAGTGGTTCTGTCGTCGGAAGGTGTACTCGTTATTGCGAATAAATATGAAAACGTTGGTATTAGTGTTGCTTTTAATGAACAAGACGATACTCGGAAATGCATTACGTTGTTACCTGAAAAATTACCAGGAGATAGTAAATTTATTTTGAAACAAATATATGAAGCTCCTAAAGCTCTTGAAGAATTTGACAGCAAAGAATCAAATAAAATACTTGTAACACCATCGTCAAAAGAGGTACAACAGATATATAAGAAAGCAAATAATAGGAGAAAAATAATGGAGCTAATAGAACACCGAAAGAAGAAGAAAATGAAATTTTGTAGACTTCAGCGAACAAAAGATGGATGTATGTATCTGAAGAAGCCAGGAATGGAACTAGTAGAGCATAGAAAGAAGAAGAAAATGAAATTTTGTGAGCTTAAACGAGCAAAAGAGGGTTGTATGTATCTGAAGAAGCCCGGACGGAACAAAGTGATAAAGAGGATAATGAATACTACGAAAGGAAGAAAAAGAAGAATTTGGCGGTGTAAACGACATAGGATGAAAGAGAAAATAAAGAAGAAAGTACGTTGGGTGAATAGCTTCAAGAAAGCTAGATACGTGCGCCAAGATACCTACAAAAGAAAAAGAAGTAAGAAAGCACGTGAACTCCGATGGATGATAAACTGGTTTCACGTAAAAGAACTGCTGAACTGGAAATTTCGGAGGAAATTTTATGATGTTGCTATTTTGAGATGTGTTCACCTTGGTAGCCAAGACAGGACACGAATAATGTGTTCAACTTTCATTAATTTAAGTTGTTCAACTTATTCACATATGGATTTTCTAATTATATGTTCAATGTGTTATGACCGAAATTAGATTTGTTGTTTGTTAATAAGATTGGCGCGACAGGTAACTACAAAGGATACATTAGTTTTAAATAGTTGAGGATCGATTGAGTAATTTTATCATAGAATATTTTATCGTACTGAACAACGTCGCAAATAGGCGACCGTGACAGGATGTTAACTTGTTGAGTCAATCTAGTTCGTTCAGTTTTATTGCTTTGAAAAAAAATAATATTTTTTTTATTTGAAGACGGGGCAAACTGTAATGGACCACTTTGATCCATTACAGGAATTATGTGGTTTTGTCTATGTGTGCCCTTATTCTTTATATTAACTTATTTAAAATGTTATGAAATATTGTTATTGTTGAATTTGAGCAACCAATTATGCCAGTCTATGTATTATGAGTTATAATGTTCCATTCTATTATTACTATTACATTGTTTATTATTTGGTACAGCTACAAAATATATGCAAGTTGTAAGTTAGTACTAGGTGCTTTGTACAGAAGCTTTGTCATCTCCGTGAATGCCATTTCTCTGGTTTCTAAGTACTGAAGTCTTGAAGAAAAAGAACGAAAAATTGTTAGTTCGGAATGAAAAGTAAATTGTGACACGATTAATCTTAAAATGTACTTGTTATACCAAAGTAGGTAATCTACAATTAGACATAGGAAAGAACTACACCTAATTTTGTGAATCTCGTTATCAAATAATTGATGTTTTAATATAAATTATTGAGTAGCTACGATTAATATAGTAGAAATGTCGTTCTAAGTAGCTCTTGTCCCTAATCCCTATATGTCGCTAAGGTTTATGCCTAAAATTTAATTTACAAAAAAGAAATCTACAACTTATAAGACTATATCAAGCATAGTTTGATATCTATACTATGTAAATGAAATAAATATCAGGAGCATTGAAATACCAAAACTGAAGACTTGTTTCCTAGTTAGGCTTATTTGTAGCAGCTACCTGATCATTAATATATGTCAAGCAAATGTCGGAATAGTGGAAGTTTCAACGGAATATTAGTGTTTCAGAGTTGTATCATCAACAGGGGAAGATTATAATTAATACGACGCTAAATAAATGCAGAATATAATGTATAAAATGAATATATGTAGAAATTTAATGTCGACAATAATTGTTTTATGATGATTATGAAGAATGAGAAAGTGCCCGATTTGTTGACAATTGCACTCTGTTGTATTCTGTTATAATTTAGTAATTTGTTCCTACAATGAGCAAGATGTACATATGAAGATATGAATGTTTTAGATATTTTGTTGTAGATTCGCCGCTGAAACTACTGATGGTATCATCTTGCCTAAAATAGAATATATACAAGTTGTTCTCCTGAAATATTAAAATCCTTATCTATTTCTTTAATTAATAATTATTTTGCTTGATATTTTACGTTGAAAACTGTGAGATATCATATTAGTATAATCTGTTTACTTTATCTGCACCAACTGTACAAGAATCTGGATACCTGATATGTGTGAGATGCGTTAGAAGCGTTCTGGTCCTATATTACGTAGTTGAAGGATTATTTTAAAACCAATTATTAAAGAATTGTTGTTGTGAAGCAACATGGCGACCCAAACAAATAATAATAATAATAATAATAATACATTTTTATATTCATACTGATAAACAAACGTAACCCATGAAAGTGAGGCGTTACATATTCCTTCGTACTACCACTTCTGAGATCGAGAAACATATTAAAGTTCGTTTATGAAAAAAATCTGTAAGAAATAATAACAGCCTGATGTACTTCGTTCTCTATTCTTATATTCTTTCTACAGTCAAACAGCTGGATATTTGTAGTAGCTTGTTTATAGACATTACTGTAACTATTATACAATCTTCTTTGACATCACTTACCTTAACAGTGTGAATAACCGCCAAAGTCTACATGGAATCGAAAGTTTTTTTCATTGTTAAAGAACGCAGTACATAAGGATAATTAATATTAGTTTGATTATTCTACAAGTTTTCTCACTACAGAGATGTGATTTACTGAGCTAAATGCAGTTCTAAATGCACGGTTTCTTGTTAGGGTGAGGTTTCAATTAATGTAATGGAAGCACCAATAACCCCAATAGGGGTTTTTAACAAGTAGACCTCACCACTTCGCCGTTACGTTAGCAAAAGGAAACGACTACTGTCCTAGAGTAGGGTTGAATATAAGATATTGACAAAAATTTTATCTGCTAATGAGCACTAGAAATATGGGAAAAAGGAAATAGAAACATGAATGTGGGAAAGCCATCTACAGTATAATTTGATAGTTGCAAGACCGATATTTTTTCGAAATAGATGGAGGAACAATAGTTATGACTTCAACTATGTAAATCGAGTTAGGAGGGATATTTTTATGGCATTCCAGATCATGGCCGCCATCTTGAAATCCGCCATATTGGATCGACGTCAACTTTTTTAAATGGAAAGAGGGCTAAGTGAGGTATCAAACAACAATGATTTTTCCCACCCAATCTCATACACTAATTGCTTTGTCCATATCTAGAACGGTTTACAACTTACAGTTATTTCAATGTTGAAAAATTCGTTCTTTGTAGCAGATAACAGATAACTATAGTGACAATGAATAATAGCTCCAGATATAGCATTCTTACTGGACAAAATTACGGCAATTCAAGAAATGCAAGTCCTCAGCATTGACAAAATGGACAAAACAGAATTTTGCAGAGTACCATGAGCACCTAATAAAAAATGAAACGTCACAAATATCACAAAAGTTAATGCCGGAAATATTGAAAGCGTGCTTCTTCAGCACTTCGAACCATTGGATCGGCTCATCAATATATACTGATTTAAATGCTTATTTAATCATTCCTGTGAAGCGAGGAAGCTGAAATTGATTGTACACAAGGGAATGTAGAGTGACAATATCTCTGTCATGCAGGTTTGAGTGGAAATGTTCGTCCTTTATTACATAATCACATATAGTACGCAAATGTTTTGTATTGTCTAAAAAAATACATGGAAAGGTTGAAATATGCCGGTTGTACCTTTTGGAATTTGTCACACTTCCACTGATTTCCCAGGTGGAGATATTGTATCGCACCTCTTCATTATTAAATAATTCTCAGGTATCCAGCATAAGTGAATTCCTGCTCCCTGTATTCGACCAAAAGCAATTCACATATCATTCAGCTTCCACACTAGCTTCTTGATTGTTTATCTCATGATGTGCCTCCTCTAGAATATCTAGAGTGTATTCCATTTCGAATTCCAATTCTTCATCCGCTAGGAATCTAATTATGTCATCTGCGATTACTCTTTTCTGTTCTGATATATTTGTTGCATTGTGCTTGAACCGTAATGTCTGTAACTGCTGCAGGAGGTACATAGCAATGTTCGCCTTATTTAACGCCATGGTGTGTCGTTTTTTAGTCTAGAATTGTTGCCTGCACACACTCTCCCTAACACACCTACACGCACGCACCTCACAGAATTACAGGCTTAATACAATAAACGAAATAACTATTTCTCAAACACTTCCAAGTTCACGGGTAGAACTCACAGTGAAAATAATATATTTAATGCACTTGTCTCCTTACAAAGAGTTTGTCGCTGTAGAATGGTACACGATTCACGTAAGCTGCTACCGTATACCGTAGCTGCTACGACCAGGAATGCCATTGGCAACCAATATTGCTATTCTCTTCATCGTGCTTCCCCAACTGCTTATAGTTTCAGTTTGAATCTACAAACGCACACACGAAGTGGCGAGGTCAGAACCACTTTATGAATGCTGAGGACTTTGTTTCTTGCATTGCCGCAATTTTGTTATGTAAGAATGCTGTCTCTGGAGCTATGTTCATTGCCACTGTAGTTATCTGTTATCTGCTACAAACAACGAACTTTTCAACATTGAAAGAACTGTAAGTCGTAAACCGTTCTAGATATGGACAAACTAATTAGTGTATGAGATTGGGCGGAAGAAATCATTGTTGTTTGATACCTCACATGGCCCTCTTTCCATTTGAAAAAGTTGACGTCGATCCAATATGGCGGATTTCAAGATGGCGGCCATGATCTGGAATGCCATAAAAACATCCCTCCTAACTCGATTACATAGTTGAAGTCATAACTATTGTTCCTCCATCTATTTCGAAGAAATATCGGTCTTGCAACTATCAAATTATATTATAGATGGCTTTCCCACATTCATGTTTCTATTTCGTTTTCCCATATTTCTAGTGCTCATTAGCAGCTAAAATTTTTGTCAATATCTTATATTCAACCCTACTCTAGGACAGTAGTCGTTTCCTTTTGCTAACGTAACGGCGAAGTGGTGAGGTCTACTTGTTAAAAACCCCTAGTATTTGATCAGTATTATTCGTTAAATTAACAATCATTTCCTAATATGACTTGTATTTATTCCCTTTGTTCTAGGTTATTTCTACAACATAACAAGAGAATTAGTGATGGAAATATTGTTTTTAGCTTCCTTATTATGCCGATATAGGGCTAGGCGTATATAAATAATTAAGTTACAGTGGTAGCTTATCTCTGGTGTATGAGATCCTTTCTTTAATTGCAGGAAATGAAATTTTTGAGACATAATCTTGTTCATGGATTTCCCCGGAGCTATTAAGTTTCATCTCAAATTTTTATTACTGATATTCTTTCCTATTTATATCCTTTAGCCTACAGAGCACAAGTCATGGAACATTTTGATTTATTCTTTAAATCACTGTGTATATATATAAAAGTTCATCTTCTGACTAACATGGTCAAGTGATCTAAACTTAATTCTTTAGACCTGTGATCCCCAAACATGGCTATCGCGGGTTCGAATCCTACTCCGGGTATAACTTCCTATGTATTTTTTAACGACTTCGAAAAATGGAGGAGATTCTCGATTGAACCCGTTTCTATATGTCTTTGTGACTATGCCTTGTGTCTATATTTACGCAAAACTTCGGTATATATACACACCGATTTCGATTATTCTTTTTTATTTAAATAAGTATTTTCTTCTTATGATCTCACGTAAGCTTCATAAGGATATGCCAATAGTCTTCGGAGCTAGACAATGAAACTCGTCAATGGCTGACAGTTAGGATTATAATTTTAGATTTCTGGGTTTTCGGCATCTAAGGCCATTTAACCCGTCACGTTTGAGGGATGACGTCTCTCGGCGAGCACACTATCCGGGAAAAGGGAAGGAAGAAAGCGGCCTGAGACCTATAAGTGAGGTACCACCTCGGCATTTGCCTGGTGGGAATGAGAAAACCAAGGGAAACCTCATTCAGGGTGGCTGGCCTGAGAAAGCGTTTTACAGTTTTTTCACCGAGTGCCACAACCGGAAATCGAACCCGGAGCGTTAGCGACTACGCTACGTGGGGCCACTCAAAGGTCGACAGTGTTCATACCATAAGTGTGTATATCTGTATAATCACGCACAAATTCAACAAAGATGCACCAATTTTGATGATCCTCTTTTGATTGAAAGAGAATTTTTTTCTTGTAGTCCCACGCAACAGTTTAAGGATCTAACGATAGTCTTCGGATCTAGACCATGAAACTCCTTAATAGCTGACAGTATCCTTCATCAATTTTGTGTATAATCACAACAGAACTTCGACACAGGTGAACCAATTTTAATAATTCTTCTTTTATTTGAAATATAATTTTTTCTTGTTGTCTCATGAAACTTCATAAGGATCTAATGGTAGTTTTCAGAGCTACAGGGTATCAGCAAAGTCGCGCAACCCGAACTTTTGAACTTTTGAACTATAAGTATGAATGAAATGGAACTTTTCATTCAGAAAAGGGGTGTTCTTGCAGACATTTTTGAGATATAAACCGTTGTCATCTCGAATGTCAGAAACATACGAAGGTGATGAATTTTATTTTCATGAAACATGAAAAATTAGGAATTAAAGGCAATTGTGGTTTTTTACGAACAAATGGGAATGTTAAGGAGTAAACTGGGTAGGAATATATCATTCTGAAAGAACAATTACACATTGATACCACATAAAAACATTCCACGGTCGTGATAATGGTGTGTCGTAAAGAGCACTTGTTTTCTATCAACAATGACGATACCAGACGGTGTCAACGCACATGGATAGCTACCAACTACACTGTAAAAAATCGTTGTGTTATTTCAACGACATGGCTATGTGTTAACATGATTGTGTAAAAATGTAATACAAACAGGTGGTTAGAACAACTTACTCTCCATTTGGAATTGTGTGTCAAATGCCGGTAGTTGAAATGGCACACAGCCTGTGTGTTAAATTAACACAAGTGTAGAATCTATGGTGTTGTTTTCTGCGTGATTGCCAAATATGTTGGGCATTTAACTATAAAGGCTTATGTACTGAAGTTACAGATAAACTAAATACAGTAGAAAGAAATACTTAAACAATTCCAGGCATTTACGAAATTTCAACACACAAACCTCGCGGTGTGTTTTACATAATGTTTTTGAAGAAATATGTCAACAGCGAGAAACAACACCGTATTACTGTGTCACTTCTATACTGCACTAGAGCTCATCAGTCAACAGCGGGGACTGTTTCAAAAATGGCGGAAAACGAGCAGAAACACGATTAAGAGGCAAACACATTATAAGGATATAGGCAAGAGTTTCCCATCATTCTTGAACAAGATGTTGGTGAAGGTTGTGTTTCGAACCATCAAGAAATACCTCACAATAAGTGTTGGGGAGGACGACATAAAAGTTTATGAAGATTTTCTAAATGAAGTGTTCTGTAGTTTACTATTTTTATTTTAAAATTAGAATCTTCGGTAATCGTAAGCATGCACACCACAAGCTTTTCTAACACAGAATAATGGTTACATCAACATCGCACACGGAGTTATTTCAACATCGAAATAGGTGTCGTAGTAACACAGAACTGGAGTCGAACTAACATAAAAACGGTGTTAATCTGGTGGTCTGACCTTGAATTTTAACACAGAGAGTGTTGAGTTAACACCAAAACGGTGTTACTTATACGGCTTTGACCTTGAATTATGACACAGATTGTGTGTTGAAATAATACGAAAATGATGTTGAAATAACTCAGGGACTGTGTTATATTAATACTTGACATGGTGTAGTATTAACACAAAATAATTAACACCGCTCAACACCGGTTTTGTGTTAAAAACGTAACACACCCTGTGTTAAACGCTAACACCGCGAGGTCTGTGTTGAATTAACACCGTATAGTGGTAGTCACGCTGGAACCACTGCCCTGTGTTAAATTTGAGTTGAATTAACACAACCATTTTTTACTGCGTACCTTACAGATAAACTGTTATAAACAGCCAAGGAAGTTGGAAATCCTTCATGAATTGTAATAATCTATCTACGTTTGGCCATGACTTCCTGAACTTCATAAGAATCTAATAATAATCTTTAAATGTAGACTATTTAATTCTTCAACGGTTGACAGTGTTAGACTCGTAATTAACCGACTTCATTGTGCATATTCTTCTTCTTATTGTTTTTGGAGTTAGATCGTGAAACTAATTAATACATCTTGTGTTAATGTCGTGTGTCGTATAATTCTGTAACACGTAAACTGATTGATCCAAAGATGTGGAAACAACTTAATAAGTGGTAAAAGCTGCAAAACGTAACTGAAGTAACAATGTAGGTAGCGAATAGGGATGGTCAAAAATGGTTTTAACACATCAGTAACGTCCACCATCTTGAATTTTACACAATTGTCTTAAATGGCATATAATTTGTCATTTTAATAGCAAATGTTCGTAAAGATTGGATGGCGCTGATATTTTTGCTTTAGTTTTAATCATTACAATTTTGTTATTGTTGTGGGTGATTTACTGGTAGAAAATGACCTTGACACATAAGAAGCGAATTGAGATCATGTTATTCTCTGGATAATGAAGCACCAGGACTGCAGTGAATTTTAACCGATGACATCTGGAAATTACTCCTATCAACAATGGCACTGTGTTCAAATTGATGAAAAATGCCAAGAAATCGGATCATTGGTAGAGCGACTCAAAACTGGTAGACCACGCATTGCAACAAGTGAGGAAACAACTGTGGTAGTGTGGGCATCATTCAGTAAAAGTCCTAAGAGAAGTACACGTAGTGCAGTCCCTGAAAGTAGTGTTATCCTTATAAGCTGGAAGTTCTCCAGCACCTTACATAAGATGATCCAGAATGTCGTCTGGAATTCGCGCAATGAGGCACAGAGCAGCTTATTGGTCTGCACAGGCCCGGCCCGGCCAGCAAATTTATAACGTGAGGCCCGACCCGAGTCCGAAATATGTTTTATCCTTTAAGCCCGAGCCCGGCCCGAGCTCGTGTGATAATCAAATGAGCCCGAAATAAGTCCGAGTTACAAAAACTTGATAACTAACGCAAAATTGTATTTTTATTTACAAAAGGTAGAGGTTTAATTTTAGTTTTAAAGCTTACATGATTCAGAGAGAATAACAAAATAAAATTTATCATTTACACTTACTAACTATATGAATTTTCTAAAGAAAATAGTCATTTATATAAATTCCATCTCCCTTAACCTCGGTGCATATTTATGGGATGTTAAACTAAATATTTCATTTCATTCATATAAATTCTCATGAAATGCCCAACTTGAAATGAAAACTACAAATTAGAACAAAATTTCAGTATGTGCAGATTCTTATGGAAAAGGAAATGGATGTACTGAACTCACTCACAAGGAACCCCTTGGGTGCGAGGTCGCAAGTGTAATCTCTAGTAAGGTTCATTAGAAAGTGTAGTGTGAACACTGATGACAGGAAAATATTAACTGCTAATGACTCGCCATGTGCATCAGGAGGGTGACAAAATACGTGTCCGCGAGGTGCAGAGATCAACCTTCTATGGGATGTATGTATTACACTCCACAAAATGGACATCGTCGACATTCACGAAATGTTCGAAACAAACCATTAACTTGCACTATGGACACCGAATGCACTATGACCACAGTGATCACAAACATTCGCACCATCAAGATCTAAGGCGTACTTTCTTGGGAGTTACAAACCGTTCTGGACGTTCAGCTAGGTATCCACTTTTAAAGAATGCATATAGAATCATATTGGTATAACGGGGAGATGAGAATTGATGGAATGTGATGGCACCAGTTATATCAACATGATTCTATACGCATTCTTTTAGTTTTTCTTTCCACTACATAGTTAACTTTACTCTCAATTACACAATGATAATCAGCTTTTCAGTGTGAGCGTCTGAACTTAAAAATTTAGATGCGCTTTAAAAGTTCTCCAGAAAGAATGATCCCATAAATATCGTTGTACAGTATATTTACACAGTTAGGCCCAAAAACGCCCGAGGTATATGGTTGTAGGTGTATATCTAAAAATTTACGGTCCGGGTCCGGCCCGAGCTCGAAGTGACCCGAGTCCAGCCAGTGGCTTTGTGGACCCGAGCCCAGCCTAAACTTCTAGCAGCAGCTACGACAAAACAATATATTCGATTCTGGCATATTGTTTACTTACGAGGCAAACTTTTACGTGTCGGTCGAGGTTGACAAATGGAAAGTATGGTACTACAGTAGTCGGATAGTAGTCAACATTGGTTCGACTCATCGGCAGATGTTCTTGGTAAGATGGTAGTATGTTGTTAAGTGTGCGCAACTCGGGTAGTGGGTCCATGCTTCATCCACGAGATCCTAACGACTATAGTTATCGGCGCATGTTAGGAAACGAATCTTCCTATCCTGCTCTAGAGGGCTGGTCAGAGTCACTAAGCTTTTTCCAGCACGTTAGCGTTGCATCTCACTAATGTACCTGTGTCCATGAGCACCTCGATAAGCAGTTTCTTAATGCATGGATTGGACGGCGAGGTGCTGTGTAATGCCCATCTAGTTCCCCTGATCTGACCCACTGGACTATTACCTGTGGGTCTATGTGAAGCCTCTTGTATATGCAGTAAAAATTAGAGATGTTAATCATCTCAAGGAACGAACTGTGGACGCATGTTCCAACATTACAGCCAACATTTTGCGCGAGGTTCTGCGTGATTGGGATCTCAGAATGCATCTGACAATTCACTGGAATGATCCTACAACAATGAGTGATTCTTATTGTATGGTTAACCTCTTTTGCTAGGAATACAACAAATTAGCAATCACCATTATATAATGGTTAGCGCTACATCAAGAACAGTAGCGCCATTCAATGTCTGAAAAATACTGATATTAAAACAATATATCAAATGCCATGGCTTCCATTTAGGACAATTGCATAAAATTCAAGATGACCACCGTCATTGTGATTTATCGTCAAACATTTCCCCCACCCCCTACTCTTCACCTATTTTGTTAAACTTTGGTTATTATATTTTGCTGCGTTTACCAGTTATTAGGGTCTTTCCACATTTTTGGACCACCCTTTCTCTGTCTCTGTCTGTCTGTCTGTCTGTCTGTCTCTCTCTCTCTCTCTCTCTCTCTATCTCTCTATCTATCTATCTATCTATATCTATCTATCTATATATATATATACAGGGAGGGAAAAATCTAAAACCATTTCATACAGAACACTAAGTTTGGCCCTCCACTGTACAACACGTGTTGCGGTTGCCGATCGTTTTTTGTTTTCAATGTGTCATGTGAACCTTCCTCTTCCGTCAGCAGTAACCCGTTCACCTGTGAGTGTCGTGGTGTGAAAGTGGTGCGGTAGGGCGACCTGACAGACTTCCAAAGAGGCATGATCGTTGGTGCCCTTCTGGTTGGAGCTTCAGTGGCAACAGTGGCAAACATTGTGGGGGTATCGAAAGGCACTGTGTCCAATGTCACGAGGGCATACACAGTTCATGGGCAAACGACGTCTGCAAAGCACAACTGTTAGATAGGGTCCGAAGGGCATTAAAACGGATTGCAGCAGCTAAAAAGAAGATCACTGCAATGAAAATTACGTCTGAACTCAATTCCAGCCTACAGAATCCGGTTTCATTGAAAACAGTGCGACGGGAACTTCATAAAATGAAAATTCATGGCAGGGGCGCTATCGCCAAACCCCTAGTCACAGCATCTTCCAAGATGATTTGGACCCTGTCACGCTACACAAACGGTGAAATCATGATTTAAGGAGCATGGCCAGGAACTATCACACCTCCCCTGGGTCCCACAATCACCAGATCTGAACATCATTGAGCCATTGCGGTCTGAGTTAGAAAGACGTGTTCGGTCTCCTTACCATCCACAAGCATCCCTTAAGGAACTGGAGCATGTTTTGGAGGAACAATGGTACAAAATTACACACACCACGATTCAGGAGCTGTATACGTCCATTCCACGTTGGATCCAACCTGTTATGGACACAAAAGGAGGCCCTACACCATACTAGGTATGATTTTCACACTTGCAAACGTTTTAGATTTTTTTGTCCAAGTCCGGGAAACGACAACGCTATGTTTTTCGTGTTTTTCCGTAATTTTATCGCACCAGGTAAGAAATGCACATACTCTTCTGCTGCATGGAACTGTAGAGCACATTTCAGTAATAAAATTTTAGTGATGACTGTAAGATTTGAAGAACAAATCGATAAAATGTAGTGGTCGGACAATGACTTTTGAAATATTCTTTGTTAAGTAGTACTCGACTACAGGGTGGTCGAGAACTGAAAAATTGTAGAAACGTCAATAACGACTATCTTTCGATTCATCTGCATGAAATGAATTCCTAGTTACCAATTCTGAAGTTATAATGGTGTGCAAAAACATTTACTGGTGTTCGACCACTACTTTTCATTATACGTCTGTACTAGTCGAGAATTTTTTTTCAGTGTATGATCATGCTTTGCGTTTGTATTTTCTCGAAGAATTTCTTGATTCAAGCATTAATTAAGTGATCAATTTACATCTGTATAAGCATCTGCTGAATCTTATTGTTAGTAATGGAATATTCACCGAACGGCCGTGGTTCAATGGTAGTAGTCTCGGACTTCGGATCATGAGGCGGCAATTCACTGGGAGTTCGAATCCCTCTGAAGAGCAAGGACGTTTTTAACTGTCCTTGATATTTGTGTTCGTGTCCCTGTCATAATTAGATTACGCCATATTGACGGAGAAGCCTTAAAGCTGAATGTCTCGGTTAAGGCGACCTTTAAAAAATGGTAGAGCATTTGCTTAGTATTCGGGAGGCCCTAGGTTCAATCCCAGCGGCCGACCATTCTGACTGAGGTTCTATATGGCTTTTCCTCAGTCACACCAGGGAAACGCTGGGATAGTACCTACAAAATAAGCCCTGGCCGTCTACCTTCCATCATCCTCATCTCACTCTATCCCGATCGGAACCTTAGATGCCTAAAGGCCATAAAATAAATTCAAATTCAATTTAACTGAATGCAGTTTCCCTAGATTTTCATGTAAAATTAACGGAACTGTTAGGGTATGACATTTAATTTGAGTAATAAATTATATTTGGTCTAATTCGTTTAATACTGAATTACACCATTCTTGCTTCGACGTAGAACTGCATTCAAATATTAGCGGAATAGCTACTATCAGACTGGAATACGCCTGTTTTCCTTGCATGTTCTTAAGAATTTTCCTGTTTCTTTCAGAAACAATCCGCCTTATGCAAAGTCGTTTTGACGTACGATTAACGCCATACTAAAAGTCTGACTACTGCAGGAAATATACGTTAGTCGAACTCTTTAATATGGCACTAATCACTCATCAAAACGACTCTGCATAAGGCCCAATGAGTCTAAGTAGATCATCTTTATTCAAACGAAGATTTACAAAAAGCACTGGAGGCTTGTCGCAAATAATAGCACTCCATACGAAAGGCATCAGCAATCTATGGAATCCCTCGGGTAACGCTGATGAATAAACTTCATGATTGCAGTCCCAAAGAGCGGAGAATGGGTCCAGAACCACACCTAACACAGAAAGAAGAGGGATTATCAAACTGGCTCATTAATATGAACAAAATAGGCTTTCCACAGAAGAAACACGATCTTCTGAAGTATTGTTGATGCAGATAAACTTAAAACGCAGTTCAAAGACAAGCGATCTGGTGAAACCTGGTACCATGCTTTCATGAGAAGACACCCGCAAATCGCGTCTCAAACTCCCGAAACTTTGAACAACTCGTGATACGCTGTACCCGAGAAAAACAGTCGCTTATGGTTTCAGGACCTTGAGAAATACTTGGAAGAAACGAGGCAATCTGATATCTTGAATGATTGTGAGCGAATATTTAATGCTGACGAATCCAGTTTTCAACTGTGGATATCTAAAGGTAAGGTGAAGGGTTTTCATTTATAAAGTGGCTAGGTTAGAACCAGTCAGGTCCGTATTCACGGGAAGTCTAGGGGGCGGAGCCTCCCCTAAATTTTGGTTGGCCCCCTAAAATGTTCACGGTAGGCTTGCAAATGAACTTTAATATAGTGATGAACTATAATATTGTTGGATCGCCCCCCCCCCTACATTTTCGTGCTGGCTACTGGCTTGGGGCCAGCCACCTACGTCACAAGACCTACGGTTTAACATTCTATCCGAAAAGACGAAGCCTGTTTAGTACTGCATTCCACTGAACCTTAAATGAATTTGGTGGTTCCTTTCTTGATAATCACAAAATTACTTATTCTCAGCGAATATTGTGCGAAACTGCGAAGTGATACCTGAAAAACTAATGATGTAACATCTGCAGATGTTATTAGTTAGGTAAAGTTATGCTTTAGCCTTCATACTGTAATTAAAAACACATTAACCGAGTAGTGGTCGGTGACTAAATGGTATGCGGTCGAACAATAACGAAAAGTGGTCGAACACTAAAAAGAAACAGGCATTGGTGTTTCTCCGACTAATATTACGTAAATGGTATAAGTTATCTCAGTTTTGGATAAAATATAGATAAAATATAGCTTTAGGAACACATGTGAGCTAGTTGCATCCTCTTAAGCTATTCCAGTCAGTGAACAGCGATTAGGGACCATACGAAAATGAGTTAGGTGGTCGAGGACTGGCACATTTACCCTACCACCTTTGTAGAACAACTACAGGGTGAGCATTTATCAATATAAAGTGAGAAATGGTTCACAACCTGTAGTTCTCAAACCGTCGAGATTAAGACCTATGTTCATATGAACTTTTTTGCTTAGAATCACCTATACTACCTTCTCCCAAAATATTGCTATTTCCTCCTGGGACACCCTATATATATATATATATATATATATATATATATATATATATATATATATATATATATATATATATATATATATATATATATATATATATATAACTCTACACCAGCTAGCCTACACGCCTTTCGCATGGGAAACCCGGGCTGGATTTCCGGAGGGAGTTCTTGTGGTTCGGCTACCACGTTAAGCTGCTGTATGTCCGAGTCTCATATACTCTCATTGCTGAAAGGCACGGTAAAATAAAAATGAAATACCATTCACATACTGAACTGTAGCTTTTCAACGTTTAAAATTGAAGATAGGATATAGAATGAAAATAAGTTGTGTTTTTATACGACTCGAAGAATAAAATGAAATACATACATTTCACAAAGATCTTGTTTCTTTTCCCTTCACCACTTTATAAACTTAAAAAAAAGTACAGGACAAATGTGTAACCATTCAGCTGCAGTGTTTCTTCCAGGCATACAGCCTAGAGGAGGTAAGTTAATTCCATTTGCTATTGGTTTATTTTTTGGAAAAAACAAAAAGACTCAGTCTCGGGGTTAAATTGCCATACTGTATTTTAATATTTCAATATTTTAAGAAATACAACTGGCCTGCACGTATCTGCAATTTCTACCGATACGTTGAGACTGATAAATTTAGTTTCTGGTTATTTATTTGCAATGTGAAATTATAAAACCACATCTACATATGAAAACACAAGTTTTTTTTCGTTTATAAAATATATCTAAATAAACAAATCAATTTTCAAAACATAAACATATTGCAAACAATTTTACATTGTCCTCAGAGGCAAATAAAATGCAAATGTAATAGATTTTTAATTCTTGCTAGTATATTGATTTAAACTACTCTATTTTGTATTAAACATTTTTGGGTGGGGTAAAGAACTTCCCGGTTTTAAAACTCTGCATTGACCTGAAGACGGAAAATAGTAATGAATAATCTCTTGTTTCAGGTGATATTATAAATCTCGGGACATTAAGAGCTAGCGAGAAACTTTATTTAATATGGTCATCCTACGATCAAGGTATTCAGGACTGAACACAAGACCTCTGAACTACGAGGCGACTATGATATCAATAACTTACATCCGCTTGGCACTCAGATTTTTGCAACTCACCAATTAAATTGTGCTTCAAATGTGAAAAGAAGAAACATAAACAAACAAACGTAAACGTACTCTCATTAAATCGTAAACAAAGTTTTGCCTTTTTGCTTTTAATTAGTGTCAATAACCTCTTATTTTCTTGTTGTTCTGAAAGTCATCAACACGAGTTCGCATTTCTTAATGGGACTTTTTTTTATTTTAAAAAAAAAGGTACTGTTTGGATGTTCATTTTGATTTTATCCCCAATGTGACTTCTTTACTTTTTTCCTTTTTTCTCTTGCTCTTCCCATCCTTGTTTTATTTTTATTTTTATATTTTTTTGCTTCGTTTTAGTGTTAAGGAAATGTAATTGTCATGTCCCTAATGGATATCGATTGGTGAATTCCGTTGAACCGACTGTGCCAGTTAATGTGCGGGAAGATATATAATAGTAGTTGATGACAAGGTTGCAAATTCTCCTAACATTAGTCTCATATTCAGTGTTGCCATTTCAGAACAGTTTCTTGCTAAACTTTTTGTTAAAACCAAAGTGTTTCAAAACCTAAATTGTTTGCTTATCCCCAAAACTGAGAGCAGGAATAGGGCTCCCAGACGTCTCGGTTTAGCCATGTCAGTGCAGGATTTACAAGATCTGTCACCCCCCCCCCCAATTATTTAAAACCCCAAATGTCTCAACTTTTTTTTTTCAAAACACAAGTCAATATTATTCGTGCAATATTTGAAAATTATCCCTTTTATTAATCATCGACAATTGAATCTACTCTCTGTCACTTTTGGCGAGTGTTGGCTTATTATTTAATTAACTCGGATACCTCAGCAAAAACCAAGTACATAACTATGAGTATAGTCAAGTCCTCAAAACCGGATCACTTTCAAGAGAAAAAGCTGCGACTCGGAAGGAAACAATACAAATAAGGAAATTTTACACTCATATAATAGAGAGGCACATTATTTATTGAAAAAAAAAATGTTTGTTTCTAACTAAACCAGGGATGCGAATAACCACTCGCCCACTTGCCCGGGACGGATGGTTTATCGGTGTGGGCGAGTATTTAATATCATACCGAAGGTAAGTAAATTATTTCTATTGTGGGATGTTGGGTAGTAGCTTTTCTTTACGGGCTAGCAAAAGTTTGTTGCTTATTTGCATTCCTGAACTAAACATAAATGTTTAATAAACAAAACAGAGAACATGTACGAAAACTAGACAATGTGTCTTCTAACGTAGATCATATGTCCTGCTAAGTGGATCGGATGACATTTCTAACCTCAAAAAGGTACCAAAACATCTAAATGAATAATAAATGGAAAGCAAGGTGTAATAACTAGTTCAACCTAGAATGACATCATTTCCTAGTATCTAGTATTTCCTAGCATCACTTTTTCTTAAGTGTTTCTGAAAAAAGTACTGTCCAGAAAGGAACACATTTTTTTCTTCTCTCTGACACCAACATAGTCATCATGAAACCGCGTGTTACACTAGCCGCATTGAATTATTTCTTCTTAAGTTTTTCTGAAGCAAAGCACTTTCTACTAATGAATGTATTTTTTTTCCTTAGGCAACAAGACAGTCTTTCTCGGGCACCATAAACTTCTGACCACGGACCTTCCTAACCCATACCCAGAACTATTAGTGGTGGATGGGGAATATGAAATTAAATACGATATCCATTTGTTATCTAGCATGTAGTGCGAAAATGTTTTCATGTGTAGTAAAATTGATCCACATTTTATTAGGAAGGGAAGGATGCTTTTTTCTTTCTAAAAATAACACTAAGTCCTGATGTATTTAATTACAAATTGATCAAAACAACTGATCAAAATTGTAAAAACAGATTTTTTTAAAATAAAAATATTTAGTTTTCACAAGAGAAACAAATGATTTCTACTGATCCACTTTATAGGACCTTTCTATCAATGATCCTGTTTACAAGACAATTCAAGATCCAGTTTACAAGACATAACCTTTCGCATAATGTTCAGCTGTGAGCAGCTAACGAGAAAGACAAGGCGTCACTGAATTTCATCAATTGTTGCACAATGGTTAACTTAATGAACAACCCAAATATGGTTGAATTTGAGCTAAAAATACTTACAGCAGACCTTATGTTTTTCTTCTACTGTTCTTTCGAAAGCAACTTTTGTTTTAACAATGGACGCCGAAACTTTCTTTCCGATTCTCTATGCAACAGACGCCACCACACACACACTTTCATAAGAGGTAGTCACGCAAATATACTTGAACCCTTCGATATGGCTTGACACGGGTACACAGGAGTGTCAACTATTGATCACACATCTAGCTTTCCTTACTATGATCATCTTCATACGCCGATCCGGTTTTGAGGACTTGACTGTATACTGTAAATCTTCATAGGGTGTGTCAGTCTTTAGTGTAAATTTTCATATGATGTCTCTGTTTTAGCGTAAAATTTCGTAGAGTATCCCGGGTTTAAATTACATGGTTGGTGCCTAAATTTTTAGTGTATATTTTCATGTTCTGTCGGCCGGTTTTAGTGTAAAGTTTCATAGGGTATCATCCAGGGCCGGCCTTAAGTAGTGCGGGGCCCAATTGGGAACATTATTCGGGGCCCTAGGTTTACAACTAACTTGCACCAAGGTCAATATATAATGCGCTCTCCCTGCTGGTTTAGTGGTTATACCCACTTCCCTATATAACGTTTTTCCGTCTGCAAAATGTTCTGGTGGAAACGATCACCCTGTTGATTGCTTATAGCAGCTAATTTTTCAGAGAAATAACTCAAATGGAAATGCGGACAGCGAATAAATTTTAAAATACATATTTCACTCCTGTGACTCGCGATTTTCAAGAAGGTTCTGTACCAGTATCTCATAGTTTTCTTCTCCTTCAAGTAAACCTATCGATGTCGAGATCTAATTTCTTGGCCCATCAAGAAACGATGGTAAGAAAAATTTATAGTGCTTCCTTCCATAAAGATGGCCGCAGTAGCCAAAAAACCTGATTGGTCAGAATAAGCCATAACAATGTATTCCAAGTTTGAAAATTTCATTTTTTTGTAAAACGGGTAAAGGGATGAAAATCAAAAACACATTTCCCAACACCGGGAGGAAGTAGACATCTATTTGGGGGTATGCTTATCATGGCCGCCATCTTGAAATCGACCATCTTGTACCTCGCTAGATTATTTTAATAGGAAGGGGGTCATGTAATATATCAAATTGAGTTAGAATTTAACGAGAAATACAATGGTGATATCTATGTTTCCATAAGTTTATACTTTTAACCTAATGAAATGCACATTGATATAAATTCTTTGGTTCAAAGATTTCTTAACAGTTACAGGCTATCTTTTTGAAAAGAAAGGACAGGAAAACCTAATGTACGCTAGGGAGAACATCGTAGGTAGCTACTTATGAAAGGTATAATCAGCTTGAAATCGTTACCGACTGCAGACAAAATGAAATGGTGATGAGACTATCACAAACCTTAAGAAACTGATGGAAGATAAATGACATATTTTCCATTGGCTTCTTCGAGTTAAATGTCAAATCTTCATAGAGAGACACCTAATCAGTGACCACCCTTTTTGTCCAAAGGACATTTCGTCCACAGACATTTAGACCAAAGACATTTGGTCCAGGGACGTTTGGTCCAAAGGACAATTCGTCCAAAGGACATTTCGTCCGAAGGACAATTGGTCCAAAGGTCATTTCGTCCAAAAGAAATTTGGTCCAAAGGACATTTCGACCAAAAGACAACTGGTCCAAAGAACATTTCGTCCAAAGACATTTCGCCCAAAAAACAATTAGTCCAAAGGACATTTTGTCCAAAACACAATAGGTCTAAAGGACATTTCGTCCAGAGGACAATTGAACCAAAGGACATTTCGTTCAAAGACATTTGGTCCAAATGATATTTCGTCAAAAGACAATTGGTCCAAGAACATTTCGTGCAAAGACATTTCGTCCAAAAGACAATTGGTCCAAATGACATTTCGTCCAAAGACATTTGGTCCAAAAGACAATTGGCTCAAAGGACATTTCGTCCAAAAGAAAATTGGTCCAAAGAACATTTCGTCCAAAGGACATTTCGTCCAAAAGACAATTGGTAATTAGTCCAAAGCACATTTCGTCCAAACACATTTGGTCCAAAGGACATTTCATTAAAAAGACAATTGGTCTAAAGGACATTTCGTCCAGGGATGTTTAGTTCAAAGCACATTTCGTCCAAAGGACATTTGGTCCGTTACCGCTTGGGGGTAAGGGGTTTGTTTCTATTAGAAGTGTAAAAAAGTGATGCCTATAACATTATGACTCGGTTACCACTCTTTTCGTCCAAAGATATTTCCTCCAAAGGACATTTCGTCCAAAAGACAATTGGTCCAAAGGATATTTCGCCCAAAAGAGAATTGGTCCAAAGGATATTTCACCAAAGACATTTGGTCCAAATAAAATTTCGTCCAAAAGACAATTGGTCCAAAGACATTTCGTCCAAAAGACAATCGGTCCAAAGACATTTCGTCCAAAAGACAATTGGTCCAAAGGACATTTCGTCCATAAGGCAATTGGTACAAAATGACACTTTGCCGAAAGACATTTGGTTCAAAGGACATTTTGCCCAAAAGGTAATTGGTCCAAAGGACAATTCGTCCAAAAGACAATTGGTCCAAAGGACATTTGGTCCGAAGAACATTTCGTCCAAAATCAGCGCCCGGGCGAGAGTATACGATAGCACACCCATACATATATTCCAAATAATTTTTCTTCTTTTTTCCGTTTTTCGCCTGAATTTTGCGCCCCGTTACTTCGGCGCCAGGGACCGTCGGCGCTCCGCTTGCCCTTCCCACGGCACGGTACTAGATATGGATATCAGGCCGCAAGATTACTTAGTCTAGAGTGCTAGTATAGGGTGTGGTGTGTTGTGTGTAAAAAAAACGTCCGAGCAGTATAGCTTGAGTGATGAATTTGTGAATTTGTTTTATTTGTTTAGCAAAATGGCTAGGATAGGCAGAATTGGTGGATATAGTGATGGAATTTAATTGCCTCCTGCACGCAGATTTGTAAGAAAGACTAAAAGGACGAAGAATGACACTATGTAATTCCACCTGTGAACAAAAAATATAAACTTTTTAAAACAGAAATGGGTATTTCAATTTTTATTTATTTATTCATTGAATATGGTGCTAAATGAGCATGTTAACCTAAAACTTATAAAGTATGAACCATAATTTGAGCACGTAAACGTACGGGTAAAACAACCAGCGGTTTTCAAGATAAATAAATTTAGCAGGTAACTTAGCAGTAGCGAACTCAAAGGAATCCATGAACCATATTTCGTGTTCTGAGAACGTAGTTGCTTTTATCTATAAACAATTTCAATTTTCCGCGTACCTAAGCGTGAAAAAGTACATTAAAGCAAAAACAGTTTTTTCTTTAACTTCTTCACTTGATAATTCAATTCTTAAGTAAAATATGTATTGAAAACAGTATTTTTTTATAAGTTACGTTTATAAAACTTTATACGTCAACAAGAGGAAATGATATAAAAGAAGATGATGAAGAAGAAACACAGGTAAAGAGAAAACTGGAAAATAATCTGTGTTGAATTTGCAAACAACTAACGTCATAAGAACTCACACACAATCACTGACGCAACGCCGGTATAGAAAAAACATAATGAGAATCGGCACCGATAATCTCTTTGTGGTGTTAAGGGTCACGAACTCATTTGTTTGCAGATTTCATTGCTATGCGAGCACATGAGATCAACAGCTTCCTTGGACCTATGTTAATGGAATGGCGTATCACTTCGTACGTATCAGAAAAGTGTTATATTTACCTTGGGTAGGAGAAAGATTATGAACAGTCACATATAATTCTTGTATATTGATTGAGTCAATAGGTAGCTTACTCCTTAACTCTTATTTATTATTATAGTTAGAGACATCTGCAGATAGTTAGTAATTAGGAACACTAATTCTCTAAGTCCTTACGTTCTAAACATATTGTTCTTTTATTATTGAGTGTTCGAAAAATAGCGTCCATGGACTATTGAAAACTATACTACAGGTCAAAATAAAGCGAAAATTCTGTATAATGGTATACGCTCCTGTGCCTCCCTCAGACGCTACATCCAAACAAAAATTTGAGAATGTGACAGAGCTAATGTTAATCGATGTCAATTTCGACTGCTGTAAATATACTTTATATATAAGTAATGACATTCCATTCACACTTACGGATAATAAAGTTGACCAATAAAAAAGCATGAAACAAACTATCTACCAATCAAAGCATCTGAAACATATTCCCAATACTCCCAAAATGGCTGTCGCTACAGACTATGGCAATTGTTGAGATGTGTGCACAAGGTTCTGAAGATGAAGATGAAAATTAGTATACTATTTTTAGTCTGGCTAGTTGACGTGTTTATATTATCTATAAACACGTATTATATGATCTATTAAATGATGGTATTTGTTTCCATGTAGGATATTTCTGAGGTCTTCCATTCTTGTAGAAAAACATAAGCATTTAAATGGCATAATATTTACAAAGAATGCTATAAACAACGGTAGAAAACTTGTGCAAATGTAAAACACGATTCTTCCAATAATTTTATTGCAAAAGTGGATCATTTCACATAAACAGATTTAACTGTCTAAAAACTTCTTGCATAAATAACTAAAAAAAGTACTTTTCTGGACATTTTTGTATGTACCAATCGTTAATTAAGTTTTTTTTTTTTTTTTTTAAGCAAAACGTCGCTATACACAAAACAAGATATCTTTCGTGTGCACAATTTTCTTTAATAATTACATTTTTGACCAGTTACATAAAGCTACATCAGTAGATGCATAATTTTCATTCAATAATGCTACTCAATTGCAGTTAAGATTTACATGCTAACCTTATGAAATGTATTCATTTCAGTAATGCTACTCAATTGCAGTTAAGATTTACATGCTAACCTTATGAAATGTATTCAACAGAAGTGTGAACAATGCGTTTCTCGTCAAGTGTACGTTTTTTCCTTTCCGGGTTTCCTTTTCGGTTCAATTAACACAAAAATAGGGGATCTTACCCTTTACGGAGCCTAGGGCGATGGATCCCAATGTTATAATTTCAAAGAAAAGTGTGGACGACAGAATATTCCTCGTCAAAATATTGTCAAGAAAATATAGAATCACTCTCGATTTCAGCAATGTTTTGTTTACAAATGGCAATACAAATGGCAAATGGCAAATGGCAAATGGCAATGCTTTGACACAATTCCTTCATTCGGTTGGTAAGACTCCTTGTTTAATCTCATACCAAATTCTTCCGCTCCTGAATGGTATCGATGACTTCTGAAAGCATTTGCCTGATGGGTACTAATCTACGGCAGAACTACAGAATAAATTAAAAGGAAACGAGACTCACAAATGCAGTAGACATTTAGACGGAATGAATAATGGAAATAATTTTATTCATTGTGCATGTGATGGTGTTTTCCAAATGGGCTATTTATAGAATTCTACTCAGTTTGATTATTCGGGATTTTCTAAACATCAGTCTACATGAATTAGAAGAGTATTACTCTGAAGCACTGCGTCCCGCTTGATTTCCTCGTTCGCCCAATATAAAGGATGCTACTGTACATAGGCGTAGTATCTTCAAATATTAGGCTTCTTTCAACAAAAATTTCACGGTGTGCCAGAGCCTGCCCTCATGTATTTCCATATTGTGTTATTAAATTGCCCCTTGGTGGTAATGCAACACAACTCTGGTCAGGTTGGTTCCATACACCGGCGTCGATTTCCATATGACTTTGGACGGGGTTTCCAAGTTTGTTTCGTTGTCTCTATCTCTTCTTTTTCGTATAGTAATTAAACGACATAGGAGTATGATATAGTAATTAAGAATACACTTACATCGTGACAAGAAGATTTCCACAAGTTTTATAAAGTTTAAATATGTTTGTGTAACGTAAAATAAAATTAACTACTAAATAATGCTCAATTCTAATAAACACAATCATCCTTCAGTACAAGAACATAAAAGATAACAAATACTACTAATCTATACGTGAACCATTACTTGGGTTTTCCTTCTGCCCGAAGTTTCAGTGAATGTGTTCACAAGATCATAACATCTATTTGATCGCGTGCCAAAGCGGTCAATCCTTTAAAAACATTGTACTTCGTAAATAAGTTTTGAAGAGAAAACAAGAGCTGGGTTCTTTTCGTGGGATACTCTTTACTATCGCTTCTGTTAAATATGACACATGTCACCAAGAATTATTCAGTTTTAAATACATGAAATGCCCCGAATCCTGGTTTGAGCAGCATAATGTTGGAAGTGGACCTTCTACCTTAGCGGATCAAGTTATTACTCCACAAACCTTGCATGTTGCATACGCAAGGGATCGTTAGAAGTAAGATATATCAATCATAATCAAAATACTCTCTTCCTACGTAACACGACACCTCTAACATGGACGTTCAGCGAGATTTTTCTCCATTAACCAGAAGGTCGTGCGGATCTTCACTACCTCAAGATTGCAGCGCAGAAGAATCAGAATGACCTGCAAGATCCAACGAGACAGAAAAACTTCTTTTCCACCTGAGAAGAAATCGCGACACCCTCCTCTGCCATTGTTATCTACACCTATTCCAACTTCAAATATACATGCAAGCCTTACAGAAGCCAAAGATGATGCAGGCTGGGACACATTTCTAACTCGAGTGCTTGGATTTACATTTACGACTCTTCTCTTAAGCGAGGTTATGAACTCAAATAATTAATTACTAAACAGTGCCATGCCGTCCTTACCTTTCTTTTTGTGAAAGGATACATCAAAATCAACTGTATTCTTCAGGCCAACTACAAAGTGATGAATGATATTTCATTTAGAACATACTGCAATACGTCAGTGTTGAAATAAAAGAAGAAAGTGGAAATAATCAAAAGCTGTGACTCACAACCTTCCCACCGATACCAGCGTTCAAGATATCATCACTGCTCTCAAGGAAAAGAACCTTATCTTCTCTGTCTCTCAAATGCAGACCCCGAATCGAGAAGCAGGAAAGTTTAAAATTCGTATGCCGCTCTATTTGATTCTCCTTAAGAATTCTGTCAGAGCAACAAGTGTCTTCGAAGAAGATCTCTTACATGTGAAAGTTCATATCGAATCACGAACCATTTAGACCAAAGCGTTACTTGCAATGCTTCAAATATCAATGTTTTTGGCATCCGCCAACTACCTGCCCAGCTCTGCCTTGATGCATCGAATGCTCCGGCTCTCACTAGATCTACGAATGTAGAACGAAGAGCAGAAATACACCAGCCACTTGTATAAATTGCAAGACAGATCTCCTGCTGATGTTCCATTTTTTCATTTATCCAACATATCTTCCTTTCCAAACGGAAACTGCCAACCGCCGCTACCACCGATATTGCCACATCTCTTCAAGACGGGTCCGCTCCTCACAAACCACAGGCTGGCTCTTCAACTTACGCCGCCTGAACTGCTCTCACTCCATCTTCCAACACATCTCCTGCAGCCACCTCATCCTTAGAAGACATCAATACCTCCCTCATAGAATTTCTTCACCTTTTAAGGATCTCAATCTTCCTTATATTCGACAAACGCTAGAATCTTACGTATCAAAGTTGAATGATGTTCTCATCAAGTTCATCATCTTCATAGATCTATGTGCCGAACTTCTTTCATTAAGTCAAGCCTCTTCAGGACCACCAGAGAATAGGTGACATTTTCTCCAGTTTTCCACATCGCCACTAGCAGTTAGTAGTGGCCTCGAACAATAGGAAGCCACCATCTTCCACGTACAAGCTGTGCAGTTAACTGTGAACTTAGTGCAAAATAAACATTATACATCTTCACATCCAGATTGTTATGACATTAAGAGAAGAGCACTTCCATTTTTCTTCACCGATTCAAGATAGGGGCAACGACAGTCGCTTCTCTCTCCCAACTACAAATGTCTTCCTTTTCTCTCAACAGTATATGCGAGGCGCGGTTTCTCTGAAATATCCGGAACTAGCGAAATTTTTTAAATACAGATCAGGCCGGGCCAGATAAGTCTTGAGGCGCTGCAAAGCAGTAAAACTACGCTCAACTTTACAATATGAAGCTGGTATGGTTTGTAGTATACGAATCAGCATCTTAATTTTGTTAGTCATCTTACCTTCAAGATAGTAAAGAAAATTTTAAGTTAAATAACTTATAATTATATATACAGGGTCGGATCTTGAATCCTGCGACCTACGCGTTGACGGGAGGCGCCACATGAAGGGAGCGCCAAACTGGAAAAGGAATTTTGTGTTTAAGTGTGAATATTTATTAGAGAAAATGTTATGACGAAAAATTTTCCAAATAGCTTCGAATAAATATAGTACAGACTGAGATACAGATAAAATATATCAAAAGAACAATAAAGTTGAATCTTTCCGTGGTTGGCTGTAAAACACCCCTTTACAATTAAAATGGACTCGTACATCATTTGGCGCCAATGCCAAGTGATGCTAGTTTGAGGAAAATTTCCCGGTACAGGGAGATTTAGGAAAGATTTTTTTAAAGAGGAAAAAGAGGAGATTTTACCAATATGAGATAAAATGTAGGAAGATTTAGCTTTTCAATAGATATTACATTAAGCACTACGGCAGTATGACTAAAGACAACGGCATTCTTTCCACAATCCCACCACATGCAGAAACTAAAAATATAACAGACTCTTCAGTCGTCTTCCAACAACCCTTTCGTGACCTTCTTAGAGAATATCATTGCCAAATATGTCTTGGAAATAGGAATGGATGAGCAAACAGAAGGAAGTCAACTGCACGTGTTGCTTATGATTGGGTGACATTATCACAGCAGAAAGAAATATTTTCAAGGGTGCTTCGCCTTGTCATAAACAGTGTCCCCGCATAGTGCCTCGGTTCAGTGGCCACAGTTAAGGTTTAGGATAGGTCAGCGTAAATAAAATGCACGTTATCGAAGTTCAAGCTACAACGCTTTTGTTGTCCATTGGTCCAAGGAGGAGGAGGGGCGAAAATAAGAACATTGAGGCGGTACAAATGGAATTTTTGATCATTTCTGAGAAAAATTTTAACTTAAGCTCCTAACATCACTGGCTCACAATCACTGCCCACTTAATGCTCACTTTCTTAATATTTATTACTCCATTTGCCATTCGTCATCATTTTCGCTTCTGTCTTGAGTCGTTTTGATTTTTTTTAGTTTATAATGATGTGTGTTTTCACTTTTCAATAGTACGTTGTTTTTCATGTAATAATAATGGCTAACGATAAAAAGTCAAGTGAGCATTTTATCGGAAAAGAAAGCTACGAAACTTGAAAGAAAATGAGAGGCAACGAAGGCTCTAAAAGAAAAGGTTTTTTTCGACTTCTGGACAGAAATTCGAAAGTGATAATCATATAGATATTGAGATAGGGGAGTTGTCAATATCAGTTACTATTAACGAAGCATCTGCAAATCAACAAACTTTTGAAATTGTAAGTTTATTTTACTTGATTACAGTAATTTAATTCTTAAATTAAAATGGAGTGGATACGGCCTCTTCGGTTATGAGTCTGACATGAGAAGAGAGGGAGATTATATATCGAAGTGGGAGATGGTTTATACACTAATTGAAAGCACTCATAACACCTATTACGAAACTGTAATAAAAATTTTCCGAATACGTATACTGTGCAACTTATATGAATATACAGGGTGTCCAGAAAGTCCGTTTCTACCCCTAGAAATCGCAAACGGCAAACGGTAACGCGAACGCCTATACAGATTCAACTCAACTTACACCTAACTTTTCTCGGCACTTACAGCAGTTGGTATCCCTGATCCAGGTGTTTATGCAGGTAAAATTGTAAAGTAGGTGACTTACGAAATAGTTCTCTATGAATCTCTATGGTTCGGATCGTGTTTTCCAAAGAACAACATACATTAATCTCAATATTACTGTGTGTGTAATATATTATTTCTTTATATACTGTATGTTTAGAGAAATAAAATGTTGACTACGCATAAATCAGGAAATGCTTGAAAGTAGCTGAAAATATAAAATGTAGAACAACTGCTGCAAATAAGTTTGTAAATCATTGCCTCCATTGAGAGACCTTCTCCAATTCTCCTCATTCCAACATCTTTTCTTTCTGGGGGAGAGAAGATCTTGCTTGTCACACTGAGAATGTATTGAAATTGAAACATTTGAAAAAGTTTCAACCTTGCCGGGATTCGAACCCGGGACCGCCGAATAGAAGTTCAATACACTAACCACTTACCTACCGCGTCACTTCACCTTTATCTAACCTATTAGCTAGTAAAAGTCGTTGCATGTTGAGACTATACAAAATAATAATGCTCATATAAAAAGACGTTCCTTATCAGTATCACAAAGACTTACTCGAGATTTCCTTGTTTAACTAGAAAACAAGTTGTATAGACCTTTGTCAATGAGGAAAATATTACGAAATGTTCTTCAAGTTGCGGTTACCTCATCGTTTTTAGCTGTTTCCGATTTACATTACTACTACTCTTCCTAATCGTAACTTCTAATTTCCAAAGAAGAAAAGCCAGCAGCATTTACACCGATCCCAAGAGTTTCAGTATTCGCTCGCTACCCTAGCCAGATGTTTGAAGTTGGTCATGTAAAATGTACAGAAAAATTTGGGCAAGGGAACAAAACCTAATCAACACCTGCGGGGCTTCTAAGCCGTTCCTACTACTACTACTACTTTTACTATCATCCGTACAGTAAAACTGCAAGCTTATTTTAATGAAAAAAGCGTTACAAAAATTTTTAAAAATAATCGGTAAATTAGTTTTTTGAGTATTACTTTCACTCATATTTTAATGAAAAAATGTTATGAAAATTTAAAAAGTCAAATGAAAAATCCTTGGGTAGGGTTTGAACCCGCGCCAAAAACGATTTTTATTAAGAGGATGTTGCGCTAACCCGCTCGGCTACGAGGGCCGATTTACTTCTCGCTATATGTAGGTCATAACTCTGGATGTTCTATCTGCATCGGCCAATACGATCAGAGGATATCTGAAATTCTTGGAATCCGCGAAAATGCAACCCGGCAGACATTATATTCGCATTGTTTAAATTGAATCAACACGTGTAGAAAAAGAAAGTTCTATTTTTATCTTCCTTAACTACTAGTTTATTGTTTTATCTTTGTATGAGGAATTTGTGGTAGATTGGCAAATTATGAAACTCGTATGGCAGAGACACGGGTTCGAATCCCGTCGTGGCAATATTTTTTTCTTAAATTGAAGGTATTGTTTACGTAATTGATTTTGTAATTCTGTTATTCCTTTATTATTATTAATATTATTAATTTTGCAAAGTCGAGAGTTGGCTACATATTTTATATTTTATGAATTTTCTGATTGGATTTTAAGTGTTTTTGTTGAATAATCAACGCACTCCATTGTAGGAGGTTTGGAGAAGGGAAATATTATCCTGTTCCTTTTTATTTGTTACTTGCACGCTACACCAAGCCTGGGTACTGCGTTTCACCTTTCTATATCTACGGGAAGTACCCTAAAGGTTTTGATGATCATAAGAAGTGCATAAGTTATGAGATCAATGAACTTTGCGTATTAACAATATTAAAAGTATCAGGTTGTCGGAAAAGTCATGACTTATTTCGGTAACATATGACAAATGATGATTTGTGGATATACTAGAGTTATTCGGATTATGCAATAGTTTTGTCATGAATAGCTAAGATGTTGAGCGTTTTGTGTATTAATATTGCTCTTTTGGTTTAGAGATTTGAACAGAGATGGCGTGGCTCAATGAAAACTTGACACACGACCCACCATGACCCACCACCCACTGTGACCCACCATGACCTACGATGCACCGTGAACCACTCTGACCTACCACGCACCATGACCCACTCCGACCACCTCGCACCATGAACCACTGACCCAAAAAAACTCATCGTCATCAACTCTGACACATGATCCATGGCCTCTTCTCTACCGACTAAATATTTATACTTGTAATAAAACCGGGTTGTCAAATTCTATTTAATCGGAGTTTGAATTTGTACAGTCAACCGCTCAAGCATCGCTCTGTTACAATAATGATGGATCTGACCTTTACGATATAAAATGATAAAGTGTTTTCCATGGGCAAAATTACGATGAATTTCAATTAAATTATCATGGCCTAATTATTTCCTTGTTGAATTATCAATACTTTTTCAGTGGAAAAAAGGATGAAATTTGAAAGTCCCAAATTAAGGTAAGTAGACCAATATACAGAAGCTTACATTACAAATTCTAGTTCTTTTTTTCTCACAACTTTATGGGTTGATTGCCTTGTGCTCTAAGCGCTCCATATAATAAACAAGCTTTAGCAATTATTATAAAGCGCATGGTAAGCATATATGGATATATGATGCGAAGCACTGTATTTTTTGTTGAGTTGATTTTGAGTTTAACGTCCCTTTCAGCAACGAGACTATATGAGACACGGCTGTATTTCTTCTTTCTCAATTTGTTTCTCAAATAATATCGATCATTTTTAAAAAACTAACCCACTATCTATTTACCATATATAGAAAGTGAACCCCTCTCCATAATGGAGAATGTTAAAAATGCTAAAAGACTTACTGTTCATTTTCAATAAAGAGTTAATATATTCAATTTCAGCTCAGTAAGTTTAACGGCTTGTGAAATACTCATTTTTTTCTAAAATATTCGGATCCCCACTATTCCTTGGGATATTATTATCGCAATGTGAACTCAATGTGATATCATAACAGTTTGGATTAAGACCTAACTATATACCAAAAGCCATTTGACTGCAATTTGGCCGTGATGATTAGGCACACATAGTTACATTCAATTTTGTATATAATAATTTAAATATTACAGTAATTCAAAAATGTATTTTTCCAGTAGTTAGCTCCTCTAAAACTCACAGGCTGTGTCTCGAAAGCCAAGTAGTAATATACGTCCTATTGCAATTATTAGAATTACAAATATCGATATCCAAAAATGCCTCAACTTCTTTTTTCACTTAGAGATATTCATCTCATGTAAGTAAACAGAAACAAATGAAAAGGGATATGGAGAACTTGAAAGTAAAACGTAGACAAATTCACCAGTGTTCAGAAGCATACTTTTAAATCATGCTCGACCCGACTCTTAGCAGCTAAATACGTGGTTCTAGTAAGTTGGAGTAGCATAAATATAACAAAAAGCAAGCGTCTGTTTCTGGCGGTCTTCGTGGCCGCTTGTACTAGCGCAATGGGCTAGTAATTATAATTGCTATTGGTGTAGGTTCAAACCCAGGTCAAGGAAAGTATTTTATTTTTAAAATTTACAAAACACGTTTTTCATTAAAATAAGATGAAAATAATACTAAAAAATAATTCCGTTACGTGTGCACTTTTGCTATACAAATCCACAGTATAAGTAGTAGCAGTAGTAGGAGGAGTAGCGGGTTAGAAGCCCCACAGGGCTCGTTTTTTTCACCTTGACTGCCATGATATAAATTTAACCGCAACTGCTTCTTCAATTTTTTTCTTCTTCAATTCCAACAGTGACAATTATCTTTTATTACTAATATAATACACAATATATACACCAGAAGGTTCGGACAATCTCTAGTTGCAACCAATCAGAAACGTGTTTTTAGTTTCTGTGGCTAGGGTTGAGGGTGGAAAAATATGCTGTTCAGAAGTTGCCTGCAATGCAGTGAGCAGAGTGGGTTGGTGGGTCAGAGTGGATCATAGTGAGTGATGGGTCACGGTGATCGGTGGGTCGCAATGGGTCATGGTGAGTGATAGGTCGCAGTGGGTCACATGCTGTTGACCCACTACTCACTGACCCACTCAGCAAACTCGATTCATTTGACCCACTCACCCACTCCAACTTTGGATTTGACAACACAGAAGATGAAAGACCAAAGATTGCATGTTCAACATATTTTATTGTTTTACCTTAGGCAAGGGAAGAACGCGCGAATAGTATTTGTGATTTTTACTGTCCTCAACATTTCTGTGCTTTTGTCCCTGTTCTTAAAGAGTTAGTGGAAATACTGTAAAAGTGAGTAAAACGCGTAAAAATAGGAAACAAGGTATTGAGGAAGGTTTGCTAAATTAATTATTATATCTTTAATCAATATGAGTATCTGTCCAATGCCGTGTGAAAAAAACAGGGCCCGAGGCGAGAGCATACGGGAGCGTCTCCGTACATATGAGTTGTCAATTTAAAGTTGACTTCTCTGGACTATTCTTTCTGCCTAATACTTTGCTATTTTACCATGACTGAAATCAGAAAGTTTCAGCATTATTACACTGGAATCGTAAAAGTGTGTAATTACTGAATTCAGTGCACATTCAGTTTTTCTTCTATCAGAACAGTGATGTCTTAGAATAGTAGTATTAGTTTCATAATGTTCGGGACACGGGTTCGATTCCAGCTGTGGCGATTCAGGTAATTTTCATAATTCGCAATATTGATAGTTCTGATGTATACTAACATGAAAAATATTCAATTTCTCTGGGTCTAAGAGTTAAGACGACTTCCTTCACGGGTGAAATGCCAACAACACAAAATTACGTCATCCGTATCAACCTTCATTCGTAACTGTCTGGAAAGTAACGTGTTTGAACAAGAATTGATGAATACATAAGGGCTAAACATATCTTTACTGCTGTAGTAAGGAACAAAAATGAGTTCCAAGGAATTGTTCCTAGCTGTTTACAAATTGCCAATAGTGATCTAACTTACAACGCTAGTCACGGGAATGATCCTATGTAAGATGTCACCTCACCTTTCTACCTAGAAGAAAGGCGAAAGAAAATGCATTACTGTTATCAGATAACCAATATTTATATTCCATTTCTTTGTAATATGCCATTACAGTCTAATGAGATTATGTTTTTAATAGGAGGGTGCCCGAAATTTTTTGCACCGACTGTACCTGACGTTTAACAAAAAATTTCTAGCTGTTCATATAATTCGTAATATTGTTCGTTATTCTATTTCAAATTAACATGGAAAACTGTAATAAAATTTATTGGGAATTATAGTTTTGGGAATCAATATCTTTATTTATATATTAAATTAGTTATAAGTCTTGTATATGGATATGTAAATGGATTATTACAATTCTTACGGTGTCAGTGCTATCTGAAAACATAGGTCCACTATTGGACGGAACTTTCCAGATCAAATAACCAATCTAAAATTCGACAGAAGTTTCAGGACCACCCTTCACCTCTCTTTTAGATACCTAGGTCCCTCTAAAAACTAGTTTAATCCAGATTTTACCAAATTTTATTCGTTTCAAAGCCCCACCGCCAAAAATGCTTTGTTTTGATTGGATGATAAACCCACGCTATGATATTAGGGCGCAATTATTCCATTCCATGCCGGGAAGTCTC
This sequence comes from Thermobia domestica, assembly GCF_964235325.1. Taxonomy (NCBI): domain Eukaryota; kingdom Metazoa; phylum Arthropoda; class Insecta; order Zygentoma; family Lepismatidae; genus Thermobia; species Thermobia domestica. Next base: position 131,286,911 of record NC_137454.1, on the reverse strand, counting down.
ACTGAAGACGCCAGAGTCGGATCTTCTCGATCAAAAATTCGAAAAAGGAGCTAGAAAAGCTTCAAACAAGGTAACATTTGGATTTCATTAACATCTAAAATCACTGGAAGTCTCGAGGAGCCATGAACTATTAAATTTCGTAGTAAAAACTGAACTAAAAAGCTGAAATAGGAAGTGCAATATAGTGACGCCATGATTTTCATCTGCGGATCGCTATGGACAGGATTCATAAGTAGTGTGATTTCTGTTTTCTTTTCCTAAAACCGGTTCTGAAGATCAGTGTTTCCCCTGATATTTTCACCTCCCAATTTTCCTGCTAATTGAGGGTTACAAGACCTGTCCATATATAGATTTGTTTATGTAGGTAGCGAGTGATTTTTTTTTTAACATACATGGCGGTATTTAATTTCGTTGTAGTTAGCATAGTAATCGCAATGCACGTGTAAATTTACAGTAAGGGCTCCTATCTGACTCTCAAATTGGGAGTACGGCTTCCAGCGGGATGAGTTGAACATGTAGTTTGTTCCGAGTTCCTGCCCCTTCAGGGCAGGGGTTCTATTGTTAGCTAATACTTTTATATGTCCCCTCGGGGCATTGATTAAACAGGTTGATGTTAAGAATGTGATTTAGTAAATACAGGGGCCAGTTGGCCCTGTTCATTTCTTTCCCTTTCCTTTCGAGCCGATTTAAAATGGTAAAATCTGAATGTTGTCTGTGTATATTTATTAGTATAACATGTATTAATGTAGTGTGTAGTATGGATGTGGCATGTATGTGTTCGTAATGTAGTAAACATTTTCTAGTAGTAGTAATTGTGGTAGTTAAGTGATGAAAGAGTGTGTGAGATAATTAAATATGGACAGTGTAGTATTTACCATGCGATAAATTTTTATTATTCCGTCATTAAGTGAACTCATACACAATATTTAAAAGTGAACGTAATATAGTATAATAATTCCGTGTACAAGGTCACATTCAGTTGTTCAAGGGTTGATTATATCGTCGCTAGCCCCTAGTGTCAAAAGTCAGTACTAACCGCCATTCTTCTGTCGAGGTGCTTAGTGATTTAGTTTTCATGAAATTGACCTTTCTTTCCGAAATAAAACCTAGAAGGTATAATTCACAGCCCATATGGATGTACAGTTAGGTCAAGTGACCTAAAGTTAACATATTCTGAAAATTACATTCTGCTTAGTCTAGAAATCGAAATATTTAAGTAAATAAACAATACGTAAATTTTTAACAGAAGTCGGGCGATATGATGCTAGTTCTTCGCTTTGAAATTATATTAAATGTTCATTTCTTTCTTTGTGGCTGCAGAATAATTTCATTGTTGTCAGAATTTCATAAACATTAAATATTATCGCAGATAATTCTATTTTCAGTGAATATACGTAGGATTTTTTTTCGTTCTTAATAAAGCTACCAGGTATTACATAGTATTGTGTGTGTGGTGAAAGAGTCTTGAGTTCGAGTGAGGTTGTCGTGCGGTGATCGGAATGGGAAATGTTTGTAGTGATTATAGATTTTAAAGTGTTATGATGAAATGTGTATATAGGCTGGGCGTAGATAGAGGAAACAGGGTGTTTGTAATATATAGCGTCGTAGTGAATGAAAAGAATGATGATATGAATATTATATGAATATTAATATGAATATGAATATGAAAGTATATGAATATTGTAGTAAATGAATATAGAAGATAGGACACCCATATAGTTAAATATATAGTAGCCCAGTGAATACTTCGCCACGTGTGGATATATATATATATTGAATAGATACGTGTAGCTACAAACATCTCGGGTTCTGACCCCTGCACCGGAAAGTCACGCGGACCGGAGGGCGATATATAGTCGGACTATGGTAATACTTTGTAGTTTAATGTGTTATAGTAATAATCAACCATAGTAATACCATCTGATAGAATGGGTAGCATCATATAATCGCTGACTACACATATTGAATAATAAATTATGAAAAGACAGTAGTAGTTATACAACAGGGCTGTAGTGAATTATATTTTCTGGTCGGTTTTAAAATAGAATATCCTGCTCTGTGAGATTTTTTTTCCTTCGCGTTACCTACTCGGGCTAGCTCATAATGTTCATGGAGGCGACGGTTCTGATAGGGTTACAGAATCAAAACAATTAATTATTGAAATTTATTATCCCGTACCCGGGCATCGACCTCTCCCCCCTCGAATATTTTCGTTTTATTTTCTTAGTTTTTAAACTAAATAGTGATGGAAGTTAATCGATGCCTCAGAATTTAGCGCATTCTGCGAAGGGGAGCTATCGGTGAGGTTTGGCAATAGAAATCAACGATCCAAAATCCAGTTTATTTTAATTTTTTTTATTTTGGCAAATCACTAATTAGGGATATCTTTGCTATTACACTAATTTCATTACTATTCTGGAATCTTCTAGTTTCCAAGTGGTCGGATGAATTTTTTTCTTTTGAAATTCTAAATTAAGACTCTATTCCAACCTTCCGGAGGATTCCGGGATCCTGCTGGTTTGGGTCGGATACGGGGCTCGGATTTCAATCTTACAACCAAACTCTTGTGGGATTGGGATCTGATGGACACAGAACTTGCATCCTTGGCAGCAGGGCGCCCCCTTGAGTCTACGTATTTGAGTAGACCACCCTTTTGGCATGTTAAGAATATTTTGGCTATGGATTTGTTGAGAGCGAAATTCGACTTCTATCTTTGTAGCGTTAGTTATTTCTCACTTAAGTCTTTGGTGGCCCTATTCTTCGTCTTCCTTCTTCTCTATCTCTCTCTCTGTCTTCATTTCTTCAAGTTTTTTTTTTAATTTTCAACCTCCCCCGATTTTGAACTTGTTGCTTACGATTTATTTAACGTACAACTCTGATCTGAAATTACCAGCTGAGACGTTGCAAGACACGATTCATGGACAAAGTAGATAGTGATTGGGTCCTCCATCACATTTTGACCTATCGCCGAAATGAATAACGACTTCATATTTGACGACACTTCAATTACGTTCTTTCACCGTCGTCCCTCCTAAGTTTTTTTTTAATCCGTTGGTCACTTTCCTTTCTGTTTTGGTTTTCGATTACCTTGTAGTTGATCTGGGCCCAGAAATTGTATTTTGGTTTATCTAGTTATATCTTTAGAAATGCTCTGTGTTATGTGCCTGCCTCACAAAGTTTTTTTTATTATTTAAGCACGAATTGATCATATAAAAGTTAAAAATTTATAGACGCGCGGTATCAGATAAAGAAATTCAATTCTTTTTCATATGTAATGTCGGAAGTCATTTGTTTTCTTGGACAATGTTTGCAATTTAAATGTGTGCGCATTTATTATAAATATATATGTATATAGAAAATGAAAACGTCGAAATGTATATGTACTTAGTATGTGAATATGATTTTAAAGTAAAAGTATGATATTAAATGTATTATATGAATATATGTAAGAGCGCTCGTGTCTGTCCCCCTAAACGTGTATTGGTTGCTATAGTTTACCAGTGAGTTTTCCGACGTATATAAGAATGTAGATTTTGTCAAGAATACCGCCGTGCACTCAAGTAATTTTCCTTTTCTTCTGAATAAAAGTAATTGATAACCTCTGTAATTATGTAATGGCATGTATTGAAAAGTAACGGCAGGTCTAAACGTAACCCACATCATAACGAATATTATCCCTGAACTACTAACCTAAAACCATTGTGGAAAGTGCACCTTGAATCCTTCTCACCTGCATATGTATCCTGTGACTTGACCAGTTTTTTTTCTATCCTCAATTTGAACCATCATACTCCGTACTCCTGTGGAAGATGATTTTAAATCCGAACCATTTATAAATATATACGAAAGTGATCCTAAGAAAAGGTCTCATGACGTGTCCCAGTGTTGAATAAATAACTTAAAACTATCCAATTAATAAGTTTGGGAAATGGACTGTCTAAGAGGAGAAACATCCTCTGGCGAAAGTGATTTTTTCGAAATCCCTAGATGGGTATAAGTGTCGCAGTGTGCGATTGCAGATATAAACTGTTAAGAATTTCAAACCAAATATAGTCGATGAATGGTTTTTGTAAACCACTAGATATATATATAGAGAGATATATATATATAAACACAAACTAAGCTAAATGGAGCGAAATGTTTTGGACACGACGACTAGTGCGTGATTTGTGATTTGAACGCTCAAAATTATTAATATTTTATTGCTCAATGTGAGGTAGAGACTCATATAAGTTCTAATATACCTAAAAGTTTTTTTCTTCTTTTCTTTCCTCTTTGTCCAATATTTTTTTAAAGTGAAATAAGTGTCTTCTGTGCGTATGTCGCAAATCATAATTTTGCTTTAGCATGCCTAAGATATGATACATGTAATTATTTTTTTTTCCTTTCCATTTGTCAATATGATTGAATATATAAAAATTTACTAAAATATAACACTATGTACTCTATTAATATATAACTAAGAATTTGTGCTTCTAATATTTTCTTCATAATTATTTGTTTTGTCTTTTCTTTTCACTATGAATGTAATAAACTATTTGTACCCTTGTAGCTAGTTGATTTTCCTTTAAACATATATACACTGTCCTGAGTGAGTGAGCGTGTGAATGCATGATAGATTTAATTTAAATAATTTTAGTGATATCATTTGTCATATTAACATCTGTAATATATGTGTCATGTTTTAATATATGTGTTAAGGTAAATAACCTAGGTCATGAAGGACCGCTACTAATGGTTTAAATCGGCTCTAGGAGTGAAACAAAAATAGCAGGATGAGCCTAAATACGACATCTTTCTTCCAGAAAGTTGAGACTTATTGATACGATACATAAATTTATATTGAGTTTATAAGTTTGATTTTTTTTCTTGGCTAATTCATATGTGTGGTCGATCCTAGAGAACAAATTCAGATGCTGGATGGTTATCAATCACCGGTTGGAATAACAGTACAAAGAATGATTTCACTTTTCTCGTTTCCAGGTCTAGGTCTGGGCAACCCCACGATCGTGGTGCCTGGAGTTAGGTCTGGGTGGTATGAGGGAACATGTGTCTATTCCGAAGCATTCCAAAATTGATTAGTCGTTAATAACATTTAGAATGATTCATCTTTCAACTACTTTCCCGACCTTTTACTATATTTCCGGAATTATCCAGTATTCTGTTTCTTATTAAAATACCCTATTTCTTTTCTTTCTTCTTTTCCTACCTCCTTCTTTTACCCTTCTACTTTCTTCCCTTTCTTTTCTATTTCTAAATGAAAGAAAACGGAGTCATGATTGAGAGTAGTCGCTATTGGCACGGTCAATAAGTTGTTTAGATGAGTTTTCTTCGGGAGTCCGATATGGAATAATTAACAATAACAAGAAAGTTTATTGAAATGTACTTTATTGGAGAATAATCTGATTTCAATCAGTAGGTGATGTTTCGTAATCGTCCTCGTTAAAGAGAATTAATTTTAGCGACTCCTCTCCTCTCCAGTACTTTTGCGTTTTTATTTTTTTTTTTTACGTTTTCTTTCAATTGGCGACCGTTGACATCGGACAGTTGCCATGGAAACAATTGTTTTCCCTGGTAACGAATCTGAAATTATTTATTAAACACTGTTTAGGATCGAGCACATATTGACTTGGCCATAAAAGGTGAATAATTAAAAAAGTCACAGTGAGATTAAATAATCATAGTCATTGGCTGTTCTGCTATCTTTGTCTCTCTCTGTAGAAAGGGGGAAATGAAGGAATTTGTCAAAGTGAATTCTAAAATTTGAAAATGCTGGAAGTTGACCCAAGGAGGGAATTAGATAGGAGTCCTTTAATTTATGAATAGTACCTGAATAATAAGTATTGTTAGTCTATAAGTATATAATTGCATGTGTTTATATTGTGTCTTTTTGTATGGAAGCTATGGCAACCAATAGAGAAGTCGTATCACACGAGAACGCGGAAGTCTCATGTACACAATGTACTTTAGAAAGTAATGAGAAAAGAGCTCGCGTCTCCCGTAGGCTAGTGAGGTGTCACGATTGTGGGCTGAAATGGATTCATTTCAGTTGTATCAATTTAGAGGATACTGCTGAAAATGCAGAAAAGGTCCGGGCTGGTGAGATAGTTAAATACTGTAAAGAATGTGAGGGGAAGCTCCACCAGTCGCGTGAACCCATGAGTTTATCCTCTGAGAAAGAAAATGAACATCCCGATTCAGACGGTGAGCGAGGGTATAGTACCCCGAAGAACCGAGGCCAAATATCTCCAGTGGAGATATCTGACCTCGATGATGATGAAAGAGATGGGCATTTAATTGGTGATAAAACCAAAGAAAAGCAAAGGAAGACTGTGTCATCTAATAATGACGCTCTCCTCCTTTCATTGCAACAGATGTTACAAAAAATAGATCGGGGTAATCAACAGATGAGACGTGAAATAAATGAAAAATTTGACACCTCGAAGCGAGAAACCGAATCTCGATTCGAGGTACTAACCCAGAAAATAGACAACATATGTTCGGACTTTGCTTCCTCAATAACCACATTGAGGGAGCAAACGTCTACTGAAATTGATTTGGTCAGATGCGAGGCTCAGCAATCCCTAAAGCCACTTCAGCAGGAGACTGAGGGTAAATTTGATCATGTAAATTCTGAATTTGAAGAAGTAGATACCAAACTGCATAAGATCAACAATAAATTAGAAACACAGCAGGCCGAAATTGATAGTTTAAAGTCAACCTTGTCAGATTTATCATTGGAAACCAAACTGGAAGTAACTGACCAAAAAATTTCGAAAATTCAGAACGAAATAGTAAATATTCAAAAAGAAATAACGAAACCTAGTCGCGAAAAATCAGAGGTAACCTATCCTTTCCCCGGTAGCGATTCCTCAGAAATATTACCTGCTATAACAACTACCTGTAGCGCAGGAAAAGAGAATCCGATGTCAGGTGATGCACGGGATATTGCGACGCACTACCCCATGCATCGGTCAGAACTAAAGTCGTGGTTCAATTCCAATAGTGTGCCGAATCAGTCGAGTGTTGTGACGACTACGGTCACTAGCGTGAGTGCTCCCTCCTTACATGGAGGTATACAATCACATAGCGTGTTGCCGGGAAGAGAACATGGGTAGCATTCTGAGTCGTGGTTCACGGGTGCGATTGGTCCGGGGATGGAGCCCAACATATTTAATACGACCAATAGAATCCCTTTAAATTACATGGGTAATTATAACACCGCTACGACGTCGTCGGTGGTAAATCCGGTGACTACTCCGATTGTGCAGGATAATATGTTAATTCCCAGTGACTATTCCCCTGCTTATGTTAGTATGGGTTCCAAGGTTTCACTGAGGGACATCGAACGTTTTCCCACGTTTGATGGGAATATCACTAATGGACAGCCTCGTGTTTTCCTGCGTAGATTGCAGCAGTGCTTAGAAATGTATCGGCTGACCGATAGAGAACGTTTGCAAATAGTGGAGAAACTTTTAATTGCAGCATCAGGCGCGTGGTTTGCTTCTATTAAATATAGAATCCATACGTTTGACGATTTCCTGATCCTTTTTAAGGAAGAATACTGCAATGAACATATAGGGAGGCTTCAGAAACGCAACCTCCAATCTTTAAGATATGATCGAGCCAAGTATGGGTCCCTTTTGGACTATGCTTGGAAGATCATAGAACTGTACTACCAGATCGCAGAAAATCCATCGCAAGCCGAACTAGTAGACATCATAGTGAACGCTCTTCCACCAGATGAGTCGCGGGCTATTGCTTCCCACTTGTGCCAAACGGTGCGAGAAGTTACGTCACGCCTAGCTGCCCTGTGTGGGAAAGAAACTGGAGGCCCACCGAAGAGGTATTTCGCCCGACAAGCAAAAGTTGTGAAACCCGTGAAAAGCAAGGCAACGGCTAGTTGCCAAACGGACTTTCTGAGTTACACCCAAGCTGGATCTCGTTATCCGAGTGGGAGTGGCTCAGAAAGCAATCAATATAATGGTCGACGGCTGTACCGTAACCGACCGATGTTTAACAATCGCCGGGGTTATCGCCCCTATGACCGCACAATAGGGGAATTGAACCCGAGTAGGGACGATAATAGGAGGAACTTTAACGGGGCGTACCGGAGAAGAGAAAACGGTAATGGTCAAGGCAGCAATGTTAATAATAACTGTGCAAGTGGATCTCAGAATTCTGCCCCTTCGCAAATACAAACTAATGGCGGAAATAGAATTCTAACAAATGAAGGGAGTGATAGTCGAGAAATTAGATCTTAATGTCATCAGATACGCCAGTCGACGGGTGAAACCCTATGAGTTGTCTCTTTCAATATCTCAGCTGGAACTCCTGTCAGTCCTGTTCCTTTGTGAACGTTTTTAGCAGTTAAATTATTGAAAAATTGCGCCGTATTACACAATCTAAAAGGTGAAAGTATCGGAACTCACAATTTCCAGAATCTTAAGCTTTTCAACTGTACCGAGGACAAAAAACGGAAACTTCTATCTCAATACCCAAAGTGAATGTTACACTGTCTCATTTGAGTGCATGAGTGTATGAGTGAGTAGTCAGTTTATTAGTATTAATACATGTTAATTCTATTCAACAAAATTTTGTTATTCAAACAAATTTTTTTTAACGACGCCGGGGAACTGTAATATGCCATTACAGTCTAATGAGATTATGTTTTTAATAGGAGGGTGCCCGAAATTTTTTGCACCGACTGTACCTGACGTTTAACAAAAAATTTCTGGCTGTTCATATAATTCGTAATATTGTTCGTTATTCTATTTCAAATTAACATGGAAAACTGTAATAAAATTTATTGGGAATTATAGTTTTGGGAATCAATATCTTTATTTATATATTAAATTAGTTATAAGTCTTGTATATGGATATGTAAATGGATTATTACAATTCTTACGGTGTCAGTGCTATCTGAAAACATAGGTCCACTATTGGACGGAACTTTCCAGATCAAATAACCAATCTAAAATTCGACAGAAGTTTCAGGACCACCCTTCACCTCTCTTTTAGATACCTAGGTCCCTCTAAAAACTAGTTTAATCCAGATTTTACCAAATTTTATTCGTTTCAAAGCCCCACCGCCAAAAATGCTTTGTTTTGATTGGATGATAAACCCACGCTATGATATTAGGGCGCAATTATTCCATTCCATGCCGGGAAGTCTCACTGAAGACGCCAGAGTCGGATCTTCTCGATCAAAAATTCGAAAAAGGAGCTAGAAAAGCTTCAAACAAGGTAACATTTGGATTTCATTAACATCTAAAATCACTGGAAGTCTCGAGGAGCCATGAACTATTAAATTTCGTAGTAAAAACTGAACTAAAAAGCTGAAATAGGAAGTGCAATATAGTGACGCCATGATTTTCATCTGCGGATCGCTATGGACAGGATTCATAAGTAGTGTGATTTCTGTTTTCTTTTCCTAAAACCGGTTCTGAAGATCAGTGTTTCCCCTGATATTTTCACCTCCCAATTTTCCTGCTAATTGAGGGTTACAAGACCTGTCCATATATAGATTTGTTTATGTAGGTAGCGAGTGATTTTTTTTAACATACATGGCGGTATTTAATTTCGTTGTAGTTAGCATAGTAATCGCAATGCACGTGTAAATTTACAGTAAGGGCTCCTATCTGACTCCCAAATTGGGAGTACGGCTTCCAGCGGGATGAGTTGAACATGTAGTTTGTTCCGAGTTCCTGCCCCTTCAGGGCAGGGGTCCTATTGTTAGCTAATACTTTTATATGTCCCCTCGGGGCATTGATTAAACAGGTTGATGTTAAGAATGTGATTTAGTAAATACAGGGGCCAGTTGGCCCTGTTCATTTCTTTCCCTTTCCTTTCGAGCCGATTTAAAATGGTAAAATCTGAATGTTGTCTGTGTATATTTATTAGTATAACATGTATTAATGTAGTGTGTAGTATGGATGTGGCATGTATGTGTTCGTAATGTAGTAAACATTTTCTAGTAGTAGTAATTGTGGTAGTTAAGTGATGAAAGAGTGTGTGAGATAATTAAACATGGACAGTGTAGTATTTACCATGCGATAAATTTTTATTATTCCGTCATTAAGTGAACTCATACACAATATTTAAAAGTGAACGTAATATAGTATAATAATTCCGTGTACAAGGTCACATTCAGTTGTTCAAGGGTTGATTATATCGTCGCTAGCCCCTAGTGTCAAAAGTCAGTACTAACCGCCATTCTTCTGTCGAGGTGCTTAGTGATTTAGTTTTCATGAAATTGACCTTTCTTTCCGAAATAAAACCTAGAAGGTATAATTCACAGCCCATATGGATGTACAGTTAGGTCAAGTGACCTAAAGTTAACATATTCTGAAAATTACATTCTGCTTAGTCTAGAAATCGAAATATTTAAGTAAATAAACAATACGTAAATTTTTAACAGAAGTCGGGCGATATGATGCTAGTTCTTCGCTTTGAAATTATATTAAATGTTCATTTCTTTCTTTGTGGCTGCAGAATAATTTCATTGTTGTCAGAATTTCATAAACATTAAATATTATCGCAGATAATTCTATTTTCAGTGAATATACGTAGGATTTTTTTTCGTTCTTAATAAAGCTACCAGGTATTACATAGTATTGTGTGTGTGGTGAAAGAGTCTTGAGTTCGAGTGAGGTTGTCGTGCGGTGATCGGAATGGGAAATGTTTGTAGTGATTATAGATTTTAAAGTGTTATGATGAAATGTGTATATAGGCTGGGCGTAGATAGAGGAAACAGGGTGTTTGTAATATATAGCGTCGTAGTGAATGAAAAGAATGATGATATGAATATTATATGGATATTAATATGAATATGAATATGAAAGTATATGAATATTGTAGTAAATGAATATAGAAGATAGGACACCCATATAGTTAAATATATAGTAGCCCAGTGAATACTTCGCCACGTGTGGATATATATATATATATTGAATAGATACGTGTAGCTACAAACATCTCGGGTTCTGACCCCTGCACCGGAAAGTCACGCGGACCGGAGGGCGATATATAGTCGGACTATGGTAATACTTTGTAGTTTAATGTGTTATAGTAATAATCAACCATAGTAATACCATCTGATAGAATGGGTAGCATCATATAATCGCTGACTAGACATATTGAATAATAAATTATGAAAAGACAGTAGTAGTTATACAACAGGGCTGTAGTGAATTATATTTTCTGGTCGGTTTTAAAATAGAATATCCTGCTCTGTGAGATTTTTTTTCCTTCGCGTTACCTACTCGGGCTAGCTCATAATGTTCATGGAGGCGACGGTACTGATAGGGTTACAGAATCAAAACAATTAATTATTGAAATTTATTATCCCGTACCCGGGCATCGACCTCTCCCCCCTCGAATATTTTCGTTTTCTTTTCTTAGTTTTTAAACTAGATAGTGATGGAAATTAATCGATGCCTCAGAATTTAGCGCATTCTGCGAAGGGGAGCTATCGGTGAGGTTTGGCAATAGAAATCACCGATCCAAAATCCAGTTTATTTAAATTTTTTTTATTTTGGCAAATCACTAATTAGGGATATCTTTGCTATTACTCTAATTTCATTACTATTCTGGAATCTTCTAGTTTCCAAGTGGTCGGATGAATTTTTTTCTTTTGAAATTCTAAATTAAGACTCTATTCCAACCTTCCGGAGGATTCCGGGATCCTGCTGGTTTGGGTCGGATACGGGGCTCGGATTTCAATCTTACAACCAAACTCTTGTGGGATTGGGATCTGATGGACACAGAACTTGCATCCTTGGCAGCAGGGCGCCCCCTTGAGTCTACGTATTTGAGTAGACCACCCTTTTGGCATGTTAAGAATATTTTGGCTATGGATTTGTTGAGAGCGAAATTCGACTTCTATCTTTGTAGCGTTAGTTATTTCTCACTTAAGTCTTTGGTGCCCCTATTCTTCGTCTTCCTTCTTCTCTATCTCTCTCTCTGTCTTCATTTCTTCAAGTTTTTTTTAATTTTCAACCTTCCCCCCCCCCCCCCGATTTTGAACTTGTTGCTTACGATTTATTTAACGTACAACTCTGATCTGAAATTACCAGCTGAGACGTTGCAAGACACGATTCATGGACAAAGTAGATAGTGATTGGGTCCTCCATCACATTTTGACCTATCGCCGAAATGAATAACGACTTCATATTTGACGACACTTCAATTACGTTCTTTCACCGTCGTCCCTCCTAAGTTTTTTTTTAATCCGTTGGTCACTTTCCTTTCTGTTTTGGTTTTCGATTACCTTGTAGTTGATCTGGGCCCAGAAATTGTATTTTGGTTTATCTAGTTATATCTTTAGAAATGCTCTGTGTTATGTGCCTGCCTCACAAAGTTTTTTTTATTATTTAAGCACGAATTGATCATATAAAAGTTAAAAATTTATAGACGCGCGGTATCAGATAAAGAAATTCAATTCTTTTTCATATGTAATGTCGGAAGTCATTTGTTTTCTTGGACAATGTTTGCAATTTAAATGTGTGCGCATTTATTATAAATATATATGTATATAGAGAAATGAATACGTCGAAATGTATATGTACTTAGTATGTGAATATGATTTTAAAGTAAAAGTATGATATTAAATGTATTATATGAATATATGTAAGAGCGCTCGTGTCTGTCCCCCTAAACGTGTATTGGTTGCTATAGTTTACCAGTGAGTTTTCCGACGTATATAAGAATGTAGATTTTGTCAAGAATACCGCCGTGCACTCAAGTAATTTTCCTTTTCTTCTGAATAAATGTAATTGATAACCTCTGTAATTATGTAATGGCATGTATTGAAAAGTAACGGCAGGTCTAAACGTAACCCACATCATAACGAATATTATCCCTGAACTACTAACCTAAAACCATTGTGGAAAGTGCACCTTGAATCCTTCTCACCTGCATATGTATCCTGTGACTTGACCAGTTTTTTTTCTATCCTCAATTTGAACCATCATACTCCGTACTCCTGTGGAAGATGATTTTAAATCCGAACCATTTATAAATATATACGAAAGTGATCCTAAGAAAAGGTCTCATGACGTGTCCCAGTGTTGAATAAATAACTTAAAACTATCCAATTAATAAGTTTGGGAAATGGACTGTCTAAGAGGAGAAACATCCTCTGGCGAAAGTGATTTTTTCGAAATCCCTAGATGGGTATAAGTGTCGCAGTGTGCGATTGCAGATATAAACTGTTAAGAATTTCAAACCAAATATAGTCGATGAATGGTTTTTGTAAACCACTAGATATATATATAGAGAGAGATATATATATAAACACAAACTAAGCTAAATGAAGCGAAATGTTTTGGACACGACGACTAGTGCGTGATTTGTGATTTGAACGCTCAAAATTATTAATATTTTATTGCTCAATGTGAGGTAGAGACTCATATAAGTTCTAATATACCTAAAAGTTTTTTTCTTCTTTTCTTTCCTCTTTGTCCAATATTTTTTTAAAGTGAAATAAGTGTCTTCTGTGCGTATGTCGCAAATCATAATTTTGCTTTAGCATGCCTAAGATATGATACATGTAATTATTTTTTTTCCTTTCCATTTGTCAATATGATTGAATATATAAAAATTTACTAAAATATAACACTATGTACTCTATTAATATATAACTAAGAATTTGTGCTTCTAATATTTTCTTCATAATTATTTGTTTTGTCTTTTCTTTTCACTATGAATGTAATAAACTATTTGTACCCTTGTAGCTAGTTGATTTTCCTTTAAACATATATACACTGTCCTGAGTGAGTGAGCGTGTGAATGCATGATAGATTTAATTTAAATAATTTTAGTGATATCATTTGTCATATTAACATCTGTAATATATGTGTCATGTTTTAATATATGTGTTAAGGTAAATAACCTAGGTCATGAAGGACCGCTACTAATGGTTTAAATCGGCTCTAGGAGTGAAACAAAAATAGCAGGATGAGCCTAAATACGACATCTTTCTTCCAGAAAGTTGAGACTTATTGATACGATACATAAATTTATATTGAGTTTATAAGTTTGATTTTTTTTTCTTGGCTAATTCATATGTGTGGTCGATCCTAGAGAACAAATTCAGATGCTGGATGGTTATCAATCACCGGTTGGAATAACAGTACAAAGAATGATTTCACTTTTCTCGTTTCCAGGTCTAGGTCTGGGCAACCCCACGATCGTGGTGCCTGGAGCTAGGTCTCGGTGGTATGAGGGAACATGTGTCTATTCCGAAGCATTCCAAAATTGATTAGTCGTTAATAACATTTAGAATGATTCATCTTTCAACTACTTTCCCGACCTTTTACTATATTTCCGGAATTATCCAGTATTCTGTTTCTTATTAAAATACCCTATTTCTTTTCTTTCTTCTTTTCCTACCTCCTTCTTTTACCCTTCTACTTTCTTCCCTTTCTTTTCTATTTCTAAATGAAAGAAAACGGAGTCATGATTGAGAGTAGTCGCTATTGGCACGGTCAATAAGTTGTTTAGATGAGTTTTCTTCGGGAGTCCGATATGGAATAATTAACAATAACAAGAAAGTTTATTGAAATTTACTTTATTGGAGAATAATCTGATTTCAATCAGTAGGTGATGTTTCGTAATCGTCCTCGTTAAAGAGAATTAATTTTAGCGACTCCTCTCCTCTCCAGTACTTTTGCGTTTTTATTTTTTTTTTTACGTTTTCTTTCATCTTGTCATAAAATGATAATTCTATCTGTCAATCCATAAACGTAATAATATTATTGCATTCATGTGTAAACCTAAGAAACATATGACATAATGTATATCTTTTCTGTCCCTATGAATATCTTCGACTATGTTAATTTTTCTTTCCTTCTGTGGTTATAATAATAATAATAATAATAATAATAATAATAATAATAGTAATAATAATAATATTAATAATAATCATAATAATAATAATAATAATAAAGGAATAACATAATTACAATACCATTTACGTAAACATTATCTTCCCATTCAGAAAAAATAATAATTGCCACGACGGGATTTCAACCCAGATAGCTGCAGTGGCAGTTTCCTGCTTTCACATTTTTTTAAAACAAATCGCCCCAACCGGAGTGTTGTTCGATTTCTTTTCGACGTATTCCAAACGGTTTGGGTACAAAACCAGGCGCCTTAACCTCGCGACGAGAACCTAGCTGACCAAAACCTCGCCTGATCAAAACCTCGCCAGGCCAAAACCTTGTGCTCTAAAATTTTCCCGGGCCGAAACCTTGCCAAAACCTCGCGTCCCAAAATCTCGCCTGGCCAAAACCTAGCGGTCCTGATCTTGGAACACAGAATCTCACCTGGTCTAAACTACCCGCGACGTAATCTCGCCTAGGAAGAAATGTCGTTAGTATAAAACCTCGTCACGGCGATTACTTCGATGCAAAATGCTCTATATATTGCTATATGTATATATTTTGTAATAACACATAATTGCATTAAAATAATAAGAAAATATTTTGACGCGTTCTTTGAAATTCTGTATATATATAAAATGAAGATGACTATGCTTGTGACATCATATCTCTTGAGCCACCCGATCGATCTCGATCAAATTTTCAACATAGATGTGGTTAGGGCCTGAGATGTGTTTTGTAATTTCACTTGGACGGCACAACGAAGAGAAGGGAGATATATAAAATAAATAAAACTTGATAACTCTTGAATCCCGAGGCCAATCTCGATCGAATTTGGCACACAGATCACGTTACCGCCCGAGATGTTTTCTATCTTTTCACTTTGACGGGAAGGCAGAGGGAAAGGGGGAGACATGTAGAAATTCATAAAAATGAAAGTGGCTGCGTTTGTGACTTAATAACTCTCGAACCACTCGACCGGTCTCGATCAAATTTTCAACATAGATGGTGTTTGAACCTGGGGTGGTTATTATTTCACTTTGACGGCGACCTTAGGAAATTCTAACAAAATGTAATAATATTTATGAAAGTATGAAATAATATCTGAGTTTTTACGTCCCTCTATTATGTCCTGTAGGTTAAAGGAGACGAAGATGATCAGAATGCAGGAAATGATGGAATGAAGAAAGTGGGAGAAAATGAGAATACCCAGAGAATCCCACACACACGATGTTTTGTATATTATTATTATTAGTAGTAGTAGTAGTATTAGTGTTAGTATTATTAGTATTATTATTATTATTTGTAATATGGAATTGCATATTAAAAACTCATTGGGTAAACTTTAAGGAAAGGTTCCACTCCGCAAGTTTTTGCCCAAGTAAGATTTTCGTCCGCGAGGTTTTGGACGGCGAGGTTTTGGCTCGGCGAGATTTTATCCCGCAAGGTTTTGGGTGGCCAGATTTGGCCACGCGAGTTTTGGCCCGCGAGATTTTGGGCGACGATGTTTCGGCCGCGAGATCTTGTCCATATCCCATTAGAAACACTACAGTGACATGAACACAGAAATACTGAGGACAGTTAAAATTCCGACTTTGCGACCGTCAATCCGAACCCCTAGTGGTTTTTGCCACATGATCAGAAGCCGAACGCTCCAGATCACTCGGCTAGTGCCAACGGCTCAACTTGCCACAAATTCCTCATATGGATATAAGAAAATAAACTGGTAGTTATGGAACATAACCATAGAACTGTCTATTTCTACACATGCTGATAGAATTCAAAGAATGTGAAAATAATTTCTGTCGTCTTTTCTTCTTTGGAAATTAAAAGCTATGGTAAAGACGAAATGTAATGTAAATCAGGACCATAACTGGAACCGATGACGTAGCCTCAACTTGAAGAACGTTTCGTGATATTTCCCTCATTGAGGAACGTCTATATAACTTGTTTTTGAGTTAAACAAGGAAATCTCAAGTAAGTCATTAAGACACTCACACAAGCATTAGCATCTTATTTATATTTTTCCATGAAACGATTTTAAGTAGGCATTAGTTTGGGTGGAAGGTTAAGTGGCGAAGTAGGTGAGTGGTTGGTGCATTGAACTTCTATTCGGTAGACCCGGGTCGAATCCCGGCCAGCCTGAAAGTTTTCTAGTGTTTCTGTTTCAATTTCAAAATCAATGCATACTCAGTGTAACAAGCAAGATCTTCACTTTCCTAGAAAAAAAAAGGTGTTGGAATAAGGATAATTGGAGAAGGTCTGTCAATTGAGACAGTAATTTACGAACTTATTTTCAGCAGTTGTTCTAGATTTGATATTTTCGTGTACTTTCAAGCATTTTCTGATTCATGTGTGATCGGTGTTCTTATTTCTTTGAATATACAGCATATTATAATGAAATAATTCATTACATACACAGCAATATTGAGATTAACATCTCAATATTGCTGATTGAACAACACGCTTTGAACCAGAGAGATTGATCTCAGAATGAAGAAATGTTTCGTGCGTCATCTACTCACAATTTTACGTGCATAAAGATTTGACTCAGTGCTACGAACTGCTTTCAGTGCCGAGAAAAGTTATATGTAAGTTGGGTTGCATCTGTCTTGCTGTTCTCATAACTGCAAATGACCTGGACCCCAAGCTAGAAGAATAAACTTCATAAATAATATAACTCATATACGTTTTGTCACTTTCTTAACTGAGTTTAATATCCACTCATGAGAAGCGTACATAACAAGATGTCTATCTCTACACACTTATTTATTATGTATCCATAGCAACAACTCTTTTTTTCTAATTTACGATTACCAAAGAATAATGTCTTGCTATCTCTATATATCTTTCTTTTCTTTTCACATAATACTGTTCCACTAATTCGCCTCTGATCGCCTTTTTATAAGCTGGCACAGATTGCCAATACTATATACAACAACATAACAACGTTATCGTTGTAAAGCAATGGGATTATAACAGTCAGGGTCCAGGTACTTATGTAAGTGGCTGTACATATGAGTGAGGTCGACAGACCAGCCACGAAGCGCCATCGTTATTGACGCGAAGTGTAAGAAAATTTTCCATTTTATATATGTGCACATGCATTTTCCTAATATGAGAACATTATAGAACCACTTCCTAAACCAGGAAGAGGTTTAAGTACATAGTAGTGATATCTCAAATAATATTTCCTCTCTCCTTTTCTTTCGTTCTTTTCATTTCCTCCTGAATTTTGGGCACCTCTTATTTCGGCGCCCGGGCCTGTCGCCCTGCTCGCCCCTCACGGCACGGTACTGACTATATTTGAACAACATTTTAAAGTCCTTACACGTGGCCATGAATGCGTGTTGCATCATTGGAAAATGTTCATTTCTTTGCTTTCATAACGAAAAAAATCATTGAAAAACATACACTCATATCCACATTTTCATAGAAGAAATTATATTTTTCGGTTTTACGTACGTGACTCAGGAATTGACACAAGCTTCTATCAATGAAGTGTGTGTTTTAAGACAATGCTCTAAGCATTTTGGTCATTGAACTTTAACATGCTGCATTGCTCTTATCCCAGTAGGAATAAAATCCTTAGGTTGTGACCACAGAACGTCCACGGCTGTCATGACGTCATTATTGCTTGCAAAATGTCGTCCTGCAAGAGCCTTTTTTAGATCAGAGAACAAGTGGAAGTCTGAGGGTGCCAGATCTGGAGAATAGGATGGATGAGGAACGAGTTCAAAGCCGCATTCGTGAATAGTAGTAATAGCAACTGCTAATGTGTGGCCGGGAGCTTGTCATGATGGTAGAGAACGCCTCTGGCAACTTTTGTGGCCTTTTTACTTGAATTTTCAATCAAAGTTTTTCCGAAAAGTCACTATAGTATTGGCCTGTGATGCTATGGCCCGTTTGCAGGTAATCAATGAATATCACATCTTGGGAATTTCATAAAAATAAAAGCAGAAGCCATCACTTTGGCAGTGAAAGGGATCATCTTTGCCTTCTTTGGGTTAGGGGAGGAGGATGCTTCCATTATTTGGATTGTTTTGTTTCTGGCTGGTCTTGGTGTACCCAACACTTATCTATGGTGATGAATTGGTATAGAGGTTTCAGGACTTAAGTACCAATACGTTGTTGACAAAATTGAGAGTTGAGGATTAAAGCCGGCAGTGAAGAGCCCATGTGTCGGGTTAATCGCGGTACTGGAGGCTATGAAGCCTCCACGTGGAGGTGGCGGCACTAGCGGTTCAGAGGACAGAGAAAATCGACCAATGGTTTCAAATTGTCCACGGACAGGAGGTACCGAGTGCGTTTCTGTTCGGGAGTCAGAAGAGAAGAAACTTTTGATAAACCAAGCTCATTCTTCAGAATATGATCTGCTCGCTCCTGTGATATGCCAAGCCTGCCTGCTATCTGTCGAGTTGACAATCGGTGATCTTCCATGATCATATGAAGTACTAGGCCAATGTTTCCGTGGTGGTAGTAGTTGCTGGTCTCTCAGATCTCTACTCATCTTCAGCACTCTGCCTACCACGCTTGAATTCCTGCACCTATTTTTTGATGGTGACATATGAAGGGCAGATTTACATACGATATAGACCATATTCTGGTGGATCTCAGACGCCGACATTCCTTTTAATTGCAGATATTTGATGATTGACTTGCACTCGATTTTTTCCATTTTCACAACTTCTCCTATCTCACTCACTTCAAGAGCTGTAAAAGACATAAGAAATTACTTAGAACCAAGAGTTTGATACACATTAATATTAAAGGTTGTACCATTCTAATACCTATAACTATTCTATTCGAGATTTTCGTTTCCTATGTTAGGCTCAAAACTTTTCAGTCAAACCTCGTACATTGGTGTACACGTAACTCTCCTACATGTGTAACTATATAATCAGAATTACGATAAACACAAATTGGAATATGAACTATTTCCCTCATAGTGAAGTTTTACATACACAAAGGAAAAGCTTGATAGGAAATTTATCTTGTTACTTCGAAAATTATGAGGGGTATTTGTAACTTCGGAATTGTAAGAGATGTAAGCAGCTGGTGATCAGTTAGAACAGTAATAGCCTTGATTGTTCATTTGATGGCCTGAAATAACAACTTTCATATTGTCAAATGAACAAAAGCTTCCTCCATGCAGCATTGTGTGTTTTAGAAATGATTACAATGACATCTATAGAATTGGGTTGGACATCCCCTTCAATAGCAGCATTAACAGAGAGAACGTTGAACTTAGATGTATTATGGAAAGCAGAATGAAATTCAAATTGAAAATATAACCTGCATTATAACAATATTTTTCTCAATAAATGAAATTAATAACTGATTATATTTCTCTGTGGGACAATAGAGTAACGTTAGTTGTATAATTAGATTAGGGAAGCTGCAAAAATAGTTCCACACTCACATACACTATACATTTTTCTTTCTTTCTTTTCTTTTCTTTTCTTTTTTTTCTTAGAATCAAGGGAAATCCAGTCCGTGTTCGTAGTTTTCCTTAAGAAAATCTCCCCCGACAGACAAAACTTTCCCTTTTCTTATCAAGTTTACCCTACCATTTGGGACCAAATTATTATTTTTTTGATTTCTTTCACTTTAAGAATTCAATTTAGTTTATTATTGCCTAAGTATCACGAAAATATAACATTTTGATTTTTCCTGCGCATCGGATGTGACTTACGCCCTGTCCTATAAATAGGACGCTGGTCCTTTCTGATATACTAGAAAGGCCATATTCCTAACTAATTGCATTCTATTGCTTGAGTGAAGCAATTCAAATATATTTACCGCTAAGTGCCTCAAGGCATTGAGTGATCACGGACGGTCTATCGAGGCACGAAGTATTCCTGATTTATATATATTAAAATTATAAGAGCGTAATTTTACTATATAAAAAAATTACAAGAGCGTATCAAGCTAAATGGCCCACCCTATATATATATATATATATATATATATATATATATATATATATATATATATATATATATATATATATATATATATATATATATATGTGTGTGTGTGTGTGTGTGTGTGTGTGTTTTGTATTTATGTTTATTTACGAAAATTATACAAAATAAGATATATGACACATAACTAAACATAGCGTACAATTACCAGTATTTAGAACACTAAAGAGTTACGTTTGAAATTCAGATAATTGTTATTTTGTAATTTCGATCTACCTGTGCTAGTTTGTTACACGTGTTTGGCTTTGATTCAAAGTTTATTTCTCTTTGCCTTCTTGGTATTTTCACGAAACACTTTGAAACACAATGTGACATGACACTTTTAAAAGTACGATAATGGTATTCAAGTGCATCTTTATCATGGCATCTTCACTCTTGCTTTCCATAATGAAGTAACCACTTCATTGATTACATTTGAAAAGGTGACCACCAAGTTTCATATATATGATAGATATACCGATATGTTGCGTGTAAATATCAGAAGATCCATATTGAACTGAGTTGGTTTCGTAAACATAATTAAGAGTTTACAATCATCATGTTAATAATTCGTGAAAATATCACCCAATAGCACTTCTTGCATCTTATATCAATTCTAACGTTTTGAACTAGAAAGTCGAAGCAGTCGACACCCCCCATATGGTTGTTGTAGGATAACAGAGGCTGCTCAGTTCTAATATGTTCATGATGTAGTCGGCTCCACCTCATCGTTCACGAAACAGGATGTATGTTGTCAGAATTTGTGCCATTACAACACGTCAATTGTCATTCCATTTGGCAATGAGAACTTACCATCCCAATCGAATCTGTATTCTGCGTTCATATGTATTTACTCAACCCTTGAAACAGTCAATAGATACTGAGACACATGATTGCTTTGCAGAGTACCGGTTGCTCTGAATCCCAATTCACAAAGATGTATCAGCAGATCTCTACTTGCGAAAAAATTCTCAAAATATAGCAGATGACTATTCTGACCATCTACAATATCTAGCATATTGAAAACCACTCTGGAATCTTAAGAAAATCGTCTTCTCTATCATGATGTATATTGTCGCTAGCACTCTCCTTTATTTTCATATCCTTTCCATAGCAGAGATCAAATTCTTATAACAAGTTTTATAATCGTACAACAAAAAATGATGATTGTTCTTTATATGTACATCATAACAAACTGTTTCCTTCACTATAGCTATATTGCACTGAGTCAGTGTTGAAAATACAAAAGAATAACTCTGTAGGCGATTTGTTTACAACATTTCTCTTTCAGTTCGATGAAGTTTCTGTCAGTTTTTACACCAACTTGGGGAAGCTTTGTGTAGGATGTTTTTTTTTTAATTTGAACATTATTATTCAGCACTTTTTTTTCTACCACTTATTTCTCTACTGTAGTTACACTAAAGCTTAGATGCAAATTGCATTCCATTGAGAAAAGTAAAAAATTGTAATTTTTAAGTATTGAACAATGAATGATAAAAGTAAGAACGCGAAAAACCAAGGGCGTTAGTCTATCTATACATTCGCTTTTATTACTTAGTAGTATATTGCTTTGGACCAGCGTCCTATCTATATGACACTAATGTTTCAACATCTATAGCACCGAAAGTAATAACAAAACTAAAATAACTTTTTTATAGTCTGATTGCCGCGTACCTATTGCTGCCTAATACATATAAATTAAATGCATTGTTTGTATTAAAAACAAAAAAATAACGTTGCCCGAAACATACCCAAATAAAGTAACTTACACACATAAATTTAAGCGTCCGTCTTTTACAGAGGGAAAGGAAAAAATGTATCAAAAAATTACAGTGCATTATGACAGGTCTCCAATTGCTCCATGTAATTAGCAGAACACGAAAACCTTATTCTTCTTTGTTATAAAAAATAAAATATCAAGTGTCCTAAAAATAGGACACTGGCCCCAAATGGGTTAAGAAAATTTCCCCCGACAGACAAAACTTTCCCTTTTCTTATCAAGTTTTCCCTACTTCCTTCAGTAGGAAAATGACAGAAAATTCCTATGATAGAAAATTTATTTGATAAGATTAATTTAGCTATATTAACTCGCGATCAGTCGCGCCTTGTGGAGTTGAAAGAAAACGGTAAAAAAAATAGTAGTTAACGAAGAAGGGAGTGTAGAGGAGTCGCTAAAATTAATTCTCTTTTTACGAGGGCGATTACTAAACAACACCTACTAATTGCAATCATGATTATTTTCCAATAAAGTAAAATTGAACAAACTTTCTTGTTATTGCTCGTCCCTCAATGCATACTCATCTCATGGTTAATTATCCCATATCGGACTTCCGAAGAAACTCATCGAAACAACTTATTGACCGCGCCAATAGCGACTACTCTCAGTCATGACTCCGTTTTCTTTCATTTAGAAATAGAAAAAAAAGAGAAGGAAGTAGAAGGGTAAATGAAGGAGGTAGGAAAAGGGAGGAAAAAGAAAGAAAACAAATAGAGTATTTTAATAAGAAAGTAGATTACTGGATAATTCCGGGAATATAGTAAGAAGTCGAAAACGTTGTTGAAAGATGAATCATTTTAAGTGTTATTAACGATTACTCAATTTTAGAATGCTTCGGAATAAACACATGTTCCTCCATACCACCCCGACCTAACTCCAGGCACTGCGCTCGTGGGGTTGCCCAGACCTAGACCAGGAAAGGAGAAAATCGAAATTATTCTTTGTAAAGTTATTCCAAACGATGATTGATAACCATCCAGTATCTCTAGGATCGACCACACATATGAATTAGCCAAGAAAAAAAAATCAAAGTTGTAAACTCAATATAAATTTATGTATCGTATCAATAAGGGTTTCAACTTCCTGGAAGAAAGATGTCGTATTTAGGCTCATCCTGCTATTTTCGTTTCACTCCTAGAGCCGATTTAAACCGTTAGTAGCGGTCCTTCATGACCTAGGTTATTTACCTTAACACATATATTAAAACATGACACATATATTATAGACGTTAATACATGTATTATATAATAATTACATGTATTATATCTTAGGCATGCTAAAGCGAAATTATGATTTGCGACATACGGAAAGAAGACACTTATTTTACTTTAAAAAAAATGGACAAAGAAAAGGAAAAGAATAAAACTTTTAGGTGTAATAGAACTTACGAGTCTCTACTTCACATTGAGCAATAAAATATTAATAATTCCGAGCGTTCAAATCACAGATCGCGCACTACTCGTAGCGTCCAAAATATTTCGCTCCATTTAACTTAGTTTGTGTTTATATATATATATATATATATATATATATATATATATATATATATATATATATATATATATATATATATATATATAATTATTGGTTTATAAAAAACTATTCATCAACTATAATTAGGTTGTGACTATTAGCAGTTTATATCTGCACTCGCATACTGCGACGTTTATACCCATCTAGGGATTTTGAAATCACTTTCCGCCAGAGGATGTTCCTCCTCTTAGTCAGTCCATTTCCAAATTTATTAATTGGATAATTTCAAGTTATTTGTTTAACACTGGGACACGTCATGAGACCTTTCATTTATCCAGGATCACTTTTGTGTATGTATATATATATAGTTCGGATTTGAGATGATCTTCCACAGGTATAAGGAGTATAATGATTAGGTTGGTAGTTCAGGGATAATATTCATTATTATGTGGGTTACATTTAGACCTGCCGTTACTTCTTAATACATGCCATTAAATAATAATTACATATTTTAGATTATCATTTACATCTATTCAGAAGAAAAGGAAAATTATTTGAGTGCACGGCGGTATTCTTGACAAAAATCTATATTATTATATTCGTCGGAGACTTACTTGTAAACTATAGCAACCAATACACGTTTGGGGGGACAGACACGAGCGCTCTTACATATATCCATATAATACATTTAATATCATACTTTTACTTTAACATCATATTCACATACTAAGCACATGTACATTTCGACGTATTCATTTATCTATATCTATATATATTTATATTTAATAATCGCGCACACATTTTAAGTAATAACCCCAACAATAATTTCAGAAAAGGTTGCAAACATTGTACAAGAAAACAAATGACTTCCGACATTACATATAAAAAAAGAATTGAATTTTTTACCTGATACCGCGCTTCTATAAATTTTAACTTTCATATAGTCAATTCGTGCTTAAATAGTAAAAAAAAAACTTTGTGAGGCAGGGACGTAACACAGAACATTCCTAAAAATATAACTAGATAACTAACTCGAATTTCTTCAATTTCAATAGAATGCGGGTGGTTCGTGGCTCAAGGTTCTTTTGGGTGAATGCATGTGTGACTGCCGCGTTATCCGTATGGACATAAGTTGTACGACCCATGATATACTGCTCAAAATGTTCTCAAAGGAACAGGACGGACAGGAGTTCCAGCTGAGATATTGAAAGAGACAACTCATAGGGTTTCACCCGTCGACTGGCATATCCAATGACGTTAGGATTATCTTTATCTGAAGGATATTGTGCGAGTAGGCCAGCCAAATTCTCCATGCACGCATCACTATGGATGTGAAAAGGCAAGGAGAAATCTGGCTGACTTAATGCAGGTGGATTGCTAAGAAGAGTTCTCAGTTTATTGAAAGTTTTTCAAGGCTTCGTTATCCAGTACGAATTTCTTATCCTTTTTCAGGAGTTGGTATAGGTTAGCAGTAAGACCAGAAAAGTTCGGGATGAATTTTCGCCTCCATCCTATGAGTCCTAAAAATTTCTGTAAAGCTTTGTTGGATTTCGGTACTGGAAAACAACGAATTGGCTCATTGAGTCGAGGGTCAACCCTTATTGTTCTGCCACTAATTATATGTCCTAAGAATTTGATTTCCCGTGCGAAAAACTTACACTTTTTGAAATTTAACGAAAAATTCGCTTGTTTAAAGATTTCGAAAGTTCTCTCTAAATGAACCAAATGCTCTTCTTCAGTAGTTGATTTTACTAGAACATCGTCTAAGTACAAAACCACAAAAGAACGGGTTGAATCATTAAAAAATTTTGTCATTACTGATTGGAATACAGCAGGACTACTTTTCAGCCCCTGTGGCAGAACAGTAAGGCAATATTGTCTTCCCTTGTACACAAAACTGGTGCATTGGTAAGAGTCTTTGTCTAAACTGATCCCGTAATATGCACTTGACGCGTCAAAGGACGAAAATCACATTGCCTGCGAAACACGGTGTAGTAACTCATTGATAGGTTCTACCTGCACCTGTGGGGAAATAATTTTTGAGTTAGTAGCCCTCAGATCCAAAACTGGACGTACACCGCCAGAGGCCTTCCGGACGACATGAATAGGGTTTCGATAGGGAGACATTTGTTCTATTGCTATTCCCAACCGTAACCATTTATTCAACTCTGCTTCAAACTCAGGCTGTATAGCCTGAGGAACGGAATAACATGGTCCAACAACTGGTTCTTCATCCTTCAATTGTATTTTATAGGGAGGCGCGTTAACGCGGCGTGGGTACTCGGAGAAAAGCGAACGGTAATTTATTAATAATTTCCGAAGACCTGATTTAATCGGTGATGGTAAGTCATCCCGAGTAGCAATATACGAATCAATATCTTGTTCCGAGACATTGCATTCGGTGCCCAGGAGTAGATTCAGCTGATCTCCCCTGTTAACCCCTCCCTTGTGGAGAGGTGTCACTGCACAGGCAGCTTGACAATTTAAACTGGGGTCAAGCATAGGTTGATCCACCAACCGCCATCCTGATTCACCGATTGCAATCTCTTCTACTGGTAATTTTACTAGCATTATATTCGGTCGATCTGTAGGAACGACAACAGTGTTTCCTAAACTATCTTTCATTCTAATCTCTTTCTTTTCCCGGTCAATGACGCAATGAAATTTGTCTAGAAACGGACATCCCAGTATTAGGTCCGCTCGCAAATACTTTATGACGAAAATGGCTATTTCAAATATATGATTCTGTATGTTTAAGTTAAAATTTTGAACGCCCTGCACCGAAAAACTCTCTTTCCCAGCGAAAGCGCCAAGTGTAAGGCCCGTGTATGGTCTCAACTTAGCGGATGGAAACCGTTGCTTTAATTTTCTCCACACCTCCCAGTCCATTAGATAGAGCTCCGAGCCACTATCTATTGTAGCGACAAGTTCAACGCCGCCGATACTTCCTCGTAGGCTGGGAGAGGTAGAAAAATAGCGTTCTTCACTTGAAGCAAAGGGTTCCTCATCTATGACAAATTTTATAACGAATTTTAACGAGTCCCGAAATGATGAATTTTGTGTCCACAGATTAGATTTGTATTCGTGGTAATTTTGATTTTTCAAAATAATGGGGTATATTTTCCCGCAACTATCCTCCCCCATTTCACCAGGTAGCTGCGGAATTAGTTTGTCGATTTGACAGCAGTCTCGCGACTATCAATCCCTCGATTCGGTAGAATTCTATTTCCGCCATTAGTTTGTATTTGCAAAGGGGCAGAACTCTGAGATCTATTTGCACTATTATTATTCACATTACTACCTTGACCATTACCGTTTTCTCTCCTCCGGTACGCCCCGTTAAAGTTATTTCTATTATTGTCCCTATTCGGGTTCGATTCCCCCATTGTGCGGTCTTAGGGGCGATAACCCCGGTGATTGTTAAACATCGGTCGGTTACGGTACAGACGTCGACCATAATATTGATTGCTTTCCGAGCCACACCCACTCGGATAACGAGATCCAGCTTGGGTGTAACTCAGAAAGTCCGTTTGGCAACTAGCCGTTGCCTTGCTTTTCACGGGGTTTCACAATTTTGGCTTGCCGGGCGAAATACCTCTTTGGTGGGCCTCCAGTTTCTTTCCCACACAGGGCAGCTAGGCGTGACGTAACTTCTCGCACCGTTTGGCACAAATGGGATGCAATGGCCCGCGACTCATCTGGTGGAAGAGCGTTCACTATAACGTCTACTAGTTCGGCTTGCGATGGATTTTCAGCGATCTGCTAGTACAATTCTATGATCTTCCAAGCATAGTCCAAAAGGGACCCATACTTGCCTCGATCATACCTTAAAGATTGGAGGTTGCGTTTTTGAATCCTCTCTATATGCTCATTACAGTATTCTTCCTTGAAAAGGATCAGAAAATCGTCAAATGTATGGATTCTGTATTTAATAGAGGCAAACCATGCGCCTGATGCTGCAATTAAAAGTTTCTCAACTATTTGCAAGCGTTCTCTATCAGTTAGCCGATACATTTCCAAGCACTGCTGCAATCTACGCAGGAAAACACGAGGCTGTCCATTGGTGATATTCCCATCAAACGTGGGAAAGCGTTCGATGTCCCTCAGCGAAACCTTAGAACCCATACTAACATAAGCAGGGGAATAGTTAGTGGGAATTAACATATTATTCTGCACAATCGGAGTAGTCACCGGATTTACCACCGACGACGTCGTAGCGGTGTTATAATTACCCATGTAATTAAAAGGGATTCTGTTGGTAGTATTGACTATGTTGGGCTCCATCCCCGGACCAACCGCACCCGTGAACAACGACTCAGGATGGTACCCATCTCCTCTTCCCGGCAACACGCTATATGATTGTATACCTCCATGTAAGGAGGGAGCACTCACGCTAGTGACCGTAGTCGTCACAACACTCGACTGATTCGGCACACTATTACAATCAAACCACGACTTTAGTTCTGACCGATGCATGGGGTAGTGCATCGCAATATCCCGTGCATGACCTGACATCGGATTCTCTTTTCCTGCGCTACAGGTATTGGTTATAGCAGGTAATATTTCTGAGGAATCGCTACCGGGGAAAGGATAGGTTACCTCTGATTTTTCGCGACTGGGTTTCGTTATTTCTTTTTGAATATTTACTATTTCGTCTTGAATTTTCAAAATTTTTTGGTCAGTTACATCCCGTTTGGTTTCCAGTGATAAATTTGATAAAGTTGACTTTAAATTATCAATTTCAGCCTGCTGTGTTTCTAGCTTATTGTTGACCTTATGTAATTTGGTATCTATTCGTTCAAATTCTGAATTTACATGATCAAATTTACCCTCAGTCTCCTGTTGAAGTTGCTTTATAGATTGCTGAGCCTCGCATCTGACCAGGTCAATTTCAGTAGACATTTGCTCCCTCAATGTGGTTATTGAGGAAGCAAAGTCCGAACATATGTTGTCTATTTTCTGGGTTAGTACCTCGAATCGAGATTCGGTTTCTCGATTCGAGGTGTCAAATTTCTCATTTATTTCGCGTCTCATTTCCCGGCTATTCTTATCTATTTTTTCATTTATTTCCAGGCTATTCTTATCTATTTTATACCTCATCTGTTGATTATCCCGATCTATTTTTTGTAACATCTGTTGTAATGAAAGGAGGAGAGCGTCATTATTAGATGACACAGTCTTCCTTTGCTCTTCTTTGGTTTTATCACCAATTGAATTCCCATTTCTTTCATCATTATCGAGGTCAGATATCTCCACTGGAGATATTTGGTCTCGGTTCTTCGGGGTACTATACCCTCGCTCCCCGTCTGAATCGGGATGTTCGATTTCCTTCTCAGAGGATAGACTCATGGGTTCACGCGACTGGTGGAGCTTTCCCTCACATTCTTTACAGTATTTAATTATCTCACCAGCCCGGACCTTTTCTGCATTTTCAGCAGTATCCTCTAAATTGGCACAACTGAAATGAATCCATTTCAGCCCACACTCGTGACACCTCACTAGCCTACGGGAGACGCGAGCTCTTTTCTCATTACTTTCTAACGTACATTGTGTACATGAGACTTCCGCGTTCTCGTGTGATACGACAACTTCTCTATTGGTTGCCATAGCTTCCGTACAAAAAGGACACAATATAAACACACATGCAATTATATACTTACAGACTAACAAAACGTACTATCCAGATACTGTTCATAGATTAAAGGGCTCCTATCTGATTCCCTCCTTGGGTCAACTTCCAGCATTTTCAAATTTTAGAATTCAAACTTTGACAGATTCCTTCATTTCCCCCTTTCTATAGAGAGAGACAAAGATAGCAGAAAAGCCAATGACTATAATTATTTAATCTCACTGTGATCATTTTTAATTATTCACCCTTTTGTGGCCAAGTCAATATGTGCTCGATCCTAAACAGTGTTTAATAAATAATTTCAGATCCGTTACCAGGGAAAACAATTGTTTCCATGGTAACTGTCCTAAGTCAACGGTCGCCAATTGAAAGAAAACGGTAAAAAATAATAGTTAACGAAGAAGGGAGTGTAGAGGAGTCACTAAAATTAATTCTCTTTTTACGAGGGCGATTACTAAACAACACCTACTAATTGCAATCATGATTATTTTCCAATAAAGTAAAATTGAACAAACTTTCTTGTTATTGCTCGTCCCTCAATGCATACTCATCTCATGGTTAATTATCCCATATCGGACTTCCGAAGAAACTCATCGAAACAACTTATTGACCGCGCCAATAGCGACTACTCTCAGTCATGACTCCGTTTTCTTTCATTTAGAAATAGAAAAAAAAGAGAAGGAAGTAGAAGGGTAAAAGAAGGAGGTAGGAAAAGGGAGGAAAAAGAAAGAAAACAAATAGAGTATTTTAATAAGAAAATAGATTACTGGATAATTCCGGGAATATAGTAAGAAGTCGAAAAAGTTGTTGAAAGATGAATCATTTTAAGTGTTATTAACGATTACTCAATTTTAGAATGCTTCGGAATAAACACATGTTCCTCCATACCACCCCGACCTAGCTCCAGGCACTGCGTTCGTGGGGTTGCCCAGACCTAGACCAGGAAAGGAGAAAATCGAAATTATTCTTTGTAAAGTTATTCCAAACGATGATTGATAACCATCCAGTATCTCTAGGATCGACCACACATATGAATTAGCCAAGAAAAAAAATCAAAGTTGTAAACTCAATATAAATTTATGTATCGTATCAATAAGGGTTTCAACTTCCTGGAAGAAAGATGTCGTATTTAGGCTCATCCTGCTATTTTCGTTTCACTCCTAGAGCCGATTTAAACCGTTAGTAGCGGTCCTTCATGACCTAGGTTATTTACCTTAACACATATATTAAAACATGACACATATTATAGATGTTAATACAACAAATGATATCACTAAAATTACTTAAATCTATCATGCATTCACACGCTCACTCACTCAGGACAGTGTATATATTTCTAAAGGAAACCAACTAGCTACAAAGGTACAAATAGTTTATTACATTCATGGTGAAAAGGAAAAATAATTATAAAGAAAGTATTAAAAAAACACAAGTTCTTGGTTATATATCAATAGAATACATAGAGTTATATTTTAGTAAATCTTTATATATTCAATCATATTGACAAATGGAAAAAAAATAATTACATGTATTATATCTTAGGCATGCTAAAGCGAAATTATGATTTGCGACATACGGAAAGAAGACACTTATTTTACTTTAAAAAAAATGGACAAAGAAAAGGAAAAGAATAAACTTTTAGGTGTAATAGAACTTACGAGTCTCTACTTCACATTGAGCAATAAAATATTAATAATTCCGAGCGTTCAAATCACAGATCGCGCACTACTCGTAGCGTCCAAAATATTTCGCTCCATTTAACTTATTTATATATATATATATATATATATATATATATATATATATATATATATATATATATATATAATTATTGGTTTATAAAAAACTATTCATCAACTATAATTAGGTTGTGACTATTAGCAGTTTATATCTGCACTCGCATACTGCGACGTTTATACCCATCTAGGGATTTTGAAATCACTTTCCGCCAGAGGATGTTCCTCCTCTTAGTCAGTCCATTTCCAAATTTATTAATTGGATAATTTCAAGTTATTTGTTTAACACTGGGACACGTCATGAGACCTTTCATTTATCCAGGATCACTTTTGTGTATGTATATATATATATAGTTCGGATTTGAGATGATCTTCCACAGGTATAAGGAATATAATGATTTAAATTGAGGATAAATAAACACTGGTCAAGTCACAGGATACATATGCAGGTGAGAGGGATTAAAGGTACACTTTCCACAATGGTTTTAGGTTGGTAGTTCAGGGATAATATTCATTATTATGTGGGTTACATTTAGACCTGCCGTTACTTCTTAATACATGCCATTAAATAATAACTACATATTTTAGATTATCATTTACATCTATTCAGAAGAAAAGGAAAATTATTTGAGTGCACGGCGGTATTCTTGACAAAAATCTATATTATTATATTCGTCGGAGACTTACTTGTAAACTATAGCAACCAATACACGTTTGGGGGGACAGACACGAGCGCTCTTACATATATCCATATAATACATTTAATATCATACTTTTACTTTAACATCATATTCACATACTAAGCACATGTACATTTCGACGTATTCATTTATCTATATCTATATATATTTATATTTAATAATCGCGCACACATTTTAAGTAATAACCCCAACAATAATTTCAGAAAAGGTTGCAAACATTGTACAAGAAAACAAATGACTTCCGACATTACATATGAAAAAAGAATTGAATTTTTTACCTGATACCGCGCGTCTATAAATTTTAACTTTCATATAGTCAATTCGTGCTTAAATAGTAAAAAAAAAACTTCGTGAGGCAGGCACGTAACACAAAACATTCCTAAAGATATAACTAGATAAACAAAAATACAATTTCTGGGCCCAGGTTAACTACGAGATAAACGAAAACTAAAACGGAAGGAAAGTGACCAATGGATCAAAAAAAAACTTAGAGGGACGACGGTGAAAGAACGTAATTGAAGTGTCGTCAAATATGAAGTCGTTCTTCATTTTGGCAATAGGTCAAAATGTGATGGAGGACCCAATCATTATCTACTCTATCCATGAATTGTGTCTTGCAACATCTCAGCTGGTAATATCAGATCAGAGTTGTACGTTAAATAAATTGTAAGCGACAAGTTCAAAATCGGGGGGGGGGGGGTGGAAGGTTGAAAAATTAAAAAAAACTTGAAGAAATGAAGACAGAGAGAGAGAGATAGAGAAGAAGGAAGACGAAGAATAGGGGCGCCAAAGACTTAAGTGAGAAATAACTAACGCTACAAAGATAGAAGTCGAATTTCGCTCTCAACAAATCCATAGCCAAAATATTCTTAATATGCCAAAAGGGTGGTCTACTCAAATACGTAGACTTAAGGGGAAACACCTGGTGCCAAGAAGCAAGTCTGTGTCTTGTAAATAATAACTCACAAGTTATCGCTTGTAAAATTATTATTTAGTAACCGTATCCGGCCCAAACCAACAGGCGAAAGAGAGAAAGGGGGAGGGCAAGATGTCATTGCCCTAAATTTTGAAATTTCTAAAACAATAAAAAAAATTATCCGACCTCTCCGAAAATTGAGACAGGATCTAGAGGAAAGTACGAAAATTAGACCGAAGGCAATGAAATAAGAGAGACCCTAATTATGGATTTGCCAAAATAATAAAAAAATTAAATAAACTGGATTTTGGATCGGTGATTTCTATTGCCAAACTTCACCGATAGCTCCCCTTCGCAGAATGCGCTAAATTCTGAGGCATCGATTAATTTCCATCACTATCTAGTTTGAAAACTGAGAAAAGAAAACGAAAATATTCAAGGGGGGAGGGGTCGATGCCCGGGTACGATAATACATTTCAATAACTAATTGGTTTGTTTCCGTAACCCTGTCAGAGCTGTCGCCTTCATGAATACTGTAAGCTAGCCCGAGTAGGTAACGTGAAGGAAAGAAAAAAAATCTCATGGAGCAGGATATTCTATTTTAAAACCGACCAGAAAATGTAATTCACTACAGCCCCGTTGTATAACTATTGTCTTTCCATAATTGATTATTAAATATGTCCGGTCAGCGATTATATGATGCTACAAATATTATTAAACGAATACGACTGCAATAACAAATTAAGCTATTAAGCACTAACAGAGTCCGGCAATATCTCACTCACATGTTCGCAGGATGCTCCGGTGTAGGGGCCAGAACCCGAGATGTTGATAGCTACACATAATCCTTAAAAATATACATATATATTCTTTTACCGAAACGTGACTAATCATAAACTGGGCTTATATATATCTATATATATATCTATGTATGGGTGTCCTCTCATTCATTTCGTTTCACAATATATTCATACTATCATTTTATTCTTTTATTACGACGTCGTATTTCATAAACACCCTATTTCTTTAACTACACCCAGACTATATGCACACTTCGTCATATACTTTTAAATCTATAAATCATTGCCAACATTTCATGTTCCGGTTACCACACGAAACATCCCTCAAACCCAAGACTCCCTTACCACGCAAACAATACTATGTTATACTTAGTAGCTTCACGTAAAAACAAAAATATATGTATGTTCACAGAAAGTAGAGTTCTCCACGATATTATTTAAGGGTTATGAAATTCTGACAACAATGAAATTATTCTGCAGCCACAAAAAAATGAACATTTAATATAATTTCAAAGCGAAAACTAGCATCATATCGCCTGACTTCTGTTAAGAAATTACGTATTGTTTATTTAATTAAATATTTCGATTTCTAGACTAAGTAGAATGTTGTAATTTTCAGAAAATATTAATTTTGGATCACTTAACCTAACTGTATATGCATTTGGGCTGGGAATTATATTTACTAGGTTTTATTTCGAAAAGAAAGGTCAATTCCATGGAAACTAAATCACTAAGAGCATCGACATAAGAATGACGGTTAGTACTGACTTTTGACACTAGGGGACTAGCGACGATATGATCAACCCTTGAACCACTGAATGTGACCTTGTACACGGAATTTTGATACTATGACACTCTCATTTTCTGATATTACTATAGATCGATATGTTGCGTTTAGATATTGATCAAATACGAATGATACACTGTCCATACTTCATTATTTCACACATTCATCACTTAACTACAATTGCTACTAATAATACTACATTACAAACACATACATGCCACATCCATAACTACATTAATACATGTTATAATGCCTATTAATCATTACTATTTACTCACATAAACAACATTCAGATTTTACCATTTTCTTAAAATCGGCTCTATCGGTTCATGAAAGGAAAGGGAAAGAAAGGAACAGGGCCAATTGGCCCTTGTATTCACTAAATCACATTCTTAATTCAACCTGTCCCTGCTGGAAGCTGTACCCCCAAGTTGGGAGTAGACAGGAGCCCTCTTGAAACTTTACACGTACATTATGATCACTATCCTAACTACAAAGAAATTAAATACCGCCATGTTACTACTAAATAAGTACAAAAAGAAATCACATCCACTACATACACGAACACAAACGGCAGTGGGGCAGGCCTTACGTAACTCTAAAAGGAATAATTTTAAGGATAAAAATATTTTAAGGGAGAAAACACTAATCTTCCGAAACTGTCTGTGGATATTTAAGAACAACTAGCAAACTGATGCACTTCGTAGAACCTGTCCATCACTAATGATATCGGCAAAACATGGCGTCACTGAATTACACTTCCTATTTTCAGCTCTTCAGTCCGGTTTTTTACTGTGAAATTTAGCAAATTATGGCTCCTGGACGGTATTTATTCAATTATCAAACTAAATTTACCTTGTTAATGCAGCTTTTCAAGCTCATTTTTACTTTTCTGAGCTGGGAAGATCTGGATCTGGTGTCTTCAGCAAAATTCTAGGCATGAGTCGTAGTAATCGCGCTCTAACATCATAGCGTGGGTGAATCCTCCAATCAAAACAAAGCATTTTTGGCGGTGGGGCTTTGAAACGAATAAAATTTGGTAAAATCTGGATTAAACTAGATTTCAGAAGGACCTAGGTATCTAAAAGAGAGGTGAAGGGTGGTCCTGAAAATTCTGTCGAATTTTAGATTGGTTATTTATTCGAAAAGTTCCGTCCAATGGTGGACCTATATTTTCAGATCGCACTGACACCGTAAGAATTGTAATAATCCATATACAAGACTTATAACTAATTTAATATATAAATAAAGATATTGATTCCCAAAACTATAATTCCTAATGAATATTTTACAGCTTTCCATGTTAATTTGAAATGGAATAACAAACAAAATTACGAATTACATGAACAGCCAGAAATTTTTTTGTTAAACTTCAAATACAGTCGGTGCAAAAAATTTCGGGCACCCTCCTATTAAAAACATCATCACATTAGACTGTAATGGTATATTACAGAGTAACGCCATCGATCGCCTAAGTTATATAGATTTTTCTAACGCACCATTTTATGTGCAAGATGCAGTCGGATCGACCCCAAACCGCAGCGGTTTGCCGCCAAAAATTAGGTGGGTCGATAGCGGCTAGACGCGGTGATACCGTAACGAAATTACACGAATGCCGCAATTTTACCGCCATGGCGGTAATAAGGTGGCATCCTCTGTTTCTCCTCCTCTGAACCGCTAGTGCCGCCATGTGGAGGCTTCATAGCCGCCAGTACCGCGATTAACACGACACATGGGCTATTCACTGCCGCCTTTAATCCTCAACTCTCAATCTTGTCAACAACGTATTGGTACTTAAGTTCTGAAACCTCTATACCAATTCATGGTTAAAATAAAAAAATAAATACCACTTCAGCGTGGTACTTGCATATTAATTTAACGCCAAAGATTTTTTAGTGCTAGCCAGAGACTAACATCCTTTTAAAAGGCTACACCGTATCTTAGGTTAGAGTTACGAAGGGATTGGTAATATAGGAGTAATGGATGGGTGGGCTACGAGATTTATTTATTTATTATGATCTATTATATCATAATCATATATCCAAGATAGGCGTTGTTGTAAGAACGCAGGGTGCATTAGTAAAAACAAATAAGTGTTATCTTCTGCCTAGAGCAAGGCGCCAAATTTCTGGTTGCCAGGTCGCCATTGGTGACTAGAAATATAGAGGTGGCGAGCAGTATTCAGTAGGAATGTTTTTTGCCTAAACTCGCAGGGCTACGCAGTTTCTGTTTTGCATGAAAATAATTGTCACTGAGTGAGAGAGAAAACACGAAATGTGAAGTCTTCACAACTGACATGGAAGATGAAGTCTTCACAATGTTGTAATTCGCCCCTCCTTTCCTACCCTCAATCGAAATGGTTGTCCTCCCGACGTGTCAACGCGAGGGATCGTTTTCCCCGTTGTTTGAACGTAGAACAGCTGGGGGGACAACCCCCTGCCTAGAGTAGATCAACCAATCACGTCACGATGTCAGCGATAAATAAATAAATAACAAAATAAATAAACACATAAAATATTTAAAAAATAGATATTGCATGCGATACAATTATCACTGCAATCGACAACTGGTACTTCAGTGCAGAAAGAGAGCGTTATACAAACGTCAAATCTTAATTTAATCTTAATCTTAATATATTTTTAACACGTATATCAGGGGTGTGCAACTTAGAACAGTGGGCAGGCCAATCACAGAGCACTAAATGGCGTCGCGGGCCTCACTGTAGGTATATCATTTTCACGACAATGGAATAGTATAGTATTAAATGATGGAACATGTTCATCGTAATTTACATCACAATAATACAAAACAACTATTATACTGGTAACCAAAATATTTACTCACTAAAGAGGAGCAGAATAATGTATCTAGAACTTTGTCGGTACATCTTGCAATCCTTATACCAAGGGAAATTTCCCCAAGTACTTGCGCTTGCCAATTGCTTGTCTTCAGGGCGTTACCACATTTCGCACTGTGTAATCGATGGAAAATTTCCAGCGGGCCGCATATGGCCCGCGGGACGGCTGTTGCACACGGCGGATGTATATTATTTGTCCAATTAAAAATTGATAATCCTGAATCTAATTGTCTGGTTTTGAAATTTTATGCCCTGATGTAATATCTTTCTTTATCAAACCAAAGCCCGTGGGGGAGGGGGAAGGGCTCTTATAATTTGTACGTACGAGATACTGATGACCATCATTTTTGGATTGGCGAGTGCGTCTGACTGATATTTTGCGCCCTGGCCTAGGGACATCTCTATGCTGATGAAGACGATGGGAGCCCTGTTAGAGACAAGAGGTGTCACTGTGCAGCAAATGAACGGAAAATGTGAGGTAAATGGGCACGAAGTTGATTGTTTTGTAACAGGACCTGATCAGGATGATCGGGAGGGAGAGTGTAGTAGTAGAGTGTGAAAAGGAAACAAAGCGGAAAGTAAGCGTACCGCGTACAGACAAAATGAAGTTCATGATAATGTATACTGGCTTGAGTAATGGGTGATGAGAGTTGTAACGAGCTGAGATGAATTTCTGTGGAAGAGACTCAAGGTGATATGTGATGCTAGGATATTTGATGAATTCATAAGGTTCTCTAGTGGGGATGGGTAGATGAATACGGTGGACTATGCGGAAAGCATGCCGGAAAGCATTCGCAGCTTTTCGTAAAAGAAAGCGGATGCAGAAGTCCAGGTGGGGAAGCCATATGTGAGAACTGGACGAGTAAATGCTTTGTATGTATTAAGGACTACGGTCGAGTGGAGTCCCCAGGTCGTACCTGTGAGGCGTTTTACAAGATCTAGTCGTTGGTAGGCTTTGGTAGCAATGTGGTGTAAGTGAGCTTTCCAGGTTAGGTGAGTATCGTTAATGATGCCGTTATCGTTAATGGTTGGAATGATGGGAATATCATGAACCTAAAATGATACCAACGACGGGTTTCGGAGGACCTTACAACGTTTGCGAGGCGGAATGAAAGTTATAGCTTGAGTTTTCGCTGCATTAATTTAGACGTTTCACTCGATGCACCAACGAGTGAAGTGATTAATGTCCTCTTGGAGATTCTGATTAATTTGCAGAATAGTGTTACCCAAGGCTAGAAAAGCAGTATCGTCTGCATTTTCAAATAAATAAATGTCAGGAGGAAGCGAAGGTAAATTGACAACAAAAGATGTACAACAGAGGTGATAAAGCAGAACTTTGAGGTACCCCTGACAGAAGAAATATAGGTGAAAGAGTTGATTGTTGATGGAGACGAAAAGAAAGGCTGCAGACTGAAAAGTGATACATAAAATGAAAGTATGAAGTGTGGAATTTATGGTGAATAAGCTTGTAAAGAAGTGCAAGGTGCCATACCTTGTCAAATGCTTTCTGCAAATCAAATAGTAGAAGGCAAGAAAGTTGGATGGAATTGTAGTGAGTTGTGATAAGACTGATGAGGCGAAGGAGTTGATCGTTGATGGAATAGGAAGGTCGGAAGCCCGGTTAGTGAATAGGAAGTATGTTCTCAGTTGTGAGATATGGATGTAGCCTCTTACCAATAATACGTTCTAGAATTTTACTGAAAGTAGATGCTAACTGGACCGGACGGTAGGATGATGTGTCGGTTGGGGGCTTATTGGGCTTTAGAAACATGAGAGTTTTTGAAGCTTTCCAGTCTATTGGAAAGAAGTCAATGTGGAGAAAGAATGTGTAGATGATGGCAAGCAGATTCAATAATAATAGAGGACTTCCTTTAATATGCCGATATGTGATATTGTCAAAGCCGGGGCTCAATTTCTCTTACAGTTGACAACAGTAATGATTTCATCGGTAGTGATGGAGGCTACGAGTGAATGATTTGGTAACATATGAGAGACGTTAGGCTGTAAGTGAGGAGATGCAAGATTGATGCGGTCATCAGGATGTGGATTAATGAAATTAGTAAAAGTCGCAGCTGTAAAGATATTCTCCAAGTAATCGACAAAAGCGTTTGATTTTTCTTTGTCAGTTTGGAGCGGAGCGTTATTATGCAGAAGTGGGTAATGCGGCTTGGTATATTCGCCACACAGGACATTAAACCTTTTCCAAAATTTCGTGGGAAGGCTAGTTTCATTAAGAGTATTACACGTTCTGACCCATTGTCTCAGTTTATAAGCATTGATATAGTTTCGAACTGTGTGCTGTAGATGGGTGTAATGATGAAGAGTATCAGGATTTCTATTCAGGAAGGTATTCTCGATACAATTGACGGGAATGGTGAATCGTAGGTAAATATTGAGGTGGAAGATTAGGTTTATATGGTGTAGAGAAAGTTTATGGAATTTAAAGTTCTGATGCATGGTTGATAGTTGAGTCATATTAATGCTGTCATATAACTGGTCTTTTGTGAGTGGAGGTTAAAGATGGTGTAATGACTCTGAAGTATATTCACGCTACTTGTGCCAATTGGCTTTGTAGCAGCGAAGAGTTGGCCAAAGATGTGGTGAGATAGTAGAGTGAACAACCTGGGTATGGCGATACGTCAGCCTAATAGGTGCGTGATCGCTGTCAAGAAGTGGAAGCACATCGACGATACAGTGGGAAGCAAGAATATTAGAAGTGATGGCTATATCGGGTGTCGTTTGAGAGAGAGGACGGGATGGTGACGATAAATCTTGAAGAATGCTTGTGGTATTAGAAGTAACAAAGTGAGTGAAGGTGGTACGTTCATTATCGGTACGGCTATGAAGATTAAAGTCTGCCGTGATAATATACTGCTTGTAGGTGTTGGAGATATGTTGTAGGAAAGTAAGAGGTATCGGACGTCTGGTCTTGTATAAATAGTGACGAGAGTAATGGCAATATGAGGCAAATATCATGATATGCTCGGGGGTTTATCTCTGAAGAACAAACTAAAATTAAAGAATTTATATTGGTCAATCAGTTAGCGCGAGAATTTCTCCGAATTTTCAATTTTTAGGGAAACATTCCCTTTTCCTTTTCGCTAAATTTACCTGCGAAATTTCCGTCGATTAGGGTAATTTCTCTGAAACTATGAACACTAAATCCAGTTAGTAAACCGAACTCAGATGTTCCCGGCAAGCAAAGCTACGAAATACTTTTTTTTTAAGCCTCCACTTTCCCCTGCCTTGGCCATTTCATATGGTCTTATTAAATGGCAGACGCTACTGCCTCTTACTCGTAATTCTCTCTCTACTACTTTTAATTTTTTTTCCGTATGATTTCTCTCCTCTTTTTATGATTGGCCTCAGTTGGGGTGAGGCGAGGCGAGGCGTTTACCTTTTATTGGCATGATACCTTGTAACATACCTTGTTTGTTACAGACAAGTTAATAGGCTCAATGTGAATTTCGAATCATATTACTCATAATGTAATTTTATAATAGGGCAATTTAAAGTATCCTTATGTTCATTATTCTCTCGCAAACATTGCGTTGAAATGCAGATTTTGTGGTGTTTAGACGTTGGTTCTCTTAGTAAACTGCTCTTGAGTTTGTTATCAATGTTCTTCTTCTTCTTCTATTGAGTCGCCCATAGTAGGAGAATATACAGGCATAGGAGCATTACGGAATGAGGCCAGTTTATAACGTTGATTTATAGTTCAAATTAAGTTTGTAGTATTCTTTCTTACTATATATTTTGTTCATGAATGTCTATATTCTATGCGAATTATCTTTATTTTGTTTAATAAAGCTGTAATAAAAGTTTCACCAAAATTTCCGACAGAGAGAATGAGAGAGAAGCGAAGCGGTGAAACGACTGTCTTTATATATACTGTGTACTCTAAACTATGTCGGACAGAACTAGTGTTTCGAGCTTCCTTTTTTTCGTGAAAAGAAATGTAATTTGTGATGAATTAGAAGCTATTTCGTCGTTCTATTCTATATAATAAGATTCTCTAAGGAGCATAGTTGCCGACAGAGATACAGTTCTTTCTAAATTGTGGACGAAAAGTGAATAATTCGGATACGAAAGGGGAAGGCCTAATGAACACATGGTGATTCTTTTGTGAGAGGTGACATGTTGTGAAATTTAGTCATTTCTTCTTCTGGTAGCAGCATTTCAGGTAATGTGACTAACTTTAAGTCTTTCTACAACGACTGCTTTGCATGGGAACGTCGGAGTAAAGTGAACTTAACGTTGTTTTATTGAAAACTTTAGTAGTAAAACTAGAACTACAAAACGTCAACGGATATATATTTAGTTCAGTTAAATTATTCTGGGACACGAACCTACTGAATGAAACTATTCCTTCTTTGTATTCGCTACAGTGGTTTATCAGAGTTAAAAATTAAAATCTGCAGTTGTTTATTAGAGTTGAGATAACGAAAGTACTAGTGTTCTTCAGAAAT
The DNA here is from genome assembly GCF_964235325.1 of Thermobia domestica. Classification (NCBI taxonomy): domain Eukaryota; kingdom Metazoa; phylum Arthropoda; class Insecta; order Zygentoma; family Lepismatidae; genus Thermobia; species Thermobia domestica. The sequence goes on along the minus strand of NC_137454.1, from coordinate 131,244,915 downwards.
ATAAATTAACACTTGTGTACTAAAATGTATGGCTTACAGGTATATCTTATACACGACACGATGTCCGGGTAAAGAGTTCCTATGGGGGAAACCTGTGCGCGGCCCCGAATAGTCTTAGCCAGCTCTCTCATTATGTAAGTCGTAAGTAGCGTAAATCTCTCTCTCTCTCTCTGTCGTGAAGTTCATTAAGTATTGGGTTAATTGTATTATAAGTGCACATGAATATTTTCTATTAGAGCTCCAGTTGAGTAAATTTGAGTATAATAAATATATATATTGACAGTATTTATCCGTGTTTTTTGGTATATTGGTTTAGATGTTTATAGTAGTAAGGTTGCCAAGATACAGATGCTGTTCTCAGTAGTGTTTTCACGTTCCAAAGTTGTGGACATTCCAAGCTATGTCGAGTCCAATCGCTATCTGTTAGTTAACTGTCTGTCCATAAGAACATACGTATCTATCGTCCATTCGTCCAATATTTGTCTAGCTGATATATTGATATACAAAGTCTCATCCAACTGTTCTCTACGAAGTGTGTTATATACTGTCTTGTCCATTATCTATCTACCGTCTACTGTCCATACTATCCGTCCACCTTGTCCGGCCGTAAGGGACCACTATTACTAATCGTCCGAGTCTTTAGTTGCTGTGTCAGCCCAGTGACTGTTTGGCTTTACACATTATTATTATTTGAGTTGCTACGGCATATTAAGTTATGTGAAATGAGTGAACAGGAGTTCGATTATGCTGAAGCTGTGAGTGGGATGTCAGGTGTACTATATTTGACTTCGTATAAATTTTATGACATTATAATTGATAGTAAAATGCGCCCATGGTTGGAGCTGCCGAACGGGGATGTCAGTAAATATTACCTCCGTTCCTTTATTGATTGTGTTTTGGCACTTGAACTGAACCGGAAGCGGTAACACTTCTTTCAGCTGACGCTCGCTCAAGCGAGAATCACTCTGTTCTGTTATTATGTCGTACCTATGACGAGTGATGTGAAACTCTTAACTTTATTTAGTTGTCTGCGACTGCAATATGGTTGTTTCTCTTAAGTGGTGTGACGAAGTGTCAGGTAATAGTTTCTAACAGTTACAATACAATCTACTTTGACTATTGGTCTATGGACAGTTCTCTGGTAAGAAAAAAGAAGTTAACAATAAAATCTGATAATGGTTGATATTGTAAACAAATTGGATATGAGATTGACAGACAGAATTCTAGATGTGTTCTATTGAAGTTTTTTTTCTCCCAATGTTATGATACTATAATGAATATACTGGCACCTTACGTTAATTGTAGTAGTGTGGTTAACTACCACACCAGTCTGAGTTGAAGCATTGTTAATAAATAGTATCTGAAAATGATTTTTTTTTCTTTTTTTCTAAGTACTTAATATAACGAAGGTAAAATATTTATATATACGTACATATTTAAGCTGAGCTTTATTAAAGGAGTTGAGTGGAGCTATTACTCTCCCTTCTAATCTGCATCCACCGGAGGTAAGTTTCTGGTTCTTCATTCTTTTTGTTTCCGTTTTCGTTTATTATTTTTCCGTTGCGCGATAGATTCCCTTCTCGATTCCTTTCGAGGTTGCTAGGACTTTGAATCAGGGATCAAGAAGGTGAGTTCAAGGGAGGTGGTCGTTACGTATTGGCAAAAAATCAAACTTCCCTTGAACTAGGCTTTTAGATTGTAGCAGCAGTCGTTACAATTTTTGGCGACCCAGCCAGGATTTTTCTGACGGTAGGATTGTGGATGGAAGGAGAGTGAAAAAAAACACAGAGAGAGAAGAGAAAGAAAATAAGAGTGAGGCAGACTGTTCGGTGACGTGCACTGGTGGGGTTACTGGTGTTGGTTTCTTCCAAGGGAAGTATTCTATTGTATTGATATATATATATATATTGTGTGATATATTTTGTGATAGTGTTGTTGTGTACTTATTAATATGTCAACGTCTGAGCGAATTTCAGTTGGGGCAGTGTTGCTAGCTCCGATTCTGATAGAGAATACGCGTGCTGTAATCAAAGTAATAAGTCTGTAATATCAGAAACTGCTGAACGAGAAGATTCAGTCATGTGTGAAAAGTGTACCCAATGGTATCACTTCCGTTGTTTCGGGATAAAAGAATCCCATAGCATGTTTGAATTAGTAAGTCGGGATTCGTATCAATGGATTTGTCAGGGTTGCCAACCCTCAAATGGAAATGGGAAAATCGAAAAATCTTTTGAAAATGGTGGCTTGGTTAAGTCAAACCAAAATGAAGAACAAGATATTCTAAAATTTCCTGTAGTTACTTCGTCCCCTATTGGCGGATCAGAGAGTTCGATGGAAACGCGTTTGTTTGCATTTTTACAAAATATGAATGAAAAACTAGACAACCAACGCGAAGAGTCACAAAAGCAGAACGAGAAGCTTGATAAAAAGCTTGATAGGCAGCATGATGAAATTTTGATCTTAGCTGAGAAAATTAATGAAGTCAAATTAGAAGTACACAAAGAAATAGTCGAGGAATCGAACAAACTACGCGTACAAATAAATGTGATAACTGGATCCCAGTTGGAACAAGAGGCTCGACTGCAAATTGTCGAGAGTGACCTCTTGAAAGTAAATCAAAAAACGGAAGACTTACAAGGTGAATTGCGAAATTTGCCTGAATTAGTTAATAATAATAGCAAGGAGATAACTTCGATTAAAGAAGGCTATGAAACTACTGCCACTATTCTCGAATCGGTTTGTGATGAACAGAGAAGCTTAACTAAAAGAGTCTCTGTCTTGCAACAAAAACTCGAGCTTCGTTATGAGCAGCTTCAGAAGGAAATTAAAGAAGCTAGAGCAAAGTTTCCGGTTTCGAAAGAAATAAATATTGAGACTGAAGGGGGAGACGATAGTGTTGCTCCTAAAAGAGTTTTTTTCACAGATGTCCGAAAGGATAGGACATCTGCTGAAAAGAGTAAGTTTGATTATAGTGATCAGCCGACTTCACATTCGGATGGAATGTTATTTAATGGCGCTACTACAGCAACTAATACTTCTTGGTTTTCTAAACCTATCCCTAGTGTTCCGACGATGAAGTCCCCGTTTAATTACGATACTTTTGCAAGTATTGGTGGAAATACCGTGCCTGTCTTTGGCAATAGTAGTTCTCCAGTCTATACTATGTCTAATTGGAATTCGAGTCACTCGACTCCGAAATATTCATCATTCAGTCAACCCAGTTGGGGTAGTTCCATTAGTAATCCAATCAACCCTTTGAGTCAGTGTTCCACACCTTTCTATAATGTGTCCAACTTAAGCCCTTTTGACAATGGTCCTATATGGTCTAGGATTCCTAGTCAGCAATATAATTATGAATCTAAACAGATCTCATTAAAAGATCTTACTTATTTTCCTACTTTTGGTGGAGAAATTCGTCCTGGTGCATCCAGAGCTTTCCTCAGAAATTTCAAACGTTGTATAGATAGATATTCCGTTTCGGATTTTGAAAAGATTAGAGCTTTTCAAAGTTGCTTGCGAGATGGAGCTGAAGTCTGGATTCAGTCTGTCCTACATGAAATCCGTTCATTTGATGATTGTATTCGGTTATTCAAAAGTCAATATTGTAATGAGAAAACCGAGCTGATGCAGAAAAGATATCTCCAATCTTTAAAATATGATAAAAATAAATATTCCTCGTTGCTGGAATTTTCTTGGTTCTTGGTTGAAATGTACTATAATATTACCGAAAATCCTAACTTTCAGGAACTTTCAGGTTTAATTTTGGGAAGCTTACCTTACGATGACGTAAGATTATTATCTGTTAATCCAAGTCAGAACTTAGTCGATCTGATGATTCAGATTGGGAACTTGTCTTCAATTACCGGTCCACGTACCGAGTTTGAACCTCCTTCTAGGAAGAGATCATTTATTAAACAGGCGAAGGTTATCAAAACTAATCAAAACTTTAATCAGAATAAAACGGTTGATAGCAGTTGTCAGACTGAAAAGAGGAACCCGGAGTATCCTCAGAACTTTAATAATTATAGTAATAATTACAATCAGAACTCGTTTCGAGGTAATAATCGCAATCGACGATTTAGAGGAAGAGGAAATCGGTATCGAAATAATGGAAATCGATACTACAATAACAATAATAGTTATAATAACGATCAAGTAGAAGAAAATGATGGATCTAGACAGATGTCTAACAGTAACAGTGAAGGGTCTCCGAATTCGAGAGAACAGGTAACCAGTTCGGAAAACATGACTCGCAGCTGCCAATGAGAAAGGGGCAGGCAAGCTGCGAAGGACAAGACCCCTTTCGAAGTATTTGCACAGTGACCTCGTCAAACTCTTCTTATTCTACAAATCCGTTTTTAGAATTTCATGTTAATTTTGTAGTCGAAGACGATTATGTCTGTTCCTCGTCTGAGTACTATTTTTCCCCTTCACCCATGATAAAAGGAAACATTGCGGGCATAGATCTGCGGTGTACGGTGGATAGCGGCGCTGAGCTGAATTTAATGGATTGGGAAGTATGGAAACGTTTAAAATTAACTTTCCCAGCGGCCAAGCTACATCCGCATACTAGACTCACTCTAGGAGCCTTTGCGGGAAAAGAAAAATTCCAAGTTCAGGGATTACAAACTTTTAATTTAAATTTTCAAGGTCACCTTTTTGAAACTCCTATATTTGTAATGAAATACTTACGAACTGACATCATCTTAGGATGTCCCTTCCTGGATAAATTCAATGGTATTATTGATCGAGGTAAAAATGAAGTTAGACTCCAAACTTCATCTGGGACTCAGATTTCCTTACAGACCATAAGGCCTGAAGTCTTATTTGTTGGAATTTCGTCGAATCGTGTGGAAGTTTCTTCACCCACATGGCCAGTTAGAGCTATTGAACGGACGGATAAGAACACTTCTTTAGTGACTTCAAACATTGAGGAACCTCAGCAGTTAAAGAAGCAGTCTATGAATTTTCCGATGAAACCTGTCGAACATTGTTCATCAGAGGATCCAGAGCCTAATGTTTCTGAGGTTGAAATTCAGGATTACGTTAAGTCGAGAATCGACTTAGATGAAAATTCGAAACAACGTTTAGCCAGTATTCTTTTGAAGTACCGATATTTATTTTCGGAGTATCCTAGACGGGTGCGTGCACCACTCTATAAAATTCAATTAATAGATGAGAAACCGATAGTAGGACCGTACTATCCTGTTCCCCAAGCACTTCAACCTGCTTTTGAGAAAGAACTTCAAACCTGGATCAAGCTTGGGTTAGCTAGGGAACAACTTTCTCCGTATCGTAATCCGATACACTGCGTACGCAAAGCGTCAGGAGGAGTACGTCCAGTTTTAGACCTCCGAGCTCTAAATCAAAAGGTTTTGGCGCCGAAAATGCAGGTGGAACCTATAGGCGAAATTTTGAACCGTGTAACCAAGGCGAAATATTTTAGTTCTTTCGACTGTTCTTCTGGATACTATGGAATTGGGTTAGATCCCACATCATATCCATGTACTAGTTTTGTATACGCAGGTCATCAGTATGTAATGTGTGTATTACCGATGGGTATTAAAAGTGCACCTTCAATTTTCCAGAATATCATGTACTCTTTCTTTGATCAGACTACTAAATCTTTTGCCACGGTCTACCTAGACGACATTTTAATTTCTAGTTTTTCCCTCGAAGACCACTTCGAACATTTAGAAAAGGCCTTTGAAATTTTTGCTCGTGCCAATTTCTCATTAAATTTTTGAAAGTGTCAGTTCATCCAACCTGAAATACATTTTCTAGGACACATTATCAGTGGAAATAATATCAAGGTTGATCCTCGACATAATGAGCCCATTCGTTGTTTCCCGATTCCGAAAACTAAACGGCAATTAAGAGCATTTTTCGGTTTAGTAAATTGGAGAAGAAAATTCATAGCTAATTTCTCTGCTCTAACATCTCCTCTATACGACTTGTTAAAAAAGGATAGGAAGTTTGTGTTCACTCCTGATTTATTAAAGTTAGTTTACAAATTAAGAGAACTGGTGAGTCAACCACCTGCTCTAAGCCAGCCTGACTTTTCACTTCCATTCCATATTTTCTCAGATGCCAGTGGAGAAAATTTAGGAGGATTTCTTGCGCAATATCTTGAGGGTGAATCGTCCCCAGTCATTATTGCTTATGCTAGTAGAAGGGTAAAGCCACATGAGCTGTCTCTGTCCATTTTCCAACTAGAAGTATTAGCTATTCTCTTTCTTTGCGACCATTTCTCGCAATATATTCTAAGTCGTCCGACGGTTGTACACTGCGATAACGCAGCAGCTACGCATGCGTTTACCATGAAAAGTTTAGATCCTAGGACTACTCGTATTCTTCTAAAACTTCAAAGATACGATCTACAATTCCAACATGTGTCATCAGAAGACAATTTCATTGCTGATATACTTAGTAGATATCCTCCGGAACTTCCTGGAGATAGTACCCATCTCTCGGTTAATTTGTTGTCTAATCTTGATTTTACCTTTCTTAATCGTGAGGAATTTCTTCAGGGTCAGTCCGAAGATCCATTTTGTCAAAAAGTTCGGGAATCTCTCGCTAATCCATCTGAAGTCTCTGACTTCATAGAACATAAAGATCTTCTATATCGTAAGAATGTTCGGACCAATCAATGGGTTCTCATTGTGCCACAATGTCTGGTTGATAACATTGTTGAAGCAGTCCATGTGCGAGGCCATTTTGGAGTGTACAAATGTTTGTCAGTATGTCGCAAACTTTTCTATTGGCGTAACCAGCGAAATTCCATAAAGAAATATGTGAAAGACAGCACTCGTTGTGCTGAGACTAAGTTCGCTAATCGGATCATTGCTAAGGAAGCATGTCAAATAGAAGCTCACGCTCCTCATGATAAACTAGGAATAGATTTGGTCGGAAAATTCCCCTGTAGTAATGGATATTACTATCTTTTGTCGATTATTGACATTTATTCTAGATTTGTTGTCTACCTACCTCTTCGCACAGCACATGTTAAAGAAATTATTTCTGTCCTCAAGCAAAAATATTTCTATTCTTTTCCATACCCTCGGGTAATTATCTCGGATAAAGGTTCACAATTTACCTCACGACTCTGGAATTCTTTTTGTCATCAACATAATATAAAGCATCTTCAAACGTCTAGTTATTCGCCAAATGCGAATGGAATAACTGAAAGGTCTCATAAGGAAATTAATCGAATTCTTAGGTTGGAGTGTAATACTCAACAGACCAATTGGAGTAAGGTCATCAAAATGGCTCAAGATCTCTGAATCATTCCATTTGCAGTAGTACTGGGAAAACTCCTGCGGAGATATTCCTCTCGTATTCTGCTACAGAAGCATTTAAAAGATCGTTCCCGTGGCCTCCGAAACTACAAGAAGAATCAGAAGCCCGGAAGCATATAGTAACTTCTATATGTAACCCTCAGAAAGAATGCAAGAAAATGAAGAGAACTGGAAGGGAAGTAAAATT